>NC_136261.1:334165120-334272620 GCF_964187855.1 Myxine glutinosa
AGAGGTTGCGCACAAACGCAATATATAGTTGGCAGAGATTGGCATACGATGTGGACTTGGCCCAGGACTGGTGCTGTAACAGGGCGCCTCCATCGATGACAGAGGTAACACGGATGGGCAACTCCTTTATAACACATGCTGGTACCTTCTTGACTAACCCATTGACTAACCCAGAGTTACAATGTTAGGCTGTTGCGTAATTGTAGTTATGGACACCTTGTCCCCATAATAATTCACCAGCTCCCGTTTCAGCTGAGCTGTCGTGTACAATTCATCATCGCTCAGCCCACTTCTTATTTTCATAATGGAATGTAAATTATCTAATGTAATAGTCTCATCATCATTCTCTTCTAAGTATGCAATGGCAATCTCATGCTGCCATCTTGGACATACTCTTTGGTCGTCCAGGTTTCTGTTTCTTCGGTGGAGCGGCCTCCTGTTTAGTGTATGCTGCAGGAATTATTCCTCCCTAAGCAAAAGCGTGTTTCACATTCATGGTGATAGATAGCTTCCTCAGCCGGCAGGTCAAGTATATGCACAATACGTGAATGCACCATCCTGGCCCAGTCATCGTGTCTCTGGGCACATTGTGATGCAATGTTTTTCTGGAAGTCGAGCGTCATCACATGGCTGAACTGAAGTACACGTCTATCTGGATGTTTGTATGCAGCATCCTGGTCAACAGAAATACCACACAGAAAACAGTCAGTTTTGAAAGTGAATGATGTAATATGTGATCGAAGTGTTTTCTGAGCTGTATCTGTAGATGCACTACGTGTTTGATCTGCCTTGATTGCTTTTGGATTAATATGCTTACTTCGACACTCTTTGTGTACAACAAGACAGCAGTTTTCAGTGTATATGATGTCTGGAACATCTAATTTGCGCAGTCTATTGGCATTAGTAATACCAATACAGCCTTTTTCTGTCAACTTCCCCCAAGCCCCCTCCCCCAAGCCCTCCCCCTTCCACATTTCTCCCGATGTCCCTGCCCTCAAATGTTGTGTTTGTGTCCTTCGCCCTCTCTCCCCATCTTGTCTACCGCTCCCCTTATTTTTTGTATTTTATGTGTCGGTTTGACTTTTGTGTGATTAATGTTGGCTCTTTCACGAGCCTCGATCTTGTATACAAAAAAACAAAAACAAAAAACAAACAAAAAAAACTTTGCATAATCCTGAGGCTTGTCCAGGTTAATTGCCTCCAGGCACAGCACACAGGTAGCCATCTCTTTCTTGTCTACAGTTGACGCAATCAGTTGAGATCAGTCACCTGAAAATAAGTAAACAGATGTTTCATGATTAATATTAATAAAATTATAAATAATTTCATATTTTCTATATAATTTAAATATATTAATTTATAATTAATAAATAATTTTAGCCATTATTAGGCAAACATTTTGTATTTGATTAAAATTTTTATTTCTTTTTCAACAGTCTACAATCTCTATGTTATCATATCAATCAGCACATATAAACAATACTTTCCAATGCATTTATCTTTTCAGGCTGATATAAATAGACGAATCATACATGTTTTTATCTTGATCAATTCCATATTTATGACATTTTTCCACTTTGGTTAATTTTGATGGCGGCCATTTTGGATTTGGCCTATTTTCAGGTAGTTCCCCATGTCATATTTTGGTAAACTTTATTTTTTATTTTTAACGTAGAGGTATCAAAGAGGTGAAAGCCATCGAGAAACCTTTTGTTCAAATTTTGTTGAACATGCAGTAATAATTGTTGTTTAACGACTGGACTAATAGGTAGTCTGGTCATACAATGGGATGCATGCAACCCAGAGCAATACACCGTTGTGTGCTTATGATGATGTTCTGCTGCAGATTTACGAGTATATGAATTAACTTCCCTGGTGCTAAACAGATGTTGCTAATTTTGTGTAGGAACAGCAATGGCTATTGCATTTAAACTCGTTGTTATATTATAGCAATGGAGATCAGGTGTTCCTGCTGCTTTTATGGCAATGCGTTATGTATTGAAGAGGAGCTCGGCACTCACGATTCATTGCACGGCTTCTTTAAACTCGATTAATTATTTATTGCATCGTCTTTGTTCTAAACATAAAGGTCGGCTAATGATAGAACCTGGCCACTTGTAGGGAAAACATTGCATAAAGAGCGATACATTTGTCCGTTAATTCTGAGTGTCCAAGGGCCTCGACTGGGAAACCTAAAAACACCGTCAAAATGAATTCCAACTGAAGAAGGCGCAAGAGCAGAGTTGGAACTTCTAATGTTTTTGCCTGAGCTGTTTGGCTTCCGGATCATCTTTAACGAAAACAAACATCATTCAAAACATCAGGCTGTGGCTTTATCTACGGCAAACTCATTGCTCCATATGAACAGCAGAGTGTAAATGTAGCAATGGCACATAGTTGATCATGACGTTCTCTCTCTTGAACATGAGCTTTGCAGTAAGCCCACTGGCTCGTAATCGATCAAGTATTGACAACAGCAATCTTATTTTATTTTTTCACTCTGTCCAGCAGTCAACCATTATTAGTCCCCTACCGGTGTACACCGGAGGGGACTATAGGTTTGCATGCCGTCCCTCCGTCTGTCCATCTGTCAGTCCGTCAGTCCGTCACGCAAAGAACAGTTTTCCGGACTTTTTTTTTCCTAAACCCTTAATGCTAATGATTTCAAACTTGGCACTAAGTTACAGATCAAGTTCGAACTTCACGACGTTTCGATCATTTTTGACAAAGCTATGGCACTTTGAACTTTGGGAATTTCCCCAACAGTTTTCCGGACTATAATTTGGAGTGCGGTAAGTCAAAGCTGTTAATATTCCTTGTTTTAACTCCAATTTACATTCTGTTTCCACTTTTATTGAGAAGTAGGGGTCTGTGCAACCATTCATAAACTTTATTTGGTGCAAATTGGATAATTTTTAGCCGAGGTACCTCAGACCGTGAGTTGGTAATTATATAATTCACACAGTGCAATACGTGTAATTTCCCCAACAGTTTTCCGGACGACAGACTGCCGGTAGGGGACATGTATTGCAGCGCAATACTCAATGCTTGTTTTTATTTGATTTGAATGCGAGTTGTAAAATTATACCGATAGTAGGGAGTCAGGCATATTCTTTCTGTTTGTTGTTGCCGCTTTCACTCTTCTCCCACCTTTGCCTCTGTTCAGGTGTGTATACAACTCAAAGAGATCGTTCTCTTACTGCTGTCTGCTGCTTTTTATGTTGTTGAAATTTTAGCTGTACTAATTCATTCCTGCTCAATCTTCTGGACCCTCTCCAAGGGTGCAGCTTGGGGGAGAGGGCGAGTGGGTGAGGGAGTGGAGCATTGTTTTTTTATTTTAAAAAAAATCAGGTACTCATAATTCTTGTCCCATTTGGCTTTTGTTAAAACTGTGAAAACATCTGGCTGAAGGGCACGTCACAAAACGTATAATCAATTTTCCGTGTAGGAGCAATATAATAAGCTGGCTGAGCTGAAACCCTCCCCTACAACCTCCCTGAAAAGCAAACTTCACTCCCTAATTTGAGAAGGAAATAACAAGAAAATTTTTAAATGGCATCTGCATGTGTGTGTTGTTAGGGACCCGATGAACTTGATGAAGACTCTGAAAGCAACCTTTATGAACTCTATCAACATATTGATCGTTTTGGATTTGTACAGTAAGTAGCACCTTCTCTCATGCTTTGACACATGATATCATATTCTGCTATAATAATCTATACACAATACCCATCCACGGAGGTTCCACTTTTTTGGCTCCAATATTCGATAAAAGTAAAAACACCCGTCCTCAGTGATGGGAAAAGCAAGCAAAAGTACGCGCGTCCTGAGTGATGCGAAAAGTTTAAGTTAATCTATCAACTTAAAGTATTTCATGGACTTGGTTTCACTCAGAGCCAAAACTCACCGTGAAATGACCGTGCAACACCGGGTGCGCAGGTTTAATTTGTCTAAAAATAATGTAGAATATCCTTCTTACGAAATAAAATTTGGTGGCAACACTATTCATGCCTATTCTCCCATCATTACAAAAGTAAATGTTGAACATTTTAAATGCACCATGGGAAGTGGCCGCCATAAACGGGAGACAGACTAACACATGGACATACACCATTGTTAGCAATACAGTCAACCCTCGTTATTCCGATCCCGTTGAATCCGGAAATCACGCGATCCGACCAAAAAATCCATGGAACAGATTTTCACCATTCATTTTATCCCTCTAATCCACAAAATCGTTTATCCAACAATCTCGCTAATCTTACATTGGGTGCTGGGAACAAAGTAGGCCGGATTAACGAGGTTGACTGTATCTATCTATAATTCCAGTAATCTCTGTGTGTTTGTTTGTACGTTTGTACGTTTGTACGTTTGTTTGTTTGTCTGTGACCGCTGTTTCTCGACAACCACGGGTCCGATATACTTGCAACTTGCCAGGTATATTGCTGGGGACCCGAGGATGTGCCTTTTCAAGGTTTGAAATTAATCGGACAAGTACTTACCGAGCTATGGCGATTTAGCCGTTCGCCGTTCGCTTTGGCGTTGCGAATGGACCAAACCATTGCATGTAAATAGAGGGGGGGGTTCTGTGGTCGTTGCGAATGGACCAAACCATTCATGTAAATAGAGGGGGGGGGGGGGGGGGGTTCTGTGGTCGTTACTGCCACGTGGTTTCAAAGTTTTTTTTTGTTGTTGTTGTTTGCACGCATGTTTTTTTGCACCCACGTACGGGCACGCCCTAGGATGTTTACACACACACACCCCTACACAAATTTTTTTTTTTTTTTTTTTTGGCAAGGAACGGGCACCCACGTACGGGCACGTCCTAGCTTATATATAGTACGGGCATGCCCTAGTATCTATAATAGTATCATCCGGATCTTCAATAATCATCCGGATCTTCACCACAATCGAATCATTTCATCCTTGACACATACACTACCTCTCCACCAAATTTCATCCAAATCCACCCACAACCTTTTGAGATATCCTGTTCACATAGAGACAAAGAGACAGACAGGGTGAAAATATAACCTCCATCCACCTTCGGTGGCAGATGTAACTATACCATTTTGCCTGGGAAGGCTTATTACTTGCTTCCTTAGGTGCTAGAAGGCCTATAATGTTCACCTTGTCATAATACCTCCAGATAGTTACTTTTGGCTCAGCCTGTATAATGTGTGACTACCCATAACCTTAAGGGTACCTTGAGAAGAAATACAATATGTTCAGGTGCAGAAAAACTGGCCTGTTGGATGCAGAAGAATCAGTTCACAAATGTTTAGAGTAAGTTGCATTTTTGTTCACATGTTGAACATTTTAATGTCACTGTACTCTTTGGCTGCTACGAAATAGGATGCTTTGGCAATAGTCAGCTCAATCTGTCTAGCCAAATGCAACAGATGATAGTGAAGGCTGTGATGTTGGCAGGCAAAGGCAAATCCTGAGGTTCCAGAAGCTTTGCTCATCAAGGGGCAAGGTGGAATGCTTGCCAGGCTAGCCTGTGAGCACCATAGAAGACCAGTCCTATATTAAGATTTTGTATGCACCAGCATAGACAATGCACGAGAGCAGCAGCACATACCATTCTTGCTCTTCGTGAACAAGCATTGGAGGATGAAGATTGTGCTAGAGCTGTGCATCCGGATGAGAATGAAGAACTCGTCTTGCTGTTCAAGGCTCGTGTTGAACTGCATCGGCATACAGGTAGAGCAATGGATGAAATGAACAAAATATTGATTGAGGTATGTTAACCACCAATGGAAGCGAGGAAATCAAAGCTGGTGTTTCAGGCATTAACCCTTTGTTGGAGCAAAAAGGGGGTTGGGGGTTGGTGGGTGGGGAGGGGAATAAAAAAAACCATACCTTTTTTGTTCCAATGAGGAGTTAATGCCTGGAACATCAGCCTTCTTCTTGCTTCCCGTGGTGGTTAGCTTACGTCCTGTTTATTTTATCCGTCATGCACCAATAACTTGAAGTATACAACTGAGTTAAGAAGACCTCAGCAGATGAAGATGCTGTGACAAAGAGTTCAACCAGAGTTGACATTTTGGAGCGCAAAGCCAAATCTATCTGGATCCGTACCTTTTTTCCTCTGTCAGATGGCCAAGAGGGCAAGGGGTCTAGTTGCTTCTGTTCCAATAAGGTGATGATTCTTTTGTTTGACCTGACATCATATCAATCATATAACTATTCCTTTCACAATGTGAGGTGCATAGGTGCTGCCGAGGCAGTTTCATTGGCTAAGGAGTAAAATCCTGGACGGGTCGCCACTCCGACGCAGGATACTCAGATGGCTTGTTATCCCAATAAGCTGGTACTCATTTCCTGACCTCGGAAGGATGACAGGTTGTCAACCCACCTGGTGTTATTTCAATGTCTCGGCAGGGACTCAAACTCAAGACCCTAATATCTTAAGCCAGCCACCTTAACTGTTAAGCCAACACCAGGCCTATATAAATCTAAAGGTGGGCGCGATTCGGAAAATTTTAAGTCCGCTTACCGCTTATCCGCTCCGCCAGCCCGTGTAGTCCGATTCGCTTATCCGCTTCAGCGGCCGAAAATCTTAGTCCGCTTACCGGTTATCCGCTTATCCGCTTCGATTCGATTTTTTAAAAGCGCTTCGACGTTTTTAAAGCGATTTTTGACGTTTCTAAAGGGAATTTAATGCTTTTTAAGCCTAAATAGCCATTTCTAACTACTACAAAGACAAACAAAGCTTTTAAGATCAAAAATATACATTTTTATTTAAATAAAATGTATTCAAAATTTATTGAAATAAAGTTTTCCACTCGACTCTACTCTACTCTACAGTTAATTTAAATATAATTTTAATATATGCAAGTTACATTAAAGAAAAATCAATTTGCCCGTCCTTTCTTTGACAAGAGAGTCTACTAGTCAACAGACTAGCAGTCTGTTGACTAGTCCTCGTCTTCCTCCTCCACCTCGTGGGCCTTCTTGAGGATTTGGAGGTTGCCCTTCATGAAGACGAGGGCCTCGAAGTTCGGTGCAGCCAGGGCCGACCTCTTAGGCCTGAGGATGTCCGACCCGTAGCTGAACACGCGCTCGACCGAGGCAGAGCTCGGGAGCGGCGTGTTATGCCTGAGAAATAGAGTTACCCAAGCATCACGGAACTCGAGCGGGAAGAGATTGGGCGAGAGCCCCGGGTTCCCCCTCAGCGGCTTCCTCGACCAGTTGTTGACCTCTTCCCTGATCTTCTCCTCGAGGTTCTCCTCCTGCTGCCCCTCCTCCATGGCGAACAGGTAGTCCGTACTGCTCGAGCCGGGCTGGGGTCCCTGCTGGGGGGCAGGGCCCAGGTGCTCGTCAGGCAGGACGAGGGCGAGCAGGTCCCTGATGAGCTTGTCCCTCACCAGGTCGCAGATGGCGTCGTTGTTCTGCCTCCTGCAGATGGCCCTGACCGTGGCGAGCTTGTGCTGGGGGTGCAGCGCCGTGGCCATCAAAAGGTCCATGTCCACGAAGAGGTGGCTGAACCTGAAGTAAAAGAAAAGTTATAAAACAAATGTCAAATAATTTCAGATTTGTAAATTGAAAAATTAAATGTCATTCAACTGATTTTAATTCATTTCAAATGAATCATTAGACCGGCAAGGATTTTTTAATCATTTAATAATAATATAATATAAGAAGAAAGAAGCACTTATTAATTTTCAACTCGTTGCGATAAAATATAATAATAATATAAGAACTAACCTGCCGTCAAAGCCCTTTGTTCCCTTCCTGCCGCAGGACGTTGTGCTGGGCATCGTGGTACCTCTGGTAGTGCACCTTCAAGTTTGAACTTGATCCGGGCTGGGCTTTGAGTGTCTTTGAGCACTTGGTGCACGTGGCCTTGCTGTCCATGACCTTGAAGAAGGGGGCGATGTGCCTCCACTTCTGGCTGAGGCTGGAATTGTCTGTGTCCATTGTCACGTTGATCTCAGCCGACTCGATTGAGTCCAGCGACATCCTGCTCTCGCTGCGCGCGAGCTGAGGGGTCAGGGCGCAGATCTCCTGACTGTCCTCCACGTCCCCCATCATGTTGACCGCCGGGTTGTGGATGTCGCTGTGCTGGGACTGCTGGTTTGCGTCGCTCGTGTGCCTGTCCCTGGCACTGCCGCTGGGCTGGAGAGTCAGAAATCTCTCCATCTTGACGTTATTGCCGCTCTAGCGTCCAATAAAATATTCAGTTTTCACTTATTATTCACTTAAATAAATATTCACAATTCTAGAGTAACGGCTCAGGCTAACAGCTGATTTGGCGAATCGCGATGCGCTTTAATTTTTCGGTAGTCCGCTTACGCTTATCCGCTTCGGTTTCCGGGGGTTGTTCCGATTCGCTTATCCGCTTCGAAAACGTTAGTCCGCTGCAGCGGATAAGCGGATAAGCGGACTTTCGAAGCGGACCGCCCACCTTTGTATAAAAATAAATCCTATACTCTGAATTGAATATTAAACAAAGAGATAGACATCCGTGCATCTGAACTTTTAAAAAAATCACAAAAATCCAGGACAGTAGTCCCATTGAAATTAGCACTCGACATGACAAATCTTTCAGTTGAATCGCACTGTCAGTGAATTAGTCCTGCTAAGTTGAATTCGATAAGATAATCTGTGTTAGGAAAATATCATTTGGCTGGATTTGTTCAAATAACATTCACGATTTCTGTCCATTCGGCTTTTGTTCTGAACATATCCCACTGTGCTCATTGCAAGCCTACCTTTCTGATTTGCCTTTATTACCTTGATTGCTTTCTGCTACGTAATAAATTCCATGAGCTACAATCTGCTCAATGGTGTTTGTGGTTAACGTGCAGGTTTCTCACTGTGTTCCTGATTCTAGTGGGTACTATAGTGGCCCACCATAGCCACATTCAGATGAATCTCTAACTCCAGTCTTTTTTACGAGTAAACAGATTGCATTTCACATTACTGTGAAATAAATATATCACTTTAATGCCTCCAGTCGGAGAAACATGCTGACTGTGGCCTGACTATTAATTTGGAAATCGGACAGCTTGTTTCCTAAAAATGAGGCAATTTGTTGACCAGCTAGCAACAACAACAACAACAGGCATTTTAAGGCCATTTTCCCTGCTGGAGCGGGGGTTAGCTTTGCGGGCCCCATGACAATCTTCTCCATTTTGCCATATTTTCTGCATCTCTCCTAGTTAACCCCCTTGCCCGCATTTCATCTTCCACCACTTTTAGTCAAGTCTTTCTCGGTCTTCCCCGTCCTCTACCTCCTTCTACATTCATTTCCATCACTCTTCTCAACCAGTCACTTTCATGCTTCCTCAACACATTACCAAACCATCTCAACCTGTTTCTCTTCACAACATCAATCACAGGCTCTATTCCCATCATCTTTCGCAATTCATCATTTGTCTTCCTCTCTCTCAGCGATACTCCACACATCCACTGAACCATTCGCATTTCCACCCTTTCCAGCCTTCGTTGCTGCTCCACATTCATTACCCATGTCTCGCTCCCATAAATCGTAACACTTCTCACACATGCAGCATACACCTTTCCCTTCAGCTTCAACGACACTCCCCTCCTCGTCAGCACGCCACTCAGTTCCCGAAACTTCTTCCATGCACATCTCACTCCAGCAACCGTTGCCGAGTCTGATCCACCTTCTCCATTCAGTATGTCTCCGAGGTAGCAAAATGTTTTCACACCTTCCAGCTTCACGCCGTCTCCAAGATCCAACTCAACATTTCCTCCATCTGCAGCTCCCTCTGTGCACACCTTACACTTGAATGTAGCTGCCACACTGGTTAATGACCCTCTCAGACCACTACATTTTTGATAAACCCACTCAGCGCACATTGTACATTGAATGGAATTCACTCCGACACCCTTCCTGCACACAGCACATGGCCACTTCCCAGTTCTTTCCACCTCCCACATGCTTTACCACTTGCCATCACCTTCGTTTTTCCGATATTCACCATCAGACTTGTTCGTCTTCTCCTTCAGTCCATCTATACTTTCCGCAATCAACACCAGCTGGCGTTGACCAGCACCACTTGTCAACAGCACAACAGCACCACTTGACCAGCACCACCAGCACTACCACCAACACTACTTGTTGACCAGCTAGCGTCAGACAATATTGGCACCTAGAGTTTTGTCAACTTAAACTAGAATTCTGAATTTGCTTCATCAATATGCTCACAAATGTGTTTGCTCAAGATAATAATCGATCTCCTTAAAAGTTTTTTTTGCACGTAAGGCTTCCTACCCTCCACAGGATAGGAAGTCCAGACGGAGCTTTAAACAGACCACCAGACATTTGCCATTCTTGCTACAGTCATTCATTACAGTCATCCTATCATTCACAGCAGACATGTTGGACATGTCAGATTGGTACAGCACTATCGGAGTAGAGCTTGACGATGATGATTCTTCGAGACAACTGGTCTAATAACTACTCTCCTTATGCAGTGCGACGCTGAGCACTCTAATCTGAAGCATGCTGCCACCTATCATGGATATGACATTGGATTTTTGCAATTGGGTGTTCAAAAACCACATTTAATATTTCTTGAAGGAGGAAGCCTTTTCTCCTATACCATGTTTACGTTCGGAATTTCCTGAATGAATAGAGCTTTTCGGGGCCTAGGGTTCGGGAAAGTGTTCCATCTTACTGTATTTGGTGATTTCATAGCTTCAGTATGTTTTGCTTATTTCTTTAAGATTTAACCTAAGATCGCCATGCGCTTTAATATTTGTTTATGGTGTCATTTCCACATGATCTTGATAAAATATTTTGAACACTTGCATCGTATTTAATGTATTGTGTGGTTGTTGAACAATCAACATACAGTATAAGGAAAAAAATGGTTAATTCTAAATGTTTGCAAAACTTTCTAACATTAATGGCCATGCATCGTACATCTTGTCTGTGCTTGCAGTGCTGATGAGACAACATTGTTGGATGGTGATGCTGAAAAGGTAAGAATGGCTGTGTCCACCTCCAATGTAGAATATTTTCCAATGAGATTGCGCATTGGCTCATGGATGCGTGCGGATACATGCACACACACACAAACACGCACACAGACACACAGACACACACCGGCACAGACACATTGTTGTGGATATGAGAATGGTGTTTTTTTTATTGTGTTTTTTTTTATTGTATAGTACATTGTAAAAATATCGCCCTCCTTCCTCCAGTTGTGTATAAAGGTCAAAGTGCGTCCCGTAATTAGGTCATAAACAATCACGGTTAGCCAATCATAGATTTCCTCCTTGTTGGTAGTTATTTCCCTATTCTGTGTATTAGGCTAAGGATTTGTCTTCCATTAATTAATACTCCATTGCACCGAATTCAGACAAGGTAGATTCCCTGCACATTCCCCTTTCCTCAATTGCCAACTGGATTGAGCGGTTCGCTGAATTCTGCTGCAGCTGTGGGTTGTTGTTTTCGCTCCAAGACTCCATTAGCCACGAGGTCGTCTCGGAGCCAAAGGTGGGAGGAGTCGGCCCAGCGCCGGGGACAAGGCGTGGTCTAGCCAACGCCCCCTCTAAGGGCGGGGTCGGTGAGCCCTCGCGACCAATCAGGGCCGAGGCGAGCTCACCGATGGGCGTGTCCTAGCGGCCGGCGGTTTGATCGCCGGGGGGCGATAAAATGTGTGTGCGCATGCGTCAGAACGGTGGTTGTAGGTGGTGAGGAGTTGGTTGGTGGTTGGTGGCTAAAAGTACAGTTGTTGTTGAAGGAGGAAGGGTTGATGAAGAAAGAGAGTGGCGTTGGAGGAGGACGAGTTGAGTGTGGCGTTAAGTGGCATTAAAGTGGAGCTGAAGAGCCCGGAGTCCAGCACGAAGCGCCCATCCGCTCGCGGTGAACAATACGCGCCGCTGCACACGAAGGCTTTCCCGCCAAGAACGCGAGTCGACTCCTGGAGCGGGACCTCGACGCCTGCAGTGGCCTGGGCCTTCCCATTCCTCCTTCCAGCCAATCCACTCTGCAATTCCCCGTGTGAGTCTGTCTTTGTTTGTTCTGTCCCTGGGTTAATTATGACTGTAATAGATAAGCTAGAATTTTCACTGTGTCCTTCTGGTCCGTCCCTCTTTCTGCTTTATTTTCTTATTCTTCCTCCTCCTTGGTTTCTTTGGTCCTGTAAATAGTAATAAATAATAATCGTATTTAAAACCTTTTTTTTGTCTTCTTCTTCTTCACATCCGCGTCGTCTTTGTCTTTTCCAAATTGAATATCTGTGGCACGATTTGGCCAACGTTCAGAATCGGGTCTAGTCATTGTTAACGGTTCGGGCCGCGGCGCCATCCGCTCGGCAAATTAACATCTTAGCCGCGGTCCGTAACAATTGGTGTCTGGGAGTGAGATTCGAGGCCCGAACCAAATTTTGTATAACATCAAAAAAAAAATTGGGTCGAAATTACGAGTGGCCGAAAAATTTTTTAACATCCCAAATTGAGTCGTGCCATGGACAATCAAGGCGATCGGATGCAGGTGGGTGAGCTAGAAGAGGGGTTAGGGGTAACCCAGGACCACAGGGAAGAAATGGAGGAGAGCAATGAGGAGGTGGTTGAGGGAGTATCAGGCGCACAAAATGGCGCCCTCGCGCACGTAGTTGCAGAGGCACAAAATGGCGGCGCTGCGGCAGCCGAGACCGCAGCGCTGGGGAAATTGGACCTCTTCGCGGCGCAGATGATGGGGTATATGAAAAAAATGGGTGAGCAAATGAGGGACGAAGCGAGGGCTAATAGTGAGCGAATGAGGGACGAAGCGAGGGCTGATAGTGAGCGATTGAGGGGCCAAATGAGGGACGAAGCGAGGGGTACTAGTGAGCAATTAAGAGACGGGTTAAACAATATGGGAAATAAATTTGAGGGTTTAGACAAGAAATTTGAGGGGTTAGACAATGGGATAAAAGAGGTAAAGAATGGGTTAACGGGGCTAGAAGATAGGATGGAAGACAAATTGCGGGCAATAGGGGAGCAATCCGCCCGGGAAATTAAACAAATGGGAGAGCAGATAGAGGAGGTGAAAATCGGGTTAGACGCTAAATTGGATGCTCAGAGGAATGAATTGGAACAGATGAGGGTGGCATCTACCAAAGAGATGGGAGAAATGGGAGAGGAGATCAGATGAGGTGTAAGCGAGGAGGTCTCGGGGGTACGCGAGGAGGTAAAGCAAGGTGAGAAGCATATGGAGAAAGAGGTGAGGAATAATACGGCTAGGTTACAAGGGGGCAGAGAGGACCTGACACGGGAGGTAGAGCAGCTGACGGTGGGACAAAAAGAACTAGTGGATCAAGTAGAAAAGAACACTGCGGTACTAGGAGGGTTAAAGGCGACACAAAAAGAACTAAAAAATGACTTGATAGCGACGAAGAGGGAATGTCAGGTGGTGCGTGAGGGACTGACAACGAGGTTGGACGAGGTGACGGACGCAATGGAAATGAAGGACCGGGAGGTGAGGACGCACATAGAAACGGTCAAGGTAGCCTTAGAGGACGAAATTGAGGAGACGCACCGGGAAATAAAAGAGGTGAAGCAAAAATTAGAGGAGGTGGAAGAGGGGGTGAGTGAAATTAAGAAGAGACGGAGGGAAACTAAGAGGGAGATAAAGGAGGAGGTGATGGAATATGTACAAGGTCGGTGCTCAAATCGTGATGGTGTGCTTGCTGACCAAATAAAGAGTTTGCAGGTGGCAGAGGAGGTGTGGAGACGAGGTGCCAAGGGGAGTGGCGATATATGAGGAAATGTATATGTTGTGAGGGGAGATTCAGTCGGCTTGGGGGTTGGTTTGGACCCGGGTGTTCGTGAGAGGCCGTTGGTGAAGGGTGCGACAGGTACGGTGTGCGAAGGAGGAGGTGTGCGAGAATGTCCGACTATGGGGTGTGTGAGGAAAAAGTGCGCGCCGAGGAGTGAGTGTGCTGTCGAGAGTGAGTTGGTCGTAGGGCGTGTGCGAGGGGGCACATGGAAGCGCGTAGTGGGGAGTGTTACAGAGGATGTAACGAGAGAGTGCACACCTGTGGTGAGTGTTACGGAGGGTGTAACGGGAGAGAGTGCGCAAGAGGATGCGCGAGAAAGGTGTGTAACGGACGGGTGCATAAGGACAGAGTGCGCGGTCGAGAGTGAGGGTGAATGCGCGACCGAGTGTGGAGGTGAGAGTAGTGAGAGTGACGTGGAGCGTGAGTTGGTTGTGGCAGGTGAGAGAGGATGTACACCTGGAATGGAAGGATGCACACCTGGAATGGTAGAGCGCGTATGGGAATGCACGCTGGAGTTGGTAGTGAGGCACGTGGTTGGGTGTGCAAGTGAGAGCACACCTGTGATTGTCACAGAGGAGGTGACCGAGGAGGGGGCGCGAAGAGGTGTGTTGGTGAGGTGTGCGAACGACGAGTGTGTGCAAAGGTGTGCGGTGGTCAGGTATGTGACAACGTCTGTAAGCGGAATTTGAGTGTACCTGGGTGTGTAAGAGAAGGTGCAATGACAAATAGCATGGGAACGGCTGGATGTATGAGCAAGGAACGGGCTGCGGGGTGTAAGCATGCAAGTGGAGCATCGACGCTAACCGGGTTAGTGGTTAGAGCGACGTATAGCCGAATCGGGCCCTCGGTGCGTGCCGGGCAGCTTTGCGTGCCGCGGGGATCCGCGGGGATCGTGACCGCGGCGGTTTCGAAAGAACCGCCGTGCGGGATCCACGCCAGGCCTCGCTCTGACCGGCCGCGTCCGTGCTCCGCTATGCGGAGCGGGCGGCCCGGTAGGAAGGGTCGTCAGTGCGACCCCCTTTTGTTGAGGCGTTCCGGCAGGGCGAGATCGGGCCATTGGACGGCTCCGTGCCGAGATGGTGCGTGGGATCTCGGCCCGGTTAAGCGTCCCTCCCTGCACCGAGTGCCGGATGCATCCAGCCGCCGGCACCAAGCAACCCGCATTCATTGCTCGGCTTTGCGAAGCCGAGCTTTGGAGATGAATTGGCGCACCGAGAGGCTCTAGTGAGTAGACGTGTGATGAGGATAGTGTTTTGGACCCGAAATTGAAAAGCAAAAATTTGATGATTGGCAAAGGATTGGCAGATAGATGATTGGCGGACGATCGGTAGCGATTGGCAAATTTTTAATTAGCTGGAATTTGGTGTGCAAAATTGGTAGTGAGAGATACCCGATGTGGTGGGATGGCAACTCTGCCATCTCTCACAACGGGGGCAAAGAAGCAATAGGTTTATGGGGTTTGGCAGTGAAAACTAGCCCGGGAGGGTTAGGATATAGTGTGTAGGGACCTAGAGATTGACCATTGGTAACGGTAAGGTTTAGGTAGTGACAATGATACCGGTAGTGGGGACGCAGGTAGATTAGTTTGGATGATAATGACGTGGTATGTGCTTAGTTTAAAGGGAAGACGGGGAGCACTAAGTTAGCAGGGCAACAGGTAGTTCAGATGATGCCGTGTGTGTGGTTAAAAGGTGTGATTGCACAGGTGTGCAACTGGACAGGTGTATGGAGCAGTGTTTGAGTGAGTGATAGTGATGTGAGTTGTGCTGACCAAATGGTCCAGGAAGGAAGGAGGGTGCAGGTGGCACCAGGAGTGATTGCACAGGTGTGCAACTATAGGAGGTATGGAGAATGGTTGTGTGGAATACATGGAGTGTGGAATATATGGAGTATGGAATGGATGGTCGTGGAGTGAGTATGGTGGAAACTGTGGAGTGGAGTGGATGGTGCGAAGGTGTGGATGGGGGAAAGGAGGATGGACCCCATCACGAATACCCAGGGAGGGTAGTGTAAGTGTTAGGTAGAGGGTACAGGTAAATTGTGGTTGGATAATGGCATCTGTGGTGCGTGGTGGAAGAATGGTATTTGGATGGGTGCATTAGTGTCATGGAAATGGCTGGGCGTGTAGCCTGTTAGTGTGTGTGTAGTTGGTTGGGCACTCCACCACTGTGAGGATGTCGGCCAGGTGAGGCCGCAGGTGGGCTCTGGGAGCCGGTAGAGTTGTTGTGGATGGGGCCCGAGGATCCGGAGGACGGACCCGGGTAGCCCAGTGCAGGAGGGCACCGAGGGGTGACAGAGCCAGGAGGGGCCTTCCCCAGTTAGATAGGTTAGGGTGAGGAGCTAGGTAAGCTCGGGTGGCAACTACAGTGGTGGAGGTGTGCAGGTGGGTAGACCTGCTGGGAGAGCTACACGACTCAGCCCGGAAATTGTGCAAGGGCACCGGGAGATGAATCGGGGGAGTGACACCCCAAATTGAGAAGCACCACAGTTTGGTCAATGGGAATTGGTTTTTAGAACCCATAGTGTAAGTTGGCCAATGGATTGGCAGGGAAAGACCCCGGGTAGTGTAAAGTGTGTTAATGTCATTTAGAAGATAGTTAGGATTAAGAATCTCCTCGCACCATCTGCATCCACTCACCTGAGATGAAGTGCCTCCACACCATGCCAGGTGGTTTTTATTATTTTGATGCAAATGTTTGGAATGTGAGACGCATCATGACGTGGGTGTGACATTGTGCTGATGTTCCATCTCTTCCTCCTTATGAGGATTGATGATGAATTGGGTGATGGCAAATTTTGGTTAGAGGGATTGTGGTGACGAATTTGGTATAGGAGAGATATGGGGAGACGTGACAGTAGTGACGAATTTGTAAATGTGTAGATTGTTGTAAATATGGGGTAAGGGCAAGGGTAGAGTAGGTGACAGGGGGGGTGACATACGGTAGGGACGAGTTTTTCTCCGCTCTGTCTCCATACGCACCTTGCCTTGCATTGCCTTTATTGATGTGTACCCTTGTGACCTTACCCCTCGCTCATCTGTCTTTTCCCCCCTTGTCTCCCACATGAGGACTGTGCGCCACTGGGCGCTGAGGGGAGCGTGCGTGAGTCCGCCATTGGGCGCCCGAAACTCTCGCAACCACAGCTGTCTGCATCGATGCACCACCTTATGGACCACATGTCTGTGGCTGAGCACCACTTATGGACCCCATGGGTTGGGGCATGGCCCCTCTGCTGGAACCGGCCATGAAGGCCCGAGATCTTGCTGGCGGACCTTGGTCACAGGGCACCTATGCCCCACAGGTGAACCACACTAGTCGGCCCTGTGGGCCATAAATAAATAAAAATGGACATGTTTTGTGCTTTTTATTATGACAAATAGGCCGCCAGCAAAGAAGATGACAACATCTGGAAGAGAGCATTAGCCAGCAGAGGGAGCCGAAGAGCAAGACACCACCAAGGGTTTGTTGGTTTTTTTTTTTATTGAACTGCAATGACTGTGCACCGATTGGTGCTTGAGGGTGTTTTGGTGCGTTTTGGTTGCTTCATGGTGCGTCAATGCAGAGCAGACTGTCTCCCCCCCAAAAGAACAATCACAGGTCCTGGGTTGCGTATTGTAAATAAAATAGCGTCGTTGTAAATAATGCGCCCCCACCGTAAATGTATAGTTTGAAGACCATTCCGTAATTCGGTTAGTTGTGGGCGTGAATCTGTTTGGCAGGGTGCAATGGAGCAGTGGGACATATTTATATATGTTTTAAAACTGTCGCATTCAGGGTCAGGTTAAATGCAGAGGGAACTACACCTACGTGCCACACTAAAAGTAAAAGTAATAGGCCCAGGACGTGCCTAAGAGGAGGAGGGTGCAGTGTTGTGGATATGAGAATGGTGTTTTTTTTATTGTGTTTTTTTTATTGTATAGTACATTGTAAAAATATCGCCCTCCTTCCTCCAGTTGTGTATAAAGGTCAAAGTGCGTCCCATAATTAGGTCATAAACAATCACGGTTAGCCAATCATATATTTCCTCCTTGTTGGTATTATTTCCCTATTCTGTGTATTAGGCTAAGGATTTGTCTTCCATTAATTAATACTCCATTGCACTGAATTCAGACAAGGTAGATTCCCTGCACATTCCCCTTTCCTCAATTGCCAACTGCATTGAGCGGTTCGCTGAATTCTGCTGCAGCTGTGGGTTGTTGTTTTCGCTCCAAGACTCCATTAGCCACGAGGTCGTCTCGGAGCCAAAGGTGGGAGGAGTCGGACCAGCGCCGGGGACAAGGCGTGGTCTAGCCAACGCCCCCTCTAAGGGCGGGGTCAGTGAGCCCTCGCGACCAATCAGGGCCGAGGCGAGCTCACCCATGGGCGTGTCCTAGCGGCCGGCGGTTTGATCGCCGGGGGGCGATAAAAAGTGTGTGCGCATGCGTCAGAATGGTGGTTGTAGGTGGTGAGGAGTTGGTTGGTGGTTGGTGGCTAAAAGTACAGTTGTTGTTGAAGGAGGAATGGTTGATGAAGAAAGAGAGTGGCGTTGGAGGAGGACGAGTTGAGTGTGGCGTTAAGTGGCATTAAAGTGGAGCTGAAGAGCCCGGAGTCCAGCACGAAGCGCCCATCCGCTCGCGGTGAACAATACGCGCCGCTGCACACGAAGGCTTTCCCGCCAAGAACGAGAGTCGACTCCTGGAGCGGGACCTCGACGCCTGCAGTGGCCTGGGCCTTCCCATTCCTCCTTCCAGCCAATCCACTCTGCAATTCCCCGTGTGAGTCTGTCTTTGTTTGTTCTGTCCCTGGGTTAATTAAGACTGTAATAGATAAGCTAGAATTTTCACTGTGTCCTTCTGGTCCGTCCCTCTTTCTGCTTTATTTTCTTATTCTTCCTCCTCCTTGGTTTCTTTGGTCCTGTAAATAGTAATAAATAATAATCGTATTTAAAACCTTTTTTTTGTCTTCTTCTTCTTCTTCACATCCGCGTCGTCTTTGTCTTTTCCAAATTGAATATCTGTGGCACGATTTGGCCAACGTTCAGAATCGGGTCTAGTCGTTGTTAACGGTTCGGGCCGCGGTGCCATCCGCTCGGCAAATTAACATCTTATCCGTGGTCCGTAACAATATATATATATATATATATATATATATATATATATATATATATATATATATATATATATATATATATATATATATATATACACGCACACAGGTGGATACGTTGAGACCTGGGAGGGCTCCATATTCCACCTTCTGAAACCCACATATTATGATAACCATCAACGAACCACACTACACTCACGTACATGCACACACACACACACACACACACGCACACACACACACACGCACGCAAACACACACGCACACAAACACATACACACACACACACACACACACACACACACACACACACACACACACACACACACACATCTCGTTTTTTCATTTCTGTTCCTCACAATTCTATCCCTCTCTTTCATCACACACACACACTTAATTAATTGTACAGTATCGGTTGTTCCTAAACTTAAATAATTTAAAGGATTGTTGTAAATGATGTTAATTTTACAACATCCCATATTCAACTTTAATTAAATTGTAAACCTCAAACATAGTTTCTCCACCTAAAGCAAGAACCTTAACCCGTAAGCAACTGACTAGTTTCCCGACTGCATGGATCATAAGCTGGGCACCGTTCTTCCTCGAGGTTTCAATCCTTTCAGCCCAGGACCTCTCCAAACGGCGGATCCACAACCTCGATCATGGATCCACATCAATTGATGGTAAATCAGTGGATCCACAACCTCAGTTGCGTCCAGGCAGTCAGTCAACCCATCAACGCAACATCACTTATTCCAACTTTACTTGCAATAGGATTTAATGTGTTATCATATATTTATAACTTTCCTTACACACTCTATAATCTGATAATATCATTAAATCATTCACATCTTACCCTTAAACACATCAATCGACCAAAAGCATGACCACACCACCTACCTTTCTATTACTTTCCACACACACACACACACACACACACACACACACACACACACACACACACACACACACACACACACACACACACACACACACACACACACACACACACACACACACACACACACACACACGTGCCATCTTGGAAAAACGTTACATCTCTAAATCACCGAAACAGCTCAATGGAAAAATTGAAACAAGGCTCATTGTCAAGTACGAACTCTCCATGGGGAATCAGATATGTTAATGATGATGTCATCGGTGCCTACATTATGACATCATAATTCGACAAGTACAACGCTTGATCTGATGAGTGTGAAAAAAAACAAATTATCTGCAAATGTTACTCCGATGGACACAAAGTCTTCACCATAGGAGCACTCTTCCTGTAGATTTTTTAAATGATAATTATGACGTCATAGTTCACGTGGTACAGGCGCCATCTTGGAAAAATAAAAAACGTTGCACCTCTATATCTCCGAAACCCCTCCATGGAAAAAATTTAACCATGGTGCGTTGTTAAGTACACCCCATGGGAATAAGATATGTTAATGATGATGTCATCGGTACCTTAATTTGATGTCATAATTCGACAGTGACAATGCTTAGTTGAATCAGTTTGAAATTTATTGAGGGTGACTTGCGCAACAATTATATTAGAGAATATAAATTTATGATGTCATCGCTTACTTGGTCTGGCAGCCATATTGGATCAAATAAAAAAACCTTCAAAAACAGAGTTGGCTCACACCAAGTTGACTGTGCAGGGTAAGTATTCTGTGAATATATCTAGTGTTATGGATTCGTCACTTCCGGTGTTGTGGTTTTCATCCACTTGAAACATTTCTGGTTCTATGTATTATTATTATTATTGTTTGAGGGAAATAGCCATTATTATTGTCAAAAGGTAAAAAGGTTAATGTTAAATGAAACAGGAAACCGGATCGGGAACCGGAAGATGAAGAAGAAGAGGAGGTGAGAGAAAAAGAAAGGAGCGAAAAGTCGGACAAGAAGCTGGTTGCTTTGCGTTCTGGATCGAACGTTGTCAAGCAAGAGTCACGAGTGAACTTTGAATTTCCTGGATAGGAATTCCTGCGATAGGGGTTTTTGCTGTGACTGATCAACCTGGGTGTCAGGTTTGGCATTGGGATTCTGAAGAATCATCGCCGGGTCGTTGCGACTCGAGGACGAGCCGTCGGCCATTTTGATTTGTGCGCTTCGCACGGCAAGCAATGTATTTGCTTCGTCAGCCATTTCCACCGCTTTCAGACGTATCTGATGTGTATGTGTGTGTGTGCACCGTGGCTTTTGGAAGATTAATCTGTGGTTCGCCGACTGAGCCGTGAAAGTTCAGACCTGGAGGGCGCCTTTGGATTTCCCATTCGCCGTGAGTTTGCCTTACGCAGTGGTGCCTTTGGATTTCCCATTCGCCTTGAGTTTGCTTTACGCAGTTTTGGACCACGTGACTCTTTGCGCCGCTTCGGCCGCATACGCCTTTCTGCTGTTTTGGCGGTGTGACCGGGCCCGTCATCTGAACGGGGTTCGGGTTTCGATTCGACATCGCTCTAATGATCACTGGAGGGGATCAACTTTGAGCTGTAGAGACATTGGGGAATGTTCTTTTTTCACTCACTTGGAGCACAGTGAGTTATCCGATACTAGCTGATGGTACCATCATAAGATGTGTTGATTGTACTTTTGACTGCTATTATTGTTGTATCGTTATTCTTGTGTGATTTTTAATACAATATTTGTTTGTTGATAACCATTGGTGTGGTTTCCCTATTGATCTTTGACACAGAATAACATATTTTTGTGCCGTGGCTCCTCTCGGGGCTCAGAGGTACACCGTGACCAGGGGGTCGGGGAGGAGCACGTAACACTAGTTATATAGGCAGGGCATGGTGATTGCGAATGACATGTCTGAAGATGTCCTGGGCTTACCAAAATGGCGGACGTATTTTTTTTTTCATGTTACAATTGTTGGTGGTGTAAGGCCAGCTGTCCAACTAATGGCTACACAGCGGACATTCATATATACATACACTTGCTCCATTATATATAGACTATGTGATATTCACGGAATTACATTTTACGTTAATTATCTCACCACCTGGTTGGAAATTGAAAGAAAGGGCTCCATTATTTTGAATCATCATGTCCAGTTTAAAAACGTATCAATCGAGCCACATAGTTGTAGGGATAAAAACGAAAAATTGTTGACGGACCCACTGCCTGACTGACTGAAGGACATTGTGATAGTTTTAAGAGCTCATTGACTCTGTCGGCGAGTTAAAAAAAGAGATTCTGGTTGTTTTATGCGTCATTATTGCGCAACTCAACGTTTGCTCTCCGCAGAACAGGAAAGGGATCTTGCTAACTGCCTTTTTCAAGATGTTTTGAGTGTATTTAGTAACAACTCCATCTATCTCGTGCTAGACAACCACCTCTTCCCCACTCCCATCTCCCTGCTGTCTCAAATATTGTCCCAACTGGTTCAAATATTTACCAATATCCTAATTACCACTCCTATCATTCTTCAATCACATCACCCCATCGCTCACCATGTTCACAGCCATCTCACCTCATCACAATGCATTGCACGCCATCCTTAGCACCTACCATCCGAATGTCTCACCCCATGATCAGCTAAACATGTCTGTAGAGGGCTTAAGACATATCCTTTTGGTTCATGAGTTATTAAGTGACCACTATATTCGTCATGTGTGTGCGTCTGTCTGTGTGTGTCTGTCTGTCTGTCCGCAGCATAACTACCCGATGATATTATCCGATCTTGATAAAACTTGGGTGGGAGGTTGATATCATGATCTAGTTGTGTCCTGCCTAGAGTGGGCGTATTGCGCCCATTGTGGGCGGAGCCACGCCCAAAAAAGATGTCTTTTTGGGGGGTAATCAAGTTGAAGCTACATCTTCTCCGAGGGAGTTGGTGGAATCTGACAGGGGTTTCGGTATTTGGTTAGGCCAATGTCATGTGCCTCGCCCCACGGAGCTCGATTTTTCATTTTCGCCCCAAGGTCAAGGTAACAAGGTCACGAAATTTAGAAAAGTCGATTTTTGATGGTTTTATTACATTGTTCGCTTCCTGATAGGGTAAAATGTCGTACATGATCTTATATTATCACATATATCACGAAATACAAGTTTCACAACAAATTTCAAGAATCTTCGACCTTTGACATTTCAAGGTTACAAAGGTCAAATTTTTAAAGTTGTCGGAATCGAACCGAATTTTCGGTATTGTGTACCTAACTAACCTCATAACAGATAATACATTCCTATTTATATATTTCCAATGTCGGTTTTGACCTTTGTCATTGAATACCGCTCACTCGTGAACCATCGTCGTCTCCTGACTTGTTGCAGATTATAGTCGATCAACCCTCTGTCACTAGTGAGTGGTGAAACCTGTCAGGGTTGCTTTGTAATGTCTTGATGCACATCAATCGGACTACATTTTCAAGACGAATTGTATTATAATGTAATATGACAATAGATGGGCTACCAAAATTGATACAAAAGAGCTTGCAACATTGTTCAATCGTATAAATCATAATTAGTTGACATGCTTTTTTTGTTGTTCAATAGTAAAACCATTGTTGCAGATTTAACTCTTTGTGCCGCTAAAAGCAAGATGATTAATCAATGCAGTCGTTCCCAATCCAAAACCATGATCTTTTCTACCCTCGTTAACCCCACCCGACCCCAATCCCTCCTTCCTTCCAAATTTCCAGTTTTCTCTCCTGAGAGTTTCTTTCTGTATACACCTTGTCGACCCCATGGACCCTCTCCTGCCTCTCATTCTTCCCACACCCATTGTTTGTCCAGGTCTCCATCTATCTTGGCCTTCACCTCTGCTGTTTTTCTAATTTATATTTTTAATCAAGAAAAACTTTGTACAGTTTGATTTAAAATTGATAGACTGCAAGCAACCGATTTTATTTCTTCCATCTTTATATTTTTGTTTTTGTGTTTCATTCATTATTATACTATTATTGGCTAATGTAAATCCTGGATACTCCATGGCAGGAGTTGGAGGTGGAAAGAGTTCCCAAGTGGATAAAGATGTGGAAAAACTGGGGAAAGTACAAGCACAGTGACAAGGCAAGTTAATAACCCGTCCCCCGCACAGCGGGAGATGGGGTTTTGCAATTGTGTGTGTGTGTGTGTGTGTGTGTGTGTGTGTGTGTGTGTGTGTGTGTGTGTGTGTGTGTATATATGTGTGTGTGTATCCAGGCCGTAACTTTACCATTCGAGCTTTTGTCATCAAATTTTCAACAATGCTTTATTATGAGAATATGGAGAACTAAATTTAATAATTTGGTCACAAGGTCAATGGTCAGCATCTCATAAAATCCTTAATTTTCATCAAATTTACCTGAAATTTAACGAATTTGCACATATCCAGAATTTGTTCACCGAGTTGGTTCACCAATCAAAAGCTAGAAGTTTTAGATCAAAAGGTCAATGATCAACAATTTTTATATTTAATTACTTATTATTTGGCGAAAGAATAGCACTTGCAGCATTTACAGCATTTATTTGCAGCATTTATTTACTAAGGAATTTTTCTTTTTTAAACTTGTTTATAAGTTGTTTTTTTTAGCTCACCTGGAACGAAGTTCAGGGGAGCTTATGCGATGGCATATCGTCCGTCCGTCAGTCCGTCCATCCGTAAACACTTGAAACTTCTTCTCCGAAACCACTGAAGGGATTGTGACCAAACTTGGCACAAATGATATTTGTTGTGTTGTGACTAAAGTTTGTTCATGGCATTAAAAAAAATCAGGTCTAAGGGGTTTTACCGGGGTCACAATGGATCCAGGTTTGATCCCCCCAAAATAGGAATTTGCATTTTCCTCTGAAACTACGCACACTCTTTCGATGAAACTTGACCACAACCTTCATCACCCATGATGTACCAATGTTTGTTCAATGCATTAGAAAAATTGAGGTCTGAGGAGGTATACGGGGTTGGGGGGAGGGTGGGGGTTGCCCCCCAAATAGGTATTTTTTGTTTGTTTGTTTAAAGTCTCATGATTATGTTAGTATGATTCTACATGCTGCCCTATCTTCTAGCATACATTGAAATTGGTTTAAAATACCTTTAGTCGGTGCAGTATACTGTTTATTCTACCAGGTGAGCACCAGGGGTATTACCCCAATGTTTATTTAAATACTACGTGGAGGCTCATGTAAGAGCTAACACATATAACATATAATAAAGGGAGCAGGAGGCAAGAGGTGGTGAGACAACGAAGCACAACAACAGTGGGAAACAGGGACATCAGGAGATCTGTGGAAGAGAGAGGGCAGGTGCAGGATACATGGGTTACCAAAGATGGACACTACAAGGACTCCCAGGAAAGAAAACGGAATTTGAAGGATGTGGGTTTTGGGTGGATTAATGGGGTAGAAAAGATCAAAGTTTTGGATGGAAGAAGATTTGACATCGTGGTGAACAGATGATTTAAAAACCTGGAGGGAAGAGTGACATTGAAGAGAGTGTGGGAGTTTGCTCCAGAGGTGGGGAAAAGAGGAATGAAAGAGTGAAGGTGAGCAGTGTGTCTTTATTTTGGCAGTTTCACCAGAAAAGGGTTGCTGGCAAACCTGGTGCGTCCGGCAGAAATATTGGGGGGACAGAGCACAGACAGAGCAGGGAGTGAAGGAGAGGAGTCGGTAGAAGAAAGAAAGACTGCCGACCTGCTGCGGTGAAAGAGTGAAAGGCCCTCAGAATCAGCAGAGTGGGGGACCAGACCGTATCGAAGTCACGAGATATGTCAAGGGAGACGGCTCTAATCTCCTGTTTGGCATTGAGGACCTCCATCCATTGTTGAAACAGCAGAAGCAGCATGTCCAGAGTCGAGTGACCAGGTCTGAAACCAAATTGATGATCGGAGATCAAGCCATTGGAGAAGAGGAAGGATTTGATATCAGAAGCAATGATGGATTCCATGACCTTGATGATGATTTGGAGCAGGCTGATTGGTCTGTAGTTGCAAGGATCTGTTTTGCACATTTTTTTGTGTAAAGCGATAATGGTGGTTGATTTCCAAGCAGATGGCAGCTGACCTTGAGCAAAAGAGAGGGTGAAGAGAGCAAAGAGAGGGAGAGAACGAGCGGCAGAGCAGGATTTTACGTGGGCTGATGCCGTCTGGTCTGGTTGCAGAATCAGAGTCGAGGTTTAACTGCAAACTCTCCACCTTGTCAGGAGAGAAGGACACAGAGTCCAGGAGCAGTTGGGTTCGACTGGGTACGGTGGGAACAAAGAGAGATGGGTTTCGGACACAAGATTTTGAGGCGAACACAGAGTTGAGGCATTCGGCTTTGTCACCTGCGGTGTCAACTGTGTAGCCATTTGAGGTAAGGGAGGGGATGGAGGGGGAACAAACACCAGAAACGGATTTGACCAGACGCCACCAGGATTTGGAGGAAGGAGACAGGTTTGAGAGTTCATTCTTGAGTGTGGAGAGATAGTGCTTCCTGGCACTCCTGAGGGTAGACACACACTTGTTCCGAGCTTGGGGGAAGGAAGGTTTGGATGAGCCTTCAAGGAGGTGAAGGCAGGGATAAATCTGTGTGAGAGAGAGTGAGAGTGAGAGTGAGAGAGAAAAAGAGAGAAAAAGAGAGAAAAAGAGAGAAAAAGAGAGAAAAAGAGAGAAAAAGAGAAAAAAAGAGAGAAATTTACTTTGGAAGAATACCCAGGATGAATTGATGTCAAAGGCAGTAGAGATGGGAGACCAGTCCAGATGTGGTGAGGAATTACTCTTGGGGAGCAATGATAAATGTTTTTATACCACAAAATTGTTTTACTACCAGTATATTCTCAATTTTATTACCCTAATGGGGTTAAGCAATCGGTTCACTGTCTGCCTGTCCGTCCTTCCATCCACAAATGTCAGATTATGATCGAAGAACAACAATTTCAATGAAATGTTGTATTTTGAACACAAATCGGAACATGAATTGGAAAACGAACCTGGAGTATAACAATACTTGGTGTCTCTGAATTCGTCCTGATCGCACATACTCAGCTCCACTAATATAGCCTTAGATCCTGTAAAAAATAAAATGAAATAAAAAATCTCGGCATTGATTTAAGCTATACAGATTAGTATGTTTTATGCTGCGGTTATCACTCTCGTGATTTCAGATCATGTAAAATGTCAGAAAATACATTTAACAGTTTCTGAGTGAAGGGTGAAACTCAAATGCATTCTAAATTGGCAGTCAACAACAACAACAACAACAACAACGACTGCTTGTTAACTTTATTCCCATACATCTGTACTGACAGGTATTGAACAAGAAAATGTAGTACCATTTATGAAAAGTTTATGTTGAAATTGAATCTGCATCTCCGATTACTTTATCTGCTCCAATTATTCCCACCTTGTTGTGAGATCGGCCGAGGAAGGTTTTTGGACCAAGTCTTTCACGCACCGGCTGGCCAGGCCCAACGTTCGACTGGAGGTGGTAGGAATTTGGAAAATTTGCGTGATGGTTTGAAATGTGCAATATAAATTGAAATTGGAGTTTTTTCAGGGTAAGAGTTTTATCAAAAAGGTTGAATGGCCAAATGGAAGATAACAGACGCCAGAAAGATAACACCAGAAAGAAGAGCAAATATATGACCAAATAAAACAGATATTGTACAATAATGTTTTTTTTCGGTCTCCTACATGTATGATGCTCAATCAAATAGAACATAATCATTTCCTTATATTTTGCTCTCCTCCACATCTCTCTTAGCTATCCCGGCGGATTTACAAAGGCGTTCCATTGCTGCTTCGGGGCAAGGTGTGGGCAAGCCTCTTAGATGTGGAGAAGCAGCGGGAAACACACAAAACCACTTACCAGGTAGTGTGAAGCAAAACCTTTTGGATGTTGTTTAGTCTAAACTATGTTGGTCTATCAACAAAATAGCTATTTCGTGTTTTATTACGTGCAAAATCGAAGATTTTTCAAGTACTCGTATATTGGTTGGTCTTACGCATTATTCTGTCGATCTGTTTGTCTGGCTGGCTGTCAATTGCCTCCAGGTCATAATTTAAACCAATCTTCACGAAACTTTACCAGATGGTAAAGTTTGTCATAAGGAAGGAGCCTATTGATTTTGAAGTCAAAAGGTCAAAGGTCAACTCGAGGTCAAACTTCCAAAATTACCCATTTTCATCTGAAAAATCATCAATTTTCATCCGATTCACTTGAATATTGAACAGCATTTGCATATTGTCACTAAATTGGGAAACAACTTTTTGAGGTCAAAAGGTCAAAGGTCAATTCAAGGTCAATCTTCCAAAATCAATTTTCATCTGAAAAATCATCAATTTTCATCCGATTGATTGGAAAAATATACAGCAATTACATAGTGCATCACTGAATTGGGAAAACAACTATTTTGAGGTCAAAAGGTCAAAGGTCCACTCAAGGTCATACTTTTAAAATCATCAATTTTCATCTGAACAGTCGTAAATTTCCATCCGATTAACCTGAACATTAAAGAGCAATTGCATTGTACATCACGGAATTAGAAAACTACTTTTGGGATCAAAAGGTCAAAGGTCAACTCAAGGTCAAACTTGTAATATCATCAATTTTCATCTGAAAAATCATAAATTTTGATTTGATTGACCATTTTGATTGGGAGTTCATTCTTGACTTTGATTGACTTTGATTAAGATCGTCAATTATAATCTTAATGAAATTGACAATTTGATGTATCCATGGCAACTTTTTATTTTGGGGAGGGGTGGATTTTGCAATTATCGTGCTCTGCATGACGTCTTCTTGTTTTATTTTTTGTGTGATTTTTGCTTCTTTTTCGTGTGTTATTTTTGCTTCTTTTGTTTGCGAATGAATGTGAAAATCGAAAATCGTCACTCCTATTTGACATTACCATCTGAACCGATGGTTCATGAGACTCAGAACCCAGGTTCAGATCCCATCAGCGATATGCTTTATGTCCATTGTCTCTGAATGTCCTTTGCCTTATTAAAGTACACTGCTGTCTCACGATGCCTTTTGTCCTGCACGTATGATTTATGCACAAGATCCACTATGAGTCTTAGATTTAATGATTGAATCTGTGCAATGCTGTACTCCCGGAATATCAAATATTAATAGCAAAAATCTGAATTATTTATGATTACATCCTGCCCCAAATCGTAGGGTATGACCTTTTACTTTATTTCATATACAGTGCCCTCCATAAGTATTGAAATAGCGAAGTCAAATTTGTTATTATTGCTATATATTCAAGAAATCAAGAAATCTGGATTAGAGATCAAAAGATTAATATGAGGCAAGAGTACAAAGGTCCGCTTTTATTTATTGGTATTTATATGTATATATATGTTTTACCATTGTAGAACAATAGCACTTTTTATGTTCAGTCCCCCCAGTTTAACAAACTGTTGCCTCGATGCCTATTGCGGCTTCAGCATCACCATGATCACATCCTGCAGAGGCTCCTTCTAAAGCCGAATAAGCATTTGGTGTGCTTCAAAAAAAGTAACAATTATTCTTGTTTCACTTATCATATTTTATCTTAATCACAAGTTCATACCCTCTGTCACCTTGCTCTTCTATGAGCCTCAACCTTGTAATACAATAGCAAGCATTTATTTTTGGGAAATTATTTCTAGCTTTGATTGATTTTCATCTGACCATAAATAAATAAAAAACACAAGAACATGCATCACAAATAATTTTATCTTTATTTTCATGACCCTTTTCATTACAAAGGATTGTAACATCATTTTTTGGTTTCATTTCTTTCTACGAATCTACCGGATATTTATCTTGCTTATTATTGGAACCTCAAGGGCCATGCGAGTTAGTAAGACTGGGAAGAATCTTGTCCGATGTGAATGTTTCACAGAAATTTAAACTGGAACAGCACTCAGTGGAGAGCATACCTCTGCCAGGCTGAACAGTTTATGCTTTGTATCCCACTGATAGGCTAGATCTACATCCGGACCTGAATCAAAATCTAATCGGCTTGTTCTTGTTGTCTAACCAACTCATCCACCTAGTTTTGGCATAATTGGTCCACAATGTTTTGAGATATCCTGCTATATATCGTTTTTGGTCTTATCTCTCAATGGTGAAGAATCACTTAAAATTCTTAGTTTCCAGATCCAAATCTTCACCAAAATGTAAAGATTTCGTCATTGTCACATACCCAACCTCTCCACCAAATTTCGTCCGAATTCATCCATAACTTTTTGAGATATCCTGCTCACAGACAAACAGGTGTGAAAGCACTAAGTTGTTTAAGATTCAGATTCAAAAATTAGAAAGCACTAATTGGTGAAAGCATTAAAATGCTGACAAGTGCTCAATCAGTAATAAAAGGAAGAGAGTAAGTTGAAAAACTTGAGACGATGTCAGAAGTCTCAAAATGAGTTTGTGGTTTGACCATTCTCTGTTAAGAACAGAATCCAGCATAATATACAGAATCCACTGTAAACTGCTTCGGTTTCTGCTCCTAACAACTTGCTGCTTGTTTACCTCCGCCATTAGCGAGACCACAGACTACTCGACAAGCCCCTACATCTCATGATTATTGTGTGGCCATTGGCAACTCAAGGGTGGCCTGTTATGTTGTTTGTTTCTTCCCCATCACTGCCAAACTCTGGAACTCTTTACCTTCTCATGTTTTTCCAAACACTTACGACCTTCCCCTTTTCAAAAAGCAGAGTTTTTACTTCCTCAAAAACTCTTCGACTATTTTATAGACTCTCTTTATTCACTTTTTTTTTTATCAATGCAGCTCCTTTATCTAGGCCTGGCCTCGATCTCAAAAAAGAAAAAGATTCTTTTTTTTTTTTTTTTTTTACTTTTGAGGCAGATTTATATATGTGGTGTCTAAATCAACATGTACAGTCACGTGAAAAAGTAAGTACACCCCATGTAAAGTTTTGACATTTTCAACATATTTCAACATACAGCTATTTGATCGTCATTTCAACAATATTGATAGATAAAGGTGATATAATATAACAAATATCATGAAACATTTACATTTTGTAGTCCATTGTATAATTTAAATAAACATAAATGCAAATTTAGCATGTGGAAAAAGTAAGTAGACCCCTACATTTATCACTACCGTACTTCAAATATGGTACCTAAAATTAGAATCAGGTGCACCTGCTCAGGTGCAAATGATTAGAACATCGTTAGCGAGGATCTTGGAGGAAACTGTCTTATTTAAACCTCAGCCATTTAGTTTGGTTTGCTCTTTGTTGTTTAAGTGTGCGGCGTCACCATGCCTAGATCAAATGAGCTCTCTGAGGTCTTCAGAAAGAAGGTTGTAGATGCCTACGAGTCTGGGAAGTGTTACGGATTCGTCACTTCCGTTGTTGTAGTTTTCATCCATTGTAAACATTTTTGATTCCATGTACTATTATTGTTGTCGTTTAAGGGAGATAGAGATTACTATTTGCAAAAGGTAAAAAAGTTAATGTTTTAAATGAAACCGGAACCGGATGACGAAGAAGAGGAAGAAGAGGAAGAGAAGGCGGAGCGAGTGAGTCGGAGAAGAAGCCTAGCTGCTTCGAGGTCTGGAGCGAACGATTGGCGAACGAGAGTCACGAGTGAACTTTGGGTTTCCCAGGAAAGGGATTCCTGCGACAGAGTTGTTATCGCTGTGACAGATCAACCTGCGTGTCAGGTTTTGCGGTTGATTCCGAGGAGAATCATCGTAGTGCCGTTACGCCTCGAGAATAGGCCGTCAGCCATTTTGACTCGCGCGCTTTGCACTTCGCTCAAGGGTTTTCACCGCTTCAACCATTTTCACCACATTCAGACGTTTATCTGGTGTGTGTGTGTGTGTGTAACGTGGCGTTTGGAGTGGGAAATCTGCGGTTCGCCGATTGAGAGCCGTCAAACGTCCATACCTAAAGGTGTGACTTCCCCGTCGCTTCTCGAGGACACCTTCACCCATCTTTGGCAGTGCAACTGTCAACCCAACTGGATTCTGGTCTCGATACGACATCGTACGGACGATCACTGGAGTGGATCGACTATGGCTTGATGCCGGATTTCGATTTTGGCTTGATGCCGGAATACGACTTTAGCTTGATGCCGGAATAGAGACATTGGGAATGTTCTTCTTTTCGCTCACTTGGAGCACAGTGAGTTATATTGTACGAACCTGATGGTACCATCATAGGAAATATATATTGGTTGTACAATTGATTACTATTGTTGTTGTACTGTTATTCTTGTGTGATCTTAATACAATACTTGGTTGTTGGTAACAATTGGTGTGGTTTCGCCATTGATCTTTGACATACAGAATAACACATCTTTCTGCCGTGACTCCTCTCGGGGCTCGGAGGTACACCGTGACCAGGGGGTTTGGGGAGGAGCACGTAACAGAAGGGATATAAAAAGATCTCTAAACAATTTGAAATCAATCATTCGACTGTCCAGAAGATCATCTACAAGTGGAGAAGATTCCAAACAACTGCCAACTTACTCAGGCCAGGCCGCCCCAGCAAGTTCAGCCCGAGAGCAGATCGCAAGATGCTGAAAGAAGTCTCTAAGAACCCCCAGAATGTCATCACGGGACCTACACGTAGCTCTTGCCACTGTTGATGTCAAAGTGCATGAGTCTACCATTAGAAAGAGGCTGCACAAATTTGATCTACATGGGAGGTGTGCCAGGAGGAAACCTTTGCTGTCCAGAAAGAACAACAGGGCAAGACTAAAGTTTGCCAATGAACACCTCGGCAAAGACCAGCACTTCTGGAACAATGTGCTCTGGACAGGTGAGACAAAGGTAGAGCTATTTGGCCACAGTACCAGAGGACATGTTTGGCGAAAACCAAAGACAGCATTTGACCACAACAACCTGATACCAACTGTAAAGCATGGTGGTGGAAATATTATGGTTTGGGGCAGCTTTGCTGCATCAGGGCCTGGGCAGCTCACCATCATATAATCCACTATGAATTCTTCATTGTACCAGAGGGTGCTTGAGGATAATGTGAGGCCATCTGTCGGAAAGTTGAAGCTCAACCGAAGGTGGACCTTGCAACATGACAATGACCCTAAACATACCAGTAAATCCACCAAGGAATGGCTGAAAAGAAAGAAATGGAGGATTCTGGAATGGCCAAGTCAAAGCCCGGATCTACATCCCATCAAGATGTCGTAGGGGGATTTGAAACGAGCTGTGCATGCAAGAAACCCTTCAACATCGCACAGCTGAAAGAATTCTGCATGGAGGATTGGGCAAAAATTTCTCCCGGTCGATGTCAGAGACTGGTAGACAGTTATAAGAAACGCCTACTTGAGGTTGTTTCTGCCAAAGGGGGCAATACCACCTATTAAAGCGAAGGGTGTACTTACTTTTTCCACATGCGAAATTTGCATTTATGTTTATTTAAATTATACAATGGACTACAAAATGTAAATGTTTCATGATATTTGTTATATTATATCACCTTTATCTTATCTATCAATATTGTTGAAATGGAGATCAAATAGCTGTATGTTGAAATATGTTGAAAAAGTCAAAACTTTACATGGGGTGTACTTACTTTTTCACGTGACTGTATTCCTTGCAGGTGTAGATGGGGACAGCTTACATTTGTTTTTATCATGAATTATGTGACACAAATCACTACCAATGGCGTGTTTAATACTGTCTGTGAAATGTTAATGTAACTCGTTTAAACCAGAAAAAAATAATTATGGCACCTGGGTCATGGCACCGGTAAGCTGAATTAACGGAATTGTCACCAAACGACAGCGGGCTCAGTCAACAAAGTATATTTAGGAAGTCACACAATCTTTATACAAATCATAGAAACATAGTGTTGCTACCAGTGTGTGGCAATTATGAGTGATGGCCATTTGTGTGATTTTGCATTTCGTGGTCTGCACCAACGATGGCTACTGTTTTGCAATGATTTGACACTTTAATGTAAATGTGATGGTGCTTGATATGTAGATGTGATAACACTTCGGCATTAACGCCATCATGCTTGTATTCAAACACAAACCTCACCGTGTTCGTCGAGCCAGCTTGTTGGGCAACCCCTCGTTCAGTGAGGAACATTTCTGCCAATATTTTGAGAGTGGGGCTGCAGAAAGAAACCAAGTGAGCATGGTTCAACCTCATCAGTGCAAATGAGTTATGAGCTATCCTGATACATATACATATATAACAAGCTGTATGCATGTTCATGTGTGTATCTGATCTGGTACAATCTCATTTTAGAGAATCGGCATTTATCGAGCCTCTTGTCATGTCATGGCGGTTATAGATTAAGAAGCGTTCTAATGAGATACGGTGGGCACTTGGCTCTACAGGGAGTTAAAAATGTATTCATTTGTATATAACTTAATTTTATATAATTAATTAATTGATTAATTAATTAATTAATGTATAATAATAATAATAATAAAATAACACAAAATAATATATTAATTTAATTTATAATAATATTATATTGAAGCGCGGTGCTACGCGCGCTTGCTTGCACAACAAGAAGGAAGCGGACAACGCGGTGAGTTTAAGAGTCTTTATGAAAAGAGCTCACTGTAGCACTGGCGCGCTCCGGGCTGCGCGCCCGGTGTATATCCTGAGGCCACGCCTACCCCTTGGGCGTGGCCGCCGCCCACTTGGTGCGTGGAATGATGCCCTCACGCCAGTGAGCTTTCGTGTCCGCCACACGCGCCCCCCCAGAATTCCCACGCACCTGGAGGGCCAGTTTGCGGGGCAAACGGATGACCCGGCCGAAGCGCCCTCTGGCGACCGGCGGCGTCCGGGGTGCAGGGATGCCAGCTGGAATGCCTCCGGCTGCACCCAGGATGGGCGCAGGACCGGGAGGCGGCGTGCCGGCGGGCCTGGGCGGTGCCAGGGGTCCGCCCGCAGGGGGGCGGCCCTGACGCGGGGGCCGAGCCACCGGCGGTGGGTGGTCCACGTCGAGGTGGGCCGGTTTGAGGCGATCCACCGAGACGCGGCCGGGAGTACCGCCGATGTCCAAGGTGAAATGTTTCACCCCGGTCTCCAGCACGTGGAAAGGCCCATCGTACGGGGGCCGCAGTGGTGTCCGGTTGACTTCGTGCCGGACAAAGACGTACTCCGCGGTGCGAAGCTCCGGGGCGACGTGGGTAGGCGGGTGCCCATGGTGCGCCGTCGGCACCGGGGCGAACCTCTGGGCCGTCTCCTGCAGCACGGAGCGCTCCTGCGCCGCGGACCATGGTGCCGTGGGGTCGGGGAGGAACTCGCCCGGCACCCGCAGCGGTTGTATGAAGACCAACTCCGCCGCGGATGCGTGCAGGTCGTCCTTGGGCGCCGTCCGGAGGCCCAGCAGGACCTAGGGGAGCCTGTCGACCCAGCCGCTGTCGCGGAGGGTGGCCCGGAGCGCGGCCTTCAACGAGCGGTGGAACCGCTCGCACAGGCCGTTGGCCTGGGGTTGGTAGGCCGTGGTTCGGTGCAGCTTGACCCTGAGCCCCCGCGCGACCGCCTCCCAGAGCTCCGAGGTGAACTGGGGGCCGCTGTCGGACGATATGTCCGAGGGGGCGCCGAACCGGGCGACCCAGGTGGCGATGAACGCCTGTGCGACGTACGCCGCCATCGTCGCCGCCAAAGGCACGGCCTCTGGCCACCGGGTGGTGCGGTCCACCATCGTCAGGACATGGGTGAAACCCCGCGAGGGGGGCAGAGGTCCCACCAGGTCCACGTGTACGTGGTCGAACCTTCGTTCCGGCACCGTGAATGGGGCCAATGGGGCCTGGGTGTGCCGGTGCACCTTCGCGCGCTGGCACGCGAGGCACGTCCTGGTCCAGCCGCGGACGGCCTTCCGGAGGCCATGCCAGACAAACTTGTCGGCGACCAACCTCTGGGAGGCCTTTGTGCCCGGGTGGGACAGGCCGTGGATGGCGTCAAAAACCTGGCGCTGCCAGCCCGCGGGCACGATGGGGCGAGGCCGCCCGAGGGAGACGTCGCACAAGAGGGCCGCGCCGTCGAACGGCACCTCAGTGACGCGGAGGCCCGTGACGGCGGTCCGCAAGGCCTGGACGCCGGGGTCGGCGGCCTGGGTCCGCCGTCATCCGGGCATAGTCGATGCCAAGGTGGACGGCGTGGGCGACGGACGGGGAAAGGCAATCCGCCACCGGGTTGTCCTTCCCCGTGACGTGCGGGATGTCTGTCGTGTACTCGGACACGGCCGAGAGGTGACGCTGCTGCCGGGCCGACCACGGCTCGGCGACCCTGCCCATCGCGAAGACCAGTGGCTTGTGGTCGACGAAGGCCGTGAACGCACGGCCCTCGAGCAGATGGCGGAAGTGCCTGACCGCCAGGTGAAGCCCGAGCAACTCGCGGTCGAAGGTACTATAGCGGCGTTCGGGCGGGCGAAGCTGCCGGCTGAAGAACGCCAGCGGTTGCCAAGCACCACGCACCCATTGCTCGTGCACCGCGCCCACCGCGTAGTCCGAGGCGTCGGTGGTGAGGGCGATCGGTGCATCGGGCGCCGGGTGCGCAAGCATGGTGGCGTTAGCCAAGGCGAGCTTCACGCCTGCAAACGCCGCGTCCATCTGCGCGGTCCAGGTAACGTCACCTTTGCCCGGCTTCCCTCGGAGGGCCTCGTGCAAGGGGCGCAGGAGCTGGGCGATGCAGGGCAGGAACCGATGGTAAAAGTTCACCATGCCCAGGAACTCCTGGAGCCCCTTGATCGTGCGGGGCCGCGGAAACCCCTTCACCGCCTCCACCTTGGCCGGTAGGGGGGCGGCCCCGTGCCTGGTGACGCGGTGCCCCAAAAAGTCGATTTCAGCGACACCGAACCGGAACTTGGCGGGGTTCACGATCAGGCCGTGCTGGCCCAGACGTTCGAAGAGCGTGCGGAGGTGGTGTAGGTGCTCTTCGTGGGACGCGCTGGCGATGAGGATGTCGTCCAGGTATACGTACACAAAATCCAAGTCACGCAAGACGCTGTCCATGAGTCGCTGGAACGCCTGAGCCGCATTCTTCAAACCGAAGGGTATCCAAAGAAATTCGAACAGTCCGAACAGCGTGATGACCGCCGTCTTCGGGATGTCCTCCGGCCTGACGGGGACCTGATGGTAGCCGCGTATGAGGTCCACCTTCGAAAAGAAGGACATGCCCACCAACCGGGCGGAGAAGTCCTGGATGTGGGGGACGGGGTAACGGTCGGGGGTGGTGGCGTCGTTGAGGTGCCGTTAGTCCCCGCACGGTCGCCACCCCCCGCCGGGCTTGGGCACGATGTGAAGCGGCGACGCCCAAGCACTCTCGGAGCGCCGCACGATGCCGAGCCGCTCCAGCGTAGCGAACTCCGCTTTAGCTACCGCGAGCTTCGTCGGCTCGAGGTGGCGTGCCCGGGCGTAGACCGGTGGCCCGGCGGTGGGGATGTGGTGTTCCACCCCGTGCTTGACGGCCCCCGCTGAGAAGGTGGGCCGCGTAAGGGCCGGGAAGCGGGCGAGGAGGCGGGTGAAGTCGTCCGCTGCCGGAAGTGTACAAACTAATCTCGCCGGGACCGAACCGCTCAGCAAGCCGCTTGGCGAGCCGCTCGGTGAGCCACTCAGTGAGCCGCTCAACGAGCTGCTCAACGCGCAAGCAAGCAAGCTGAACATTTCAGCCTGGACGAGACGTCTGTTCTTCACATCTACCAACAACCCGTGTGCACAGAGGAAGTCCGCACCGAGCAGTGCCATGGGGACACTAGCGGTTACGAACGTCCACTCGAAGCGTTGCCTTCCGAACCGCAGGGAGAGGCAGTGCTTCCCAAATGTGCATATGGGTGTTCCGTTCGCGGCAAGCAACGCGGGGCCCCGGCCCGCGGTGTGCTTGTCGGACGTAGAGGCAGGGATAACGCTCACCTGTGCCCCCGTATCACATAGGAAACGGCGCCCGGACAAGGTGTCCGTTATAAAAAGAAGGCTGCCGGAATGGCCGACGCTCAGGGCCGCTACCGAGTGCCGGCTTTGTAGTTTCCCGACTTGCCGAAGGAGCACGGCAGGCAACAATTCCTTGCCTTGTGGCCAAACCTGGCGTGGAAATGGCACCAGGTTTGTGGCGAAGGTGGAGGCCACGGTTTTCGCGGCGGCGGTGGGCGTGGCGTGGCGGCAGCCACGTGGCGTGCATCAGCCTCGGGATCCCCGAGGTGTGGTGCATCAGCATCAGAGTCAGCCTCGGGATGCGCGGCGGCCGCGCCAAAACTCGCCTGCGCGTCCAAAGCCGCGAAGAACCTGTCGGCTTCGGCAGCGAGAGCCCGGGGTTCTGTCATCACAGAACCGGCCAAGGCGAGGTGGACTCGTGCCGGCAGCTGGCGTCGAAATAACGCCCGGAAAAGAGCGTTCGGGGTTTCGTCGCCCAGCAACGACAGCATATGGTCCATGCAGACCGACGGTCGCGTGTCACCGAGCTCGGGGAGGTCCAGGAGGCGATCGGCGCGTGCGTCCACCGTGAGGCCGAACGTGGCGAGGAGGAGACGCTTGATCGCCTCGTACCTGCCGTCGGCCTGTGAGTTCCTCAGGACCGACGCGGCCGGCCGTGCCGGGCCCGAGGGAAGCGACCACGTGGCAGTACCTGGTCTCGTCCACCGTGATGCCTCGAAGTCGGAACTGGGCTTCTGTCTGTAGGAACCAGACTTCGGCTTGCGTCTCCCAGGACTCGGGGAGTTTCATTTGGACCGCGTTGTTTGCCATTGCGATGGCGTATTCGGGTGGTCAGCGACGGCTGACCAGAACGTCGGAGGGTCACCAAATGAAGTGCGGTGCTACGCGTGCTTGCTTGCACAACAAGAAGGAAGCGGACAACGCGGTGAGTTTAAGAGTCTTTATTAAAAGAGCTCACTGTAGCACTGGCGCGCTCCGGGCTGCGCGCCCGGTGTATATCCCTCGGCCACGCCTACCCCTCGGGCGTAGCCGCCGCCCACTTGGTGCGTGGAATTATGCCCTCACACCAGTGAGCTTTCGTGTCCGCCACAATATTATAATTATTATATAATATAATTAAATAAATAAATATTCATTATTAAATTATAATAATTATTAATATTATTATAATTATTATATTTATTTATTTAATTTTATTTATATTAATATTTATAATAATTTATAAATTTATATTTTGTATATATTTATTTCATATTTAATGTAACAACTGAAACACTAAAGGATTAATGTGGTTTTATTGTTTTTTTATTGACTACTCTTTTGTCAATTTTTTGTTTTGTTTTGTTTTTCATGTTGATGGTCCTTTCCCTATGGGATGGCAGTGGCTACATCAGAAAAATTGCTTTTTGGTGAAGGGCGGATTGCAAAGTATTAAGACTGTTGTAATTGCATCCAAAGGAAATTTTTCAATAATTCTCCCCTCCTCTTTCTGCCACCCACTGTTAACCTTGCCTCCTTGTTTTCCCTCTTGCTGCTGGAACTCTTTGCAGTGGCTCCGAAGACAAGGACGCTCTCACTCCCCAGAGCTGAATCAGATCGACCTCGATGTGAATCGTACTTTCCGTAATCACATCATGTTTCGTCGGCGATACAGCTCAAAGTGAGACTCTTTCATGTTTTGTTTTTAACAAAAAGATAACTTTGTGATTCCAACACCACAAGTGCTCAATTTCATGAGCTCCACAAAATATTTCGATTATTATTTATTTTCTTTAGATTTATTTAAATATATACCTAAATATTTAGATTTATATTCGAGATTGTACCCACAAGCTGTTATTACTTCTGTGTGTGTTCCAGGCAGCAGGAGTTGCTCCACGTACTCCTGGCATATTCAATGCACAACCCGGTGAGTTTTGTAACTCCGGTCGATCACACAATCTATCCGATGTGCATCGAGTGTGAATTGTTCTGCTTTGTAAATGGATTTATTGTTGAGTGCTGTTGGGCGCAGGACGTGGGGTACTGCCAGGGCATGAACCAGATTGCCGGCCTGCTCCTCATGTTTCTTGAAGAGGAAGATGCCTTCTGGGCGCTGGACAGGCTTATGGAGGGGAAACATTTGATGCATGGTACGTGTGTTCCTGATACTCAACGTATTGCTCTCCTCTTCATTCATGCTCCCACATGTTACTCCTTGCATTCTCTGTACTTCTCGGATTGTACCTCATCCTCTTCCTTTGCTCTTGCTTTACCCCGAGATAAGAGTGCAGCTCTTTCTGAATTGAATAGTGTGAAGACCCAATAATTTTGCTGAAGAAATATAACATTTATTTTGTTGGTGAAATTACTATCATGAAATTACATTTTAAGTGTTTTTTATATATAACTTTTTATCCCTATCTGTTGCACCCATCCATTGCTCTTTACTTTCTTTTCGCCATGCTTAGGCTTCTTCATTCCTGGTTTTCCAAAGCTCATGCGGTTTCAGGATCACCATGACCACATCCTGCGGAGGCTTCTTCCCAAGCTGAAGAAGAATATGGTGTGCTTCATAAAAAGAACAATTATAATTTTACGGAAATCATCTTTCATCTCGATCATAAATTATCAATACATCATTTTCCTCTTCTTGCGTATTGAGTACAACCCATCATTTGCTGCACATGCAGCTGTGCTGCTGATACTGTGCCCCTGTAGGTTAGAGCAGGAATATGAAATTTGGTCAAGGTGCCAGTGGTAGCTTGCCTACTCTTCATGAAGGACAGTGTAGGGTATTTAACATTCACTGACTGATGGTAGCGGAGGGGATGCCCATTTCAACGTCCATTCGAGGGACTGCACCACACATTGACGAATCGTCCTGCCTGTGAAACACCAGGATGAGTTTATAGCTGGGCCGACATTCAAACCTAGGCTATGCAGCTCAGAGGCGAGTGTAAAGGACACAGCACACGAGCCGACGCGACAAAACTAGATAAAAACAAGTACAAAAAGTTTTAATTAAAACAAAAGCCGCGTCGATGTTACACAATGCCTAGATGCAGCTGTGCCTATAACGTCGATGTTATAGGCACAGGACATTCCTATTTATTCGATTACTTGATGTTATTTTTGTGCAAAGTGAAAATATATCTCGGCAATTTCCCGTGTGTGGCGACGAATTTTTAATATATCTCGGCATTTTCCCGTCTGTTATTTCAGGCGGTGTATGACTGACCCTGCCGCGATTTAAAAAAAATATATCTCGGCAATTTCCCGTGTGTGGCGACACGTGAACGAAGCTATGCTCCTCTCTCCACATTATTGTGACGACGTATAAATTAAATATTTCATCGTGACGATTGTCATCAAATGGACGAATTTTTAATATATCTCGGCATTTTCCCGTCTGTTATTTCAGGCGGTGTATGACTGACCATGCCGCCATTTAAAAAAAATATATCTCGGCAATTTCCCGTGTGTGGCGACACGTGAACGAAGCTATGCTCCTCTCTCCACATTATTGTGACGACGTATAAATTAAATATTTCATCGTGACGATTGTCATCAAATGGACGAATTTTTAATATATCTCGGCATTTTCCCGTCTGTTATTTCAGGCGGTGTATGACTGACCATGCCGCGATTTAAAAATATATATATCTCGGCAATTTCCCGTGTGTGGCGACACGTGAACGAAGCTATGCTCCTCTCTCCACATTATTGTGACGACGTATCAATTAAATATTTCATCGTGACGATTGTCATCAAATGGACGAATTTTTAATATGTCTCAGCATTTTCCCGTCTGTTATTAACGCACAGGTTGTAAACTTGGTGCGTTATAGCGTTTGCCTGGGAATTTCTGTCTCTCCAAAAGTGAAGCTCCGTTTCTGTCGCTCAGATGTGTAAACATGACGTCATCAAATCTATATTTAGGCTAACCATGGGCTACCCCTTTGGCTGGTACGCGGCCGCTCGCTAGTACATAATATAGGATATATTTGTTATATGTTATGTTATAGGATATATAGGATATATGTTATATGATATAGGATATATATAGGATAGGTTATAGGATATATATGTTATAGGATAGGAATATAGGACCCAAATGACCCAGAGGACCCAAATGACCCAGAGGACCCAAATGACCCAGAGGACCCAAATGACCCAGAGGACCCAAATGACCCAAATGACCCAGAGGACCCAAATGACCCAGAGGACCCAAATGACCCAGAGGACCCAAATGACCCAGAGGACCCAAATGACCCAGAGGACCCAAATGACCCAGAGGACCCAAATGACCCAAATGACCCAGAGGACCCAAATGACCCAGAGGACCCAAATGACCCAGAGGACCCAAATGACCCAGAGGACCCAAATGACCCAGAGGACCCAAATGACCCAGAGGACCCAAATGACCCAAATGACCCAGAGGACCCAAATGACCCAAATGACCCAGAGGACCCAAATGACCCAGAGGACCCAAATGACCCAGAGGACCCAAATGACCCAGAGGACCCAGAGGACCCAGAGGACCCAGAGGACCCAAAGGACCCAGAGGACCCAAATGACCCAGAGGCCCCAAATGACCCAGAGGACCAAAATGACCCAGAGGACCCAAATGACCCAGAGGACCCAAATGACCCAGAGGACCCAAATGACCCAGAGGACCCAAATGACCCAGAGGACCCAGAGGACCCAAATGACCCAGAGGACCCAAATGACCCAGAGGACCCAAATGACCCAGAGGACCCAAATGACCCAGAGGACCCAAATGACCCAGAGGACCCAAATGACCCAAATGACCCAGAGGACCCAAATGACCCAGAGGACCCAAATGACCCAGAGGACCCAAATGACCCAGAGGACCCAAATGACCCAGAGGACCCAAATGACCCAGAGGACCCAAATGACCCAGAGGACCCAAATGACCCAGAGGACCCAAATGACCTAGAGGACCCAAATGACCTAGAGGACCCAAATGACCCAGAGGACCCAAATGACCCAGAGGACCCAAATGACCCAGAGGACCCAAATGACCCAGAGGACCCAAATGACCCAGAGGACCCAAATGACCCAGAGGACCCAGAGGACCCAGAGGACCCAAATGACCCAGAGGACCCAAATGACCCAGAGGACCCAAATGACCCAGAGGACCCAAATGACCCAGAGGACCCAAATGACCCAGAGGACCCAAATGACCCAGAGGACCCAAATGACCCAGAGGACCCAAATGACCCAGAGGACCCAAATGACCCAGAGGACCCAGAGGACCCAGAGGACCCAAATGACCCAGAGGACCCAGAGGACCCAAATGACCCAGAGGACCCAAATGACCCAGAGGACCCAAATGACCCAGAGGACCCAAATGACCCAGAGGACCCAAATGACCCAGAGGACCCAAATGACCCAGAGGACCCAAATGACCCAGAGGACCCAAATGACCCAGAGGACCCAAATGACCCAGAGGACCCAAATTCTATGTATGTTTCTATGATGATGTATGTTTTGGTGAAAGTACATAATGTGAATACTAGTAGCAATTTTACAAAAACCATGGCATAATTTCAAATCTTGACCCGAGATGATAATTATGCTACATCATAATTTCCATGTGCCAACCTGGGCGGAATCCAAGTGGATTCACTTGTTTCAGGCGGTGTATGACTGACCATGCCGCGATTGTAAAAAAATATATATCGGCAATTTCCCGTATGTGGCGACACGTGAACGAAGCTATGCTCCTCTCTCCACATTATTGTGACGACGTATAAATTAAATATTTCATCGTGACGATTGTCATCAAATGGACGAATTTTTAATATATCTCTGCATTTCCCCGTCTGTTATTTCGGGCGGTGTATGACTGACCATGCCGCGATTTAAACAAAATATATCTCAATGGACTTGAAGTTACAGGCCTTTGAGAATTCATTTCGTTCTATAAAGGGCAACTTTCATCGGATTTTCTTCCCGTTTTTTTTCAACCGAGTCTAAAACTATGTTAGCGACTGTGAAAAATGAAATGATATATCGAATTTGATTTGAAATAAAACTGTGTGAGAGAGGAAGACACCACGGGCCTACAAAACAGGCCTCAAAGCTATGTGAGTTAATAAAATGGTGGATATTTGTTTATATGAAGCCTCTCCCAAAATGGGTGGAGCTTCGAGGTTTTGTCTTCTCTGCAAGAACAAGAAGAAGAAGAAGAAAAAGAGGAAGAAGAAGAACAACAACAGCAGAGGGAACTCTATGAGCAGCGTCTGCAACATGGCTAAAAAAAGTGTATTTGTTTAAACTCCTTTTGAAGTGCAAACCCAATGCCAAACATGTCTCTCACTGATGTATTTATTGTATTGTTGAAATATGTATACCTCCTCTGGCTGTTTGGCTGCATCATTTTCCGGAGGCATGGCTATGCCGCTGATGCAATGCCCCATTACCAGCAATCTGGTAGTCATTTCGCCGACATTGAAAGATGACAGGCTGAGTCAACCCACCTGGTGTTAATTCAACGGTACGGCAGGGGCTTGAACTCGAGAACCCTAGGATCTTAAGCCAGCCATCTTAACCGTTAGGCCATCAGCAGGCTTTGTATTGGTTTAAACAAATTGCAATACGATTGAAATTCAGTGCATTCGTTTTGAGAGGGAGCATGTACTTGCAGGATGCACAAGGGATACCAAGTACATTATACACTACCAAGTGGTTCTTGCAGTGCTTCATGGACCGGGTGAGTCATTTTCATGCATCTTGGCCAGGAAGTAGGAATTTCTTCTGTTGTCTGTCTGTGAGCACGATATCTCAAAAGGTTATGCACGGATTTGAACGAAACATGGTGGACATGCTGATGTGTGATGAGGACAAATTGATTAGATTTTGGTGAACTAAAATTTTTCGTGAATCTTCACAATTGAGAGATGGGGCCAAAAAATATATATAGAACAATATCTTAAAGTTATAGACGGATTCGGCCAAAACTTGGTGGACAGGTTGGGTGTGTGACAGACAAATTGATTATATTTTGATGAAGACCCGGATATGATAAAAAAAAATTAATATCCAAGTGATTCTTTACCTTTGAGAGATAGGGCCCAAGAACGATATATAGCACAGTATCTCAAACTGTTGTGGACGGATTCAGCCGAAACTTGGTGGGCAATTTGATTAGATTTTGGTTAAGGTCTTGCTCCCCCAGCTCTCTCTGTGCTTTGTCCCCCAAATATTCCTACAGGTCGCACAAGATCTGCCTGCAACCCTCTGATGGTTAAACTGCCGAAATCTCGGCTCTCTGCTCACCTTCACTCTTTCATTCCTCTTTTCTCCCACCTCTGGAACAAACTCCCTCACTCCCTTCAATCCCACTCGTCCCTCCAGGTCTTTAAAACAGCTGTTCACCACCATCTCTTATCTTCCCCCATCCAAACCCTTGATCTTTTCTACCCCCACTAATTCACCCCAGATCCACCTTGTTTGAAATTCCAACTTCTTTCCTGGAAGTCCTGGCAGTGTCCATATGTTTTATACCTCTCCCCCCCCCCCCCCTTCACGACTTCCGGGTTCGGTTGCGAGAGGACGCTGGCGTTGCATATTCGCCGCTTCTCCGACTGGATGGATGTACAGGGTCTGCTTCTACTTTTCTGACCTGACATCTCACACCTGTCCTGCCTTTTCACACCCGCACGTGCCGCGTGTTCTCCGGCTGGATAACGGAATCTGCTTTTGATGGTACGGAATACGGAATCGAAAGGCCCGCTCCCGTTGTTTGTGGCCGTGGCCTTGTTTGCCGGTGGCCTTGTGGTCTTTGTGGCCTTGTTTGCCGCTGTGGTCTTGATTAGCGGCTGCAGTCGTTTGCCGCTGCGTTTGCCGCTGCGTTTGCCGCTTTGCCTCCTCGACCTTGGCCTCGTACTCGTCCCTTCGCTCCTGCCTGGCATGGCTCTGAAGTACTCCGCCGCAAGGCTTCTTCTGCTCAATACCCGCTCCACCCCATCATGCATCTCTGCCATCAAATCAAATGGACTCCTCCGACGACCCAGGTACATTCACCGTGGCTCCGGTCGCAAGTTTGTTTATTTGCAATCAGGTCACTCCATCCCCGTCCTCTGGTCGGCTCAGCGCACTCTCACTCTTCGTCCCAGCGCACCTGGTCACAGCAACCCACACGATCGCACCTCTTGCCTACGAACCCTGGCTAAATCACCTGAATTCATCCCTGCTGTTCAAAACAACATCAAGCTCACCCTGTTCAACACCCGGTCCCTCAACAATAAATGCCTCATCCTGAACGAATACATCCTGGATAACAAACTGGACTTTCTCTGTCTCACCGAAACCTGGCAACAACCTCTGGACTACTACACACTCAACCTCACCACACCCAATGGATATTCCTACGTCAATAAACCACGCTCGGAGGGCCGAGGTGGTGGAATTGCCGTTATCCACCGTCAAGACATCAAGACCAACCTCATCTCCATCTCATCTGCTCCATCATTTGAACACCTGGCTTTAAAACTCTCTGGTCACACGCAGTCAGTCATGGCTGTCGTCTACCGCCCTCCCAAACCCCACCCATCATTCCTGTCTGACTTCTCCTACTTTCTGACCCAGCTATGTTCCCTCTCCCCCTCAATCCTCCTCCTTGGTGATTTCAATATCCACATGGACTCCACTGACTCCACAATAACCACTGACTTCACTGATTTACTCACCTGCTTTAACCTCACTCAACATGTCGACTTTCCTACCCATATCCGTGGTCACATTTTGGACCTTGTCTGCTCCACTGGATTAAATTTGCACCATCTCTATGGCTCCGACCTCACCCTCTCTGACCACTTAGCCATCACTCTGACCATCAACATCCCCGCCCCAACACCAAGGCATTATCGCACAATCAACTTCCGTAAGCTAAACGCTCTTTCACCTACCTCATTCTCATCCACCCTCTCTGAAAAAATGTCCACTTCTCCCTTCATTGACCTCCACACCCCTTCCGACCTCACTGACTACTACAACCACACTCTCTCCTCCTGCCTTGACCAGCTTGCGCCTGTAAAAACCAAAACAGTTTCTTTCACCCATTCTGCTCCCTGGTTTACCCCTGAACTCCACCTGATGAAAACTCGTGCTCGCCAACTTGAAAGACTCCGCAATAAAACGGGTCTCACAGTTCACTCCCAAGCCTACAAGGACCACATACAACACTACAAAGATGCCCTCTCCCGCGCCCGCTCTGCCTACTACTCTCAAATTATCCACTCTGGCTCCGGAAACCCAAAAGCACTCTTCTCGACAATAAACAAACTCCTCCGCCCCCTGAACACCACCACCCAGTCATTCACAGTAGACAACTGCATCTCCTTCCTCTCTTTCTTCCAACGCAAAATTGACAACATCTACAACAGCTTGACCACCGCCGCACCCGCTCCCCCTCCAACCACCTGCCCCCCCTTGTCCTGCCATCCCCTGTCTCGGTTCTCCCCAATCTCTCCTACTGACCTCTCTGAACTCCTCATAGGAATGAAAACTGCCACCTGCACTCTTGACCCCATCCCCTCCAGCTTTGTCAAAGCCTCCCTCCCTGCTCTCTCTCCACTTATCATTGCAACAATAAACTCCTCCCTGTCTACAGGCATCGTCCCACCTTCCCTCAAAATTGCTGCTGTTACCCCCATTCTAAAAAAACCTGGTCTAAACCCTGACACCCTAAACAACTTCAGACCCATCTCCAACCTACCCTTTCTGTCAAAAGTTTTGGAACGCGCTGTAGCCACTCAACTCAAACATCATCTCTCTGCCAATAACTTGTATGAAACATTCCAATCCGGATTCCGCTCCAACCACAGTACTGAAACTGCTCTCCTCAAAATCACCAACGACCTTCTCCTCTCCTCTGACGCTGGCAACCTCAACATTCTCGTCCTCCTCGACCTCAGCGCTGCCTTTGACACCATCGATCACACTATCCTCCTCACCCGACTTGAATCCACCTTTAACGTCACCGGCACTGCCCTCTCTTGGATTAAATCATACCTCTCTGACAGATGCCAGTTCATCTCCATCAATAACTGCAAATCCCCCACTGCTCCCCTCCCCCAAGGTGTCCCCCAAGGTTCAGTTCTTGGCCCCCTCCTCTTCATCCTTTACCTGTCCCCGCTCGGTCACTTAATCCGCCGTCATGGTCTCCAATTCCACTGCTTCGCCGATGACATCCAGCTTTTCATCTCCACCAAGTCCGTCTCCACCGACACCCACTCTATCCTGACATACTGCATCACTGAAATAAAATCCTGGCTTCAAATCAACTTCCTCAAGCTTAACTGTGATAAATCTGAAATAATCATCATTGGCCCAAAAACGCTCACAAAATCCACCCATAACTTTGCCCTCAACATCGACGGTATCCCAGTATCCACCTCCCCTCACATCCGGAATCTTGGCGTCATCTTTGACCAAACCCTTTCCTTCGACAAATACACTAAACAGATCACAAAGTCAGCCTTCTTTCACCTGAAAAACATTGCCCGTCTCCGCTCATCCCTCTCCTCCACGGCTGCAGAAACCCTCATCCACGCCTTCATCACCTCCCGTCTGGACTACTGCAATAGCCTCCTCTATGGTTCACCCTCAAAAATCACCAATAAACTCCAATACATTCAGAACTCCGCTGCCCGTCTACTCACTCATTCCCGGACCCGTGACCACATCACCCCCGTCCTTTACAAGCTTCACTGGCTCCCCATCCCCCAGAGAATCCAGTACAAAATCCTCCTCTTGACATACAAAGCCCTCCATAACCTGGCCCCATCCTACCTGGCTGACCTCCTCTCCAGACACACTCCCACCCGCAACCTCCGCTCTGCTGGTACCAACCTCCTGACCCCCTCCATCCGGACCAAATTCAGATCCTGGGGGGACAGGGCCTTCTCCATCGCTGCTCCCACCCTCTGGAACTCACTACCTCACACCATCAGAGACTCCTCCTCACTCACCACATTCAAAACATCACTAAAGACCCACCTGTTCAACGCTGCATTCAACATTCAACCCACAGCATTTAACCCCTGACTATCTCTTCTCCTTCTCCCTCCTTTTGCTTTAAATATTTCCCTATTGATTCTTGTCTTGTCTTTTTGATTCTTGTCTTATATATATGCCGTATATCGCTGCTGTTTGTTTTCTTGATTCTTGTCTTTTTGCAATTGTTGTTTTCATGTATTGTTATGCATTATGTTTTCCACTCTGTCAAAGCGCCTTTGGGCTTCTGGAAAAGCGCTATACAAAATAAATGAATTATTATTATTATTATTATTCCCATGCCCCCTCCCAAAGCCCTCTTCCTCCCACAGATCTCTCGATGTCCCTGCTCTCAGATGTTGTGTTTGTGTTCCTCCCCCTCTCGCCCCATCTTGTCTACCGCTCCCCATGTTATATGTTTTATGTGTCGGTTTGTCTTTCTGTGTGATTAATGTTCGCTCTTTCACGAGCCTCGATCTTGTATACAAAAAAAAAGAAAAAAAGAAGGTCCGGGTGGAGATTTGGCCTATCAGTGGGCTACAAAATGTAAAGTGTTGAGCTTGGTGGAGTCATGCGCTCTAAAGTATCAAGTGCCAATCTAGTTCGAACTGTTTTGTAATGTTTAGAAAATGATCTCATTACCAAAATAGTTCCATACAGTCGTGATAGATTTTATAAATGAGAATCTTTTGTTTACTTATGGTACTCCCCTTTTTCTCCGCATCCCCTTCCCTTCCTCGTTTCACCGTCTCTCTCTATTGTTGATCGCAATTAAAGATGAATTTATTCTTCGATTGTAACCAGTAAACTTCATGGAAGCCATGCTCTCTTGACAGACGCCCTTTTCACTGACATTGCGGTTGTGGGATGTTTTCATTTTGGAGGGAACAAAAGTACTGGCAGCTATAGCTTACGCGATCATGAAGTTGAACAAAAGTAAGAAAATGTCGTGTTCACATCTGAAATTTTTCCTGTTCTGGTGGCTTTTTACATGGTCATTGTCTTTGTACCGAGTTGCTTCAAAGCAACAATGCTCATGCTTTGGTATCACCTTAATTCTTTCTGTAGGATACCTGATGGACCTTTCACTTGAGGACATGATGATATTCCTGCAGGAAGTGCTTGCAAAGGAATTTCCAATGACGGACGATAGATTTATGGAATATCTGCAAACGGTGTCTTCTGAGCTTCGACGAGCCAAACTGGACATTCCTCCACCACCGCAGGGTAATCCTTGTGTCCTGTGTGATGCTCACTTAACACAGTTCCTGATACCATATCAGTGATGGATTTATACATGTATATTTACAATATGTATGTAGTTTTTCAACATGTTTGTTATCATATTGAAGTGCAGTATTCAAAACGAGCTATAGAATCAAAACGAGCTACGAATACCAGACACATTGTAATACAAGCACTTAATGTTTGTCCACCTAGTTTTGCAGCCGTGATTAGCCTTCTTGGTGTTCTCAACATAAAATTCGTCTTCGTACAAATACTGTCTTCGTATTAATCCCGGTTCTTTGATCGTACCATCCCTCGACACCTCGGTGACAACTTCTACACTCCACTCACTCCACTCCAGATTCGCCACGACCTGTTAAATAGCTCGATCAGAGATTCCTCGATTTCAGATTCGCCACGGGATGGCACAATCAAGGTGAGGGGAGCGCCATATTGCTCCGGGCTTTTTTTTAGCCCACAAATTCTTCGCGCAGTCCATCCGTGACATGAGGGCCTGATTTCCATCCCTGTAACCCCTCCTCTCAACACCGGCACCTCCCCCATCCCGCCAAGCAATCTCGGTGCGACATTAGGGTGAGTACCCCTGTAACTGTTCATTTAATTATCTATTTGCTATTTCATTTGTTACCCCGTGCACGCGAAGCGACAAGCAGGGTTAAGCAATTGGGTCATGTCTGTCTGTCCGCCCGTCTATCTTATCTGTTTATGATCGAGGAACACCTTATTTAAATCTCATGTTATATTTTGAACACGAATCAGAACAAGAATAGAAAGACCAGTCTTTAGTTTTACCGTACTTTGTTTCTGAATTCAACCCGACCACACATGCGCAGAGAGGAGTGAGATAATATTTTTACACTGTCTGCTTGTCTGACAGTCAAACAAAATTGAAAATCATTCTAAACAGGAAACTTACCGTTTTTAATGACGTCATAATGGACACATACAACAAGCCTGAATAAGTAATGTAATGTGTTAGATGCTGAGAAAAATGGCGGTAAAACTCGGAATTAATTTATTTATATGCTATCAACAATCTTTATTTTATATTAATTTAATTACATGCTTGAACACGAGTATATAAATCGCCTGTCACAATAATTACAATAACTTCCAGTTTTGCAGTACCTCAATTTAAACTAGAACGCCACTCAGTAGAGTGCATACTCCCGCCATGGGTCAAGTTGGAATAGTACGATTTCACAAACGTTTGAGGGAGTAGTTCAGTGACAATACAAGACAAGACAACACAAGACAGACACTGCACAGATATATATATATATATATATATATATATATATATATATATATATATATATATATATATATATATTGTTATGGTTTTGCGCGAAGCCCGTTCCCTTACCAAGGGGAGATTAAGCCCCTTGTTCTCCTGGGGTCTTCGCAACTGCGAGACTGAGTCGCCACTTCCGGTCAGACGTGGGACAGGGTTTCGGGACAATGTTCGCACGTACCTAAGTACCCATGCCGCCGCGGAAGCGGGGATCAAGTCTCGCACGAACCACGCGTAATTTGAGTACACCTGAGCGGGTTGCGTACCACGTGGTCCGTGCTGTTACCTTACTATTGAAACCCGATCAGAGCGATATAATTCGTACCATGCTAAGTCAATGATGGAAAACATGAGACAGTCGAATCAAAGGAAGAACACGTTTAATTATTATTATTTACAATGTACACTGGTAGAAGAAGCAGAGACACAGGGCAGTCTTATACAGTCTTAACTTATTACGCAGACAATGGGCCCATTCACACTCACAGGGGGATGAAGGAAGAATTGTTCATGTGCTGAACGCGCCGGGTTTGGTCGTCCAGGTACAGCTCACCCGGCATGGCCCTCCGGCGGTCACCGCACGTATCCCGACAAAGGCAGGCAGGCAGGCGGGAAAATCTTCACGGCGCGTGTATTGGCAAAGCAGGCAGGCGGGAAGATATATGCGCATCTCTGTACCCCGGCACGGCTGTCTTTCACAGCGCGATTAATACAACTGCGCGCTTTCACTCTCGTAACTCAACGGAGGATCTGACTCATGCTCAACTGAGAACTCAACTTGTAACTCATGCGCGTTTCACCCGAACTCATAACTTGTAACTCGTCTGCCCCTCCCTTCTCATAACTTGGCGCAGCGCGTCTCTCCTCATAACTCAACGAGTGCCTCTCCCCTCATAACTTAGTTCAACAGAGGACCCCAGCTCACAACTGAGGTGGGGGCTCTGGGCACAGGGTTATATCGCTACGCCCTGGCCTGCATGGAATGTTCCAAACCACGCCTTTTGCGACAGTGGTAAGCCACTCCCCTCGAGCCCTGATTGGCGGCTCGTGCTTACCGGTCACTCCCACTCTTCCTTCAGCCTTGATCGACTTGTTCAGGCCGGCCTCGTGGTATTTCGCGCCAAAAGCCAAAGTATCGCGGCATCAGAAGCATCGGAAGGAGACCTAACTCTCATTATTCGACTCAACACAAAACTAACACAGGAAAAGGACTATGCTTACATTTACGAAGAAATAACTGAACTTAAACGAGGCTACATGTTGTAGTGTAACTAAACTATGAGGGGAAATAACCTTTTATTGTAAAAATACAAAACTGCAACAATATATATATATATATGTATATATGTGTGTGTGTGTGTGTATGTATATATATGTATATATATATATATATATATATATATATATATATATATATATATATATATATATATATATATATATATATATTGTTACAGATACGACTTTGATGGTATGGTGGGCCGAGCGGGATGGCCGCCGTATCCGTACAAGTTACCCGATTGTGCCCGAATGTTAACTAATCGCGCTACGCTGGCTCAATAGGAAAGAGAAGACACCCGGCTGGGTTACAATCACACAATACGACACCAGGGGTTCAGTTCTCAAGACCTCCGGAGGAGGTTATATTAAGGCGGAAAAGGTTAGATTACAGGGACAAGAGGGAAACATAGGAAGGTGGGCACTTAGACACAACCTTATATTAACCCTAGACAGACCACAGATAAACGGGACAACGCTGACTCACACGGGATTTGATGGCAAGGAAAGCGGCAGTCGATGGCTCAGGTGCACCTGGCTCAGGGACTGAATCACGTACGGTGGTGTCCAGCAGATGCGGGGAGGTCGCTCAGCGCTCGTGGGTCGCGACTTTGGTGGAGATGCCGGGGAGGTCGCTCAGCGCTCGGGAGGGTGGCGTCTTGTCCTTCCAAGCTCGGGGCGCATCTGACGTCACGTCCGGCGCGGGGCCGCGTATATCCGGCGGGGAGTCACGCCCTCGCTCGTTAGCTCCGCCCCATATGGCATCGGCCCATGGCTTCTCATTGGGTGCGGGGGTTACCGGCTCCGCCCTTGACGAGGGGCCGACAGGGAGCCCCCTTCTGGGTAACCCCGTCGAGCACATGTTCAATGGCGGCCAACCGAGCCGGAGTGAGGACGCAAAGCCGCTGTTGTTGTGGTTGTTGTTGGAGCTTGAGATGATGGGAAGAGATGCGGGGAGGTATGGGAAGGTCCTAAACTCCTACTGGTGCCATATCATCACATTCTGGTGCAACGAAGAGTCATAATTAATGGAAACAAGTCCTTAACTGACATAGATTAAGAATAACTAGCAAGATGTCCTATAATTGTCTACGTGTGGTGCGGGGGACCTGGGCACGACATTTAATGGGGGGATGAAGGGGAAGATCGGCTCTAATGGGTGTTGTTTACAGACAATGGGACTAGGGAATGGGGTAAGGGAGAGTTGGGGAGTATCGGAGAAAATAGGGGAATATTTACAAGCGGATATGGAGGCCAAATTCCATATTCGCAACATTGCACCCTTCTCTACCCTCGGGGCGTCCCGACCCGATAAATTTTTACCTACTTTAGTGTGGCACGCAATGTAGTTCCCTCTACTATTAACTCTACCCTGAGTGCGACAGTTTTACAGATATTCACAAATGAGTAAATATGTCCCCCTGCGACGTTGCACCCTTCTCCTCACAGAAACACACCCACAGGATAACCGAATCCGGAAAGAATTCTCAAACTAAACATACAGCCGGTAGGGAGCATTATTTACAAGACTACGCTGCTATTTACACTACGATCCAGGACCTGTTTTTGGAGGAACACATGCAGATGTTATGCATAGAGAGAGCGCGCTTGCCAACATCGATACACCAACCCACGAGTGCTCTGTGGCCGACGGCCTTTAATAACGTGCAGAGCACCCTTTCCCAGCATCAAAAGCACCACCCCACCACCAATCGGTGCAGTCACCATTGTTCATTGGAATAAAAATAAATTCGACAACCCCTAACCCTGCAGGTGTCTCTTGCTCTTCTTGTGGTGCACTTGGTGTTAATTATTAGTGGTTCACCTGTATGGCATAGGTGCCCCGTTGACCCATAGGTCCATCCCCGGGTGGTGCTTGGCCGCAAAAGAACTGCGGTCCATTGTGGGTGGCCACAAACATTGCGGTCCATATGGTGTACCGATCCAGGCAGCGAACAGCGAAAGTGCAGGCCCACAACTGCGTCGCCAGCACCTCTCTCTCCTCTCTCTCCACCCCAAAGCCAGATCCTCGGAGGTGGGAGACAAAAGAAGAAACAAGTGAGTAAGGTGGTAAGGGCGCAAAAGTGCACGCAATACAAGATGATGCACACTGGGGGCACATGGGAACCAGGTGAGACAGGTACGTTCCTACCGTACGCCCCCCCCCACCAGGTAACCTACATGGCCCCTCCCTTACCCCTTACTGTATCAACAAAACACAACACTACCCATAAACATCTACTTTACAAATCCACAAACATCCCTACTGTCTTCCCCGTTCCTCCCATATACCAAATTCGTCTTCTCTCCCTCCTAACCAATCAAATTTGCCATTTTCAACTCCCATCAAAATTTGCCATTTTCAACTCAACACCAAAATTTGCCATCACCAATTCATCATCAGTCCCTCCTAGGGAGGGAGAGATGGAATCACCCCAATGTCTCATCCACGTCGTGATGCGTCTCACAAATCCTCACAGCAATCTCATTTCCTGCAACAAACAAAGAAAACACAGGTGTGGAGTCATCATCATCACCACAGGCAAGTGGCTGCGTATGGTGCGACAGGTTCATCAATCCTAACTATCTCCTAAATGACTTTAACAACTTTACACTACCCGGGGGCTTTCTCCAGCCAAACCATTGGCCCTCTTACACTATGGGTTCTAAAAACCAATTCCCATTGGCCAAACTGTGGTGCTTTTCAATTTGGGGTCTCACTCCCCCGATTCATCTCCCGGTGCCCTCGTACAATTTCTGGGCTGCGACGTGTACCTCTCCCAGTGGGTCTACCCACCTGCACACCTCCACCACTGCAGTTGCCTCCGAGCTTACCTGCTCCTTACCCTAACCTAACTACCAGGGGAAGGCCCTCTGGCTCTCTCCCCACTCCGTGCCCTCTCTGGCACTGGGCTACCCGGGTCCATCCTCCGGATCCTCGGGCCCCATCCACAACTCTACCGGCTCCCAGAGCCCACCTGCGGCCTCACCTGGCCGACATCCTCACAGTGGTGGAGTGCCCAACCAACTACACACACTAACAGGCTACACGCCCAGCCATTTCCACAACACTAATGCACCCATTCACAACACCATTCTGCAACCGCACCACAAATGCCAATATCCAACCACAATTTACCTGCACCCTCTACCTAACACTTACACTACCCGCCCCGGGTGCTCGTGAAAGGGGTCCACTCTTCCCCCATCCACACCTTCGCACCATGCACACCACTCCGTACCACTCACTCCAACTCTCTCCACACACCTGTACCTGCACACCTGTGCTCTCACACCTGGTGCCACCGGCACCCTTCTCTCCCCAAGCGCATTCGCGCTGATCCACACACTCACTACTCATACACTGCTCCACACACCTGTCCAGTTGCACACCTGTGCAATCACACCTGTTCAATCCTCACACACACAGCATCATCTCAGCTAACTACTCCCTTCTGAAACTTGCGCTTCCCAGTCGTCCCTTTAAACTATTGCGCTCCCACGTCATTATCATCCATACTAATCTACCTGCGTCCCCACTACAGGTATCAGTCACTAACTAAACTTAACGTTACCTAAGGTCATCTTCTCTAGATCCCTACACACAATATCCTAACCCACCCGGGCTAGTTTTCACTGCCATACACCCCATAAGCTATTGCTCCTTTGCCCCACATGGGAAGGATGGTGGATTTGCCATCCCACCACATCGGGGGTCTCTCACTACCAATTTTGCACATCAAATTTCAACAAATTAAAAATTTGCCAATCACTGCCCATCATCTGCCAGTCACTACTGCCAATCCCTTGCCAATCATCAAATTTTGTTTTTCTCTAATTTTGGGTCCAAAACACTAACCTCATCACCCAGTCGACTCACTAATACCTCTCGGTGCGCCAATCCCTGTCCAAAGCCCGGCTTCGTAAAGCCAAGCAATGGATGCTGGTTGTTTTGTGCCAGCGGCTGAATGCGTCCGGCACTCGGTGCAGGGACGGGGGCTTACCCGGGCCGAGATCCCACGCATCACCTCGGCGCGGAGCCATCCAATGTCCCGATCTCGACCTGCCGGCACGTCTCAACAAAAAGTGGTCGCCATGACGACCCTTTCTATCGGGCTGCCAGCTCCGCCTAGTGGAGCACGGACGCGGCCGTTCAAAGCGAGGCCCAGCACGCACCGAGGGCCCGATTCGGCTATAAGTCGTTCTAAACTCTATCCCGTCTAACGTCGATGCTTCACCTGGACGCTTACACCCCGCAGCCCGTTCCTTGCTCACACATCCAGCTGTGCCCATGCTCCTCGTACCCTTCCTTACACACCCAGGTACCCTCATTCCACTCACAGCCTTGGTCACACACCTGACCACTGAACACCTTGGCACACATTCGTTGTTCGCACACCTCACCAATACACCTCTTCGCGCCCCCTCCTCGGTCACCTCCTCTGTGACAATCACAGGTGTGCTCTCATTCGCACACCCAACCACGTGCCTCACCACCAACTCCAGCGTGCATTCCCACTCACGCTCTACCATTCCAGGTGTGCATCCTTCCATCCCAGGTGTACATCCTCGCTCACCTGTCACAACTAACTCACGCTCCATGTCACTCTCACTACTTTCACCTCCATTCCTGCCAGAGCACTCACCCTTACTCTTGACAGCGCACTCTTTCCTCGTGCACCTGCCCGTCACACACCTTTCTTGCGCACACTCTCCCGTTACACCCTCTGTAACACTCACCACAGGTGGACACTCTTCCTTACTTCTGACCGCGCACTCTTTCCTCATGCACCTGTCCGTCACACACCTTTCTCGCGCACACTCCTGCGCACACTCTCCCGTCACACCCTCTGTAACACTCCCCACACCGCGCTCCCATGTGCTCCCTCGCACACGCGCTACGACCGACTCACTCTCGCCAGCACCCTCACTACTCCTTGGCACGCACTTTTTCCTCACACACCCCAGAGTCGGACTTTCTCGCACACCTCCTCTTTCGCACACCAGACCTGTCACACACTTCACCAATGGCCTCTCACGAACACCCGGGTCCATCTCGACCCCCAAGCTCATTAAATCCCCTGGCGCATCATACGCACGACCATATTGGTCACCACTTACACCGGGTCCTCTTCCTCTTCGCTTCTCCTCCATCACCTGCGAATCCCTCATCCGGTTAATGAGCACATCATCACGATCCAAGCACAGACTTTGGACCAATTCTTTTACCTCCTCTTTTATCTCTTTCTTATCCTCTCTCCGTCGCTTTTTAATTTCGCTCACCCCTTCTTCCACTTCTTCTAATTTTTGCTTCATCCCCTTCATCTCTTCGTGCGCCCCTTTAAGTTCTTCCTCTAACTCCACTTTATTTTTTTCTATGTGCTCCCGCACCTCCCGCTCTTTAACCTCCATTACCTCTACCACCTTGTCCATTTTCCTCGTCAGGTCCTCATGTACCGTCTGACACTCTTTTTTAATTACCCCTACGTCCTTTTTCATCTCCTTCTGTGTCGATTTTAAACCCTCTATTACCGCTGTGTTCTTCTTTACCTGGTCCCCCAGCTCCTTTTGTCCCACTGTCAGTTGTTCTACTCCCAGCGTCAACTCCTCTATACCACCTTGCAATTTTACAGTCCCCTTTCTCACCTCTTTCTCCATGCGCTCCTTACAGTGCCTCACCTCCTCGCGCACTCCTCCGACCTCCTCACTCACTCCTCTTCTGATCTCCTCTCCCATCACTTGCATCTCCTGCCCAGATGCCACCCTCATCTGCTCCATTTCCTCCCTGTGAGCATCCAGTTTGGTTTCTACCCCCATTCTGACCCCCTCTATCTGCTGCTCCATTTGTTTAACTTCCCTTTCCGCTTGGTCCCTCATGTCCCTCAATTTGCCTTCCATACTGTTTTCTAACCCCTCTAACCCTTTTTGCATCCCTTCCATTTGATTCTCTTGAGCGGCCATTCTGTTTTCTACCCCCATTAACCCATTTCTCACCTCTTTTATCCCGTTGTCTAACCCCTCAAAATTATTGTCTAACTTCCCAAATTTCTTGTCTAACTCCTCAAAATTATTGTCTATCTTCCCAAATTTCTTGTCTAACTCCTCAAAATTATTGTCTAACCCCTCACTGGTACCCCTCGCTTCGTCCCTCATTACCCCCATTTGCTCACTCTGAGCCCTCGCTTCGTCCCTCATTACCCCCATTTGGCCCTCTATTCGTTCCATAAGGGCCCTCATTTGCAACATAAAAAGGTTCGGATCCACCAGGGGCGCTGCCACGGTCACGGGCGCGGTGACCAGCGAGGCGCCATTTTGCGCGTCTGCTACCCTCGCTGCTTCGCTCTCCTCACGTCCCTCAATTTGGTCCTGGACCGACCCTGCCTCACTCTCCCCTACCGGACCCCAGCTGTCTTGATCCGCCATAGCGCGACTTTCAAAATTCGGGTTTTTATTATTTTTTTTTTTTTTTTTTGTAAAACACAATCAAATTTCGCTGTTATAATTTCGAGCGCGTAAACGCGCTCCGGGTCCAATCTCACTCCTCGACACCAATTGTTACAGATACGACTTTGATGGTATGGTGGGCCGAGCGGGATGGCCGCCGTATCCGTACAAGTTACCCGATTGTGCCCGAATGTTAACTAATCGCGCTACGCTGGCTCAATAGGAAAGAGAAGACACCCGGCTGGGTTACAATCACACAATACGACACCAGGGGTTCAGTTCTCAAGACCTCCGGAGGAGGTTATATTAAGGCGGAAAAGGTTAGATTACAGGGACAAGAGGGAAACATAGGAAGGTGGGCACTTAGACACAACCTTATATTAACCCTAGACAGACCACAGATAAACGGGACAACGCTGACTCACACGGGATTTGATGGCAAGGAAAGCGGCAGTCGATGGCTCAGGTGCACCTGGCTCAGGGACTGAATCACGTACGGTGGTGTCCAGCAGATGCGGGGAGGTCGCTCAGCGCTCGTGGGTCGCGACTTTGGTGGAGATGCCGGGGAGGTCGCTCAGCGCTCGGGAGGGTGGCGTCTTGTCCTTCCAAGCTCGGGGCGCATCTGACGTCACGTCCGGCGCGGGGCCGCGTATATCCGGCGGGGAGTCACGCCCTCGCTCGTTAGCTCCGCCCCATATGGCATCGGCCCATGGCTTCTCATTGGGTGCGGGGGTTACCGGCTCCGCCCTTGACGAGGGGCCGACAGGGAGCCCCCTTCTGGGTAACCCCGTCGAGCACATGTTCAATGGCGGCCAACCGAGCCGGAGTGAGGACGCAAAGCCGCTGTTGTTGTGGTTGTTGTTGGAGCTTGAGATGATGGGAAGAGATGCGGGGAGGTATGGGAAGGTCCTAAACTCCTACTGGTGCCATATCATCACATTCTGGTGCAACGAAGAGTCATAATTAATGGAAACAAGTCCTTAACTGACATAGATTAAGAATAACTAGCAAGATGTCCTATAATTGTCTACGTGTGGTGCGGGGGACCTGGGCACGACATTTAATGGGGGGATGAAGGGGAAGATCGGCTCTAATGGGTGTTGTTTACAGACAATGGGACTAGGGAATGGGGTAAGGGAGAGTTGGGGAGTATCGGAGAAAATAGGGGAATATTTACAAGCGGATATGGAGGCCAAATTCCATATTCGCAACAATATATATACACACACAGACGGCATTTAATATGGAATATTTTTTTTGTGGGGGTGAACTTACTTTTCAAGATGACTTAGAACCAAAAGTTCATTGGAATAATGTTGAAATTATTCTAGATTTTGTTAATGGGACCTTTAAAAGAAACAAAAACCACATTTGACATTTCGAAACAAATAAATTGATCCTTGAAAGTGATGTAAACTGATATCGAACTCAATTCATGGACAGTACTGTGTTAAACTTCTGTACGTTTTCCAGAAGTATCTCTTTATTTTGCACATTAGCCAAAATTTTTTAACAAAAACAAAAGTTAAATGACTGGGATTACGGACAGTAAAATTACAGTTCAGTACTTCATGTAACCCCCACGAGCATTCAGGAGAGCATGTACACGTTAAGGCATGCTGTTCACGAGATTTCCCAAGGTTTGGACAGGAATCGCTTGCCATGCAGTGACAATAGCCTGCTGCAATTCACGCACAGAGGTAGGCTGCTGGTCCAAGTGGTCGATTTGACGCGTTAATTCTGCCCACAAGTTCTCTATCAGATTCATATCCGGGGACATGGCAGGCCACTCCATATGCTCTACACCACGGTCAGCAAGAAAGTGTTGGATCATGCGAGCACGATGAGGCCGTGCATTGTCGTCTTGGAAGACAAAGTTTCCTCAAATGGCTGCATGAGCAAATGGAATCAATGTTTCTTCCAGAATGGCCCTGTACTTGAATTGGTTCAAGTTTCCATTCAGAACAACCAGGTCAGTTTTGCCCCCTGCATGAAAAGCAGCCCAAATGGTCACCGCACCACCTCCAGCTTGGACTCTTGGCACTATACAATCTTTGTTGTAGGCTTCATGCACTTGTCTGCGCACTCGGACGCGGCCATCTTGGCGATAGACCAGAAATCTAGACTCGTCACTGAAGATCACGTGATTCCAGTGTCCTGGCTGCCATTGACGGTGCTCTCTGGCCCACTGCAATCGGCGCTGGCGGTGTTGTCTGGTCAGACGTGGCTTTCTCAGGGGACGCCTGGCACGATAGCCTGCTTGAACCAGTCGTTGGTTGACTAGCCTTCTGGATACAGGCACATTTGTCAGTTGCTGCCACTCAGCCCTAAGCCGATTAGCTGACTTGGTACGGCCATTGCAGACTAACCGGTGCAGCTGGCGATCATCCCTCCTTGTGGTTCTGCGGGGACGTCCGGTATTGGAGTAGGGACACCCCTTTGAGCATTTCGTTTCAGGATCTTTGACACCTGACCTTGAGTGATGCCATACTGTCGAGCAATAGCACGCTGTTTCATGCCGTAATTTCGTAAAGCCACCACTCCATGACAAACAGCATTGTCGAGTTGACGGACCATCTCCAGATGAAGCGGCAATAACTTTTGGAGACGTGCAGCAGTTGTTTTCCACTAATACCAAACGCAACAACCCTTGTATACCCGACTGTGAAGCCAATCATCAAATGCACCTGTCCGTACATTTTGCCACGCCACCTGTGATATAATCCTGTTGTTGACTTCTTGCTGCGACAGACAATCAGTGACATGGTTCTTTTAACAAATAAATCACCGAAGTGTAAAAGAAACTCACCAGATTGATATACTGAGTAAAGAAAGTAAACCCAAGTCAAGAAAAAAAAAATATTCCATATTAAATGCCAAGTCTGTATATATATTGTTACAGACGCGGTTGTGGATGTTAGTTTACCGAGCGGTTTGGTATGGCCGCGTCTGCACAGTTTACCCGATTACACTCGAACGTTGACTAAGTCGCGCTATGCTAAATCAATGAAGGAAAGGACACAACGGCTGGATTAAATGACACGACACCAGGGGTACGGTTCTCAAGACCTCCGGAGGAGGTTATAATATTGCGGAAGGTTAGATTACAAAGACAAGAGAGACAGCATAGAAAGGTGGGCACTTAAACACGGTCTTATCTTAGCCCCGACAGACGACAGATAAACGGGACAAGACTGACTCACACGGGGATTGATGGCAAGGAAGGCGGGTAATCGATGGCTCAAGGTGCACTCTTGGCTCAAGGACAGAATCGACCCGGTCCGGTCCAGAGATGCGGGAGGTCTCACAGCGCTCGGAGGTGGCGTCTGGTTCTCTTTCGTGGCTGAGGCGCATCTGACGTCACGTCCGGTAGGCTGCGTATATCCGGCGGGGAGTGACACGCCCTCGGCTCGTTAGCTCCGCCCCAGATGGAATCGGTCCGCCCTTCTTATTGGGTGCGGGGGGTTACCGGGCTCCGCCCTTGACGAGGGGCCGACAGGCAGCCCCTTCGTGGTAACCCCGTCGGCGCACATGGGTAATGGCGGCTAACCGAGCCGGAGTGAGGACGCACACTCCCCGCGCGCTGTTGTGGTAGTTGTTGTTGTAGTTGTGGTTGTTGTGGTTTCATGAGGAAGATGGGAGGAGGTATGGGGAGGTCCTAAACTAACTACTGGTGCCATACAATCACATTCTGGTGCAACGAAGAGTCAGAATTAATGGAAACGAGTCCTTAACTGACATAGACTAAGAATAACTAGCAAGATGTCCGAAAGTTGTCTACGTGAGATGCGGTGGACCTGGGCACGACATTTAATGGGGGAAAAAGGGGAAGGTCGGTTCTACAGAGTGTTATTTACAGGCAATGGGACTAGGGAATGGGGGATTGGGGATAGTTGGGGGGTATTGGGGAAATAGGGGAATATTTACAAGCGGATATGGATGGAGGCCAAATCCCATATCCGCAACAATATACACACAACACAACAACATGCATTTTAAAAGGCCATTTTCCCTGCTAGAGCGGGGGTTAGCCTTGCGGTCCCCATGACAATCTTCTCCATTTTGCCCTATTTTCTGCATCTCTCCTTGTTAACCCCCTTGCCCGCATTTCTTCTTCCACCATCTTTAGCCAAGTCTTTCTCGGTCTTCCCCGTCTTCTACTTCCTTCTACATTCATTTCCATCACTCTTCTCAACCAGTCACTTTCATCCTTCCTCAACACATGACCAAACCATCTCAACCTGTTCCTCTTCACAGCATCAATCACAGGCTCTATTCCCATCATCTTTCGCAATTCATCATTTGTCTTCCTCTCTCTCAACGATACTCCGCACATCCGTCGAACCATTCGCATTTCCACCCTTTCCAACCTTCGTTGCTGCTCTACGTTCATTACCCATGTCTCGCTCCCATAAATCATAACACTTCTCACACATGCAGCATACACCTTTCCCTTCAGCTTCAACGACACTCCCCTCATCATCAGCACGCCACTCAATTCCCGAAACTTCTTCCATGCACATCTCACTCGAGCAACCGTTGCCGAGTCTGATCCACCTCCTCCATTCAGCATGTCTCCGAGGTAGCAAAATGTTTTCACACCGTCTCCAAGATCCAACTCAACATTTCCTCCATCTGCAGCTCCCTCTGTGCACACCTTACATTTGAATGGAGCTGCCACACTGGTTAATGACCCTCTGAGACCACTACATTTTTGATGAACCCACTCAGCGCACATTGTACACTGAATGGAGTTCACTCCGACACCCTTCCTACACACAGCACAGGGCCACTTCCCAGTTCTTTCCACCTCACCACATGCTTTACCACTTGCCATCACCTTCGTCTTTCCGATATTCACCTTCAGACCTTTTGTCTCCATACATTCCTTCCACGTGTTCATCTTTTCCTTCAGTCCATCCATACTTTCCGCAATCAACACCAGATCATCTGCATACAACAAGTCCCACGGTAAACCCTCCTTTACGTTCTGAGCCAGCACCTCCATCACAGCTACAAATAGTAGTGGACTTAGTACCGACCCCTGATGCACTCCCACCTTCACCTCAAACTCACCACTGTTCCCGTCCTTCGTCCTTACAACTGTGCGCGCTCTTTTGTACATTGCCATCACTACTCTGATCAACCATTCCTCCACTCCTAACTTCCTCAATGCCCATGTCAATACTTTGCGTGGAACCCGATCGAATGCTTTCTCCAGATCAACAAACCCAAGAAACAACTTCTTCCTCTTCTCCATGTACTTCTCCTGCAACTGCCTCACAATGAAAAGCGCGTCTGTCGTTCCTCTTCCTGGCATAAATCCAAACTGCATTTCGTCGATCTTCACTTTCTTCCTTATCCTCCTCTCCAACACCCTTTCCAATACCTTCATTCCATGCTCCAATAACTTTATCGCTCGGTACGAGCCACACTCCAGAGGGTCACCTTTCCCCTTGTATAGAGGGACGAGGGTACTCAGTTCCCAATCCACTGGAATGCGGCCTTCTTTCACCACCAGATTACAGATCTCTGTCATTCTCTTCACACCCCAACTTCCTGCTGCCTTCAACATATCTCCCACAACTCCCGTCGGCCCTCCCGCTTTTCTACCCTTCATTGCTTTTATCGCTTCCTCAACTTCCTTCTCAGTTATCTTCTCTGCCGGTCCTAAAACTGGGTTACTCTCTATGTTGCCATCCCATTCATTCTCTGTATTCAACAGCATTTCCATATATCTTTTCCATCTTCCTTTAATTCCATCTGGGTCGACAACGATTTGTCCCACTTCATCCTTCAAGCAGCTCACCCCCATCACATCACACCTCTCTTTCGCTATCTGCTTTGCAATCCTGAATACCGCTCTCTGACCCTCTTCCGAATCCAAGCGTTCTCCGAACATTTTCCTACATGCCTCCTGCACCTTTGCTACCTCTTTCTTTGCAGCCTTCCTGGCTGCCTTATAACTTTCATGCTCTGCTGTTTCTGCTCCCGTACCCTTGGCCTTCTGCCACTCCTTGAACTTCTTCCTCTTCTCATCAATCCTCTTTCCAACTTCATCATCCCACCACCATGTTTCCGAGTGCCTCGGTGGTCCTTTTGTCCATCCACATACCTCACCAACGGCTCCCAACAGACTAGCTTTCATTGACATCCAACCACTTTCAAGCTCAACCACATCATCCTCGACCCTACTCAGCCTCTCTTTTAATGTCTCCCTTACTGTCACCTCTTTCAACCTCCACACCTTCATTCTCGGTTGGTACTTCACCCGCCGAGCTCTCCTCGCACCTTTCACCCTTACGTCGCAGACAACCAAGTGGTGCTGTGAAACAGCCTCCTCCCCCGGGATCACCTTTGTGTCTCGGAGGTGCCCCCTATCTCGCCTACGCACCATCAGGTAGTCAACGGTTGTCGTCGACCCACCTGACGTGTATGTAACAAGCTTATTATCCTCTTTCTGGAACTGAGTATTACAAATCAACAAATCAGCTCCATCAGCAAACTCCAAAATCCTTTCACCTTCTCCATTTCTCACACCATATCCGTAACCCCCATGAACTCCGTCAAAACCATCCATACTCCTTCCCACATGTCCATTTAGGTCTCCTCCTACCACAACAAGTTCCTCATCTTTCACGTTTTCCATCAGCTTCTCTATCGCACACCAGAACTTGTCCTTCTCTTCATCGCTCCGACCAACCTGCGGAGCATATCCCGAGATGACATTCACCAAGAGCTTTCCAATCATCATTTTCACCATCATCAACCTATCACTCACTCTAGTCACACTCACCACACTGTCTACAAACTCCTCAGAAAACAGGACACCAACACCATTCACGCCCTCCAGGCACCCTTGCCACACAAACTTGTATTTCTGTCCCTGCCTACCCTTCACCATTCTCACACCACTTCCCTTCCATCTCGTCTCTTGCACACAACATATGTCCACTCTTCTTCTGACCAATACTTCCACCACTTCTCCTGATCTCCCTGTCATTGTCCCTACATTCCATGTCCCAAACCTCAGAAACCGATCTCCACTTCGGGCTGTACCCTGCCCACATGTAGTTGTAATTGTCATGGTTCTCTTTTTGAGGCAATGTTTTTTATGGCCGGATGCCCTTCCTGACGCCAACCCTCTTAGTCGCCTCCTACGACACGCAGGGATACGGCGTACCTATTCTTATCCAGGGTACACACTGGGAAACGTTTAAAACATGGAAATCCTGGGGTGGGGGGGGGGGGGGGGGGGGATCACCGCTGCGGTTTAAACATATTTAAATAAATATTTAAACAAAACCATGAAAACAATCTGGGAAAAGTCTCTAAGTGAGAACGTGGATTTGAGAAAGCAGGAGCAGAGGTGAAAGAACAAACGAGAATATAGGGGGCAGGGCACAAGTCGAGACGAGGGGGCCGCACGAGACACCAGTCCACACGAGGTGCGGACAAAGAAACGACTAATTACACACAAATTTGCAACAACTACAAAACCAAAACCAAATAGAAACACACAATAACACATACACAACAAAATACGCAGCGGAAATTTGACAAAGAAACGAACGGGAAAACACTCAAACTTTGATGCCGTGGAGAGATCAAAGCAAGCCCCGTCGCTCGAGGGCCCGGAAGCGGAGGTCTGTGTATATATATATATATAATATATAGAAGTTTAAAAACACCTCACAGCCACAAAACACGAAATTAAAAACACCTCACAGCCACGAAACACGAAATTAAAAACACTTCACAGCCACGAAACACGAAATTAAAAACACCTCACAGCCACAAAACACGAAATTAAAAACACTTCACAGCCACGAAACACGATATTAAAAACACCTCACAGCCACGAAACACGATATTAAAAACACTTCACAGCCACGAAACACGATATTAAAAACACCTCACAGCCACGAAACACGATATTAAAAACACCTCACAGCCACGAAACACGATATTAAAAACACCTCACAGCCACGAAACACGAAATTAAAAACACCTCACAGCCACGAAACACGAAATTAAAAACACTTCACAGCCACGAAACACGAAATTAAAAACACTTCACAGCCACGAAACACGAAATTAAAAACACTTCACAGCCACGAAACACGATATTAAAAACACCTCACAGCCACGAAACACGATATTAAAAACACCTCACAGCCACGAAACACGAAATTAAAAACACCTCACAGCCACGAAACACGAAATTAAAAACACCTCACAGCCACGAAACACGAAATTAAAAGACTTTACAGCCACAAAACACGAAATTAAAAACACCTCACAGCCACGTGATTTAAAAACACCTCACCACCATATAATTCCAAATACCTCACCACCACGTGATTCAAAACCACCACCACGTTATTAAAAACACTTCACAACCACGGAAATAAAAGTTTCAGGGAGTAGTTCAGTGACAACAGACACTGCCCAGATATGTAGATATATAGATAAATAAACCTGAAAATCGCAGAACCAGAACTATTTATTTGGTCTGGGAAGTCCATGCGAGGTTTCTTCTTCTTCAGCCTCTCACAACCCTGGGTGAATATGCAATCTTTTAACAAAAAGTTGGAATTTTGCCAAATCTGTTTTATTCGTTTGTTAATATACCTCAGCCATTGACAAATCTGGAACTAAGTCTTTATAAGTTCATCAAATACTGAGACCGCGAATGACATTCGCTGAGCTAAATGTTGATATCTCTTCTGAGGTAAAAAACAAAAAACAAAAAAAAACAGTTTTAAAGCATTATACGTGTCAAACGATACATTTTATGAAACGGGGAAACCTAATACACACTTTGGTGGTTTTAAAATGACAGAATAGGTCTTTATTAGAAAAAAAAAAAAGAACATTGAAGACGACGCTGCTAAAAAAAATACACCGCTCTAATGCATAACCACGAGTTTAAACTACATTTACAACAAATATGAAAACTATTTTCATATCCCAATGTTAAATATAGAATATACAGAAGATAATGTTTAAAAAAAAGAGCCCTATCTTCCAATGGTAAAAAAATCCTTCAAAAAATTCCTGGATCGGGAATAATATCCTGAGCTTCACCAAAAACTAATCAATTCTTCCTTATCCCAAGGGCAATCATCCCACCAACTTTCATCCAAATCCGTTCAGAACTTTTCCAGATATCTTGTACACTGTGGAAAAGCTGTCCATGCACGCTCGCTTTCGAAGTTAAGTAACTTTTCTCAATTGTGTTTTTGTCGAAACTTGTCTTGTATGTACCTATTGGGGTGTCTTGAATAGTATTCTTGGCGTTGGTTTTTCATACCTGTGTGCAGAATCGTCGGTCTCTCTTATCGCGTATTCTGAGGCCTAAGTGTAGTACTAGGCTACTGTGTCCAACCTTGGCTTGAGGCTTCGTTTTTGTCTCAGCGGTTCTCCGATCGCGCTGCAATTATTTTCCGGTCTCTGTTTTCACGGTCTTTTCATCCCATACTTCCTTGTTTTAAAATCTCAAAAAAAATAAAAAAACCCAAAAACATTTCCTTCTGTTCTTATTCGTTTATTCGTTCTTATTTGTTCGTTCGTTCATTTTTCGACCACGTTGTTTCGTTTGTGATCACGTTGTTAAAAAATGTCTCATCTGAACCCTGAAGACCTGTATTCTGTCATATTCTATAACACCTTTTTCTTCTTCTTCTATAAAAGGATGCTTTCAACTTGCTCACCAAATCCATTCATTCCAAAAAAATATTCCATCTCTTATAGTGCATCTTTCATTCATTCCCTAAACTCTCCAGCACTCCATCCTCCCTCCAGCGTCCTCAAACGTATTTTTGACTCGAATGTCTCAAGAAACTCATTTTGCAATAAATGTTCGTTTCCCATTAATCGTACATTTTTCAAAATCCCATCACCCCAAAATCCCATTTCCCATCACCCCTCCCCTCTAAATCTTCCCCCTTGCCCCTCCCCTCCAAATCTTCCCAATCACCCATTCCTTTCAAATCTCCCCCCACACCCCTCCCCTCCGAGACTCTCCCTCGCTCCTCCCCTCCTAGACTCCCCTCTCACCCCTCCCCCTTAAAGCGTCCTCCCCGCTTCTTCCCCCTTCCAACTTTCACCTTCATCTCCCTCAACCTTCTGCCTCGCTCTTCCCCCTCATCAAATAACACCTCACTGCACCTCTCCCAATCACCATCAAACCTTTTGTCTGCCCCATTCTTCCCTTTCTCCAAGCTATTCTGTAATCTCCGACACACCTTCAACAGCTCTCCCTACCTCTTCCTCTTCTTCCACATCTTACCCTACCGCTCCCCCCCCCCTGTTCTGTATCCGATGCTCCCCCTTCCTCTTCCTTAACAGTATGGACCTCAAACATCCGGGGCCTTTGCTCAAACTTGTCTGATCTCTCCATACAGGTTGCTTCTGACAAACCAGACGTGATCTGCTTAACAGAAACTTTCCTCCTTCATGATGTCTCTGATTCCTTGGTATCTCTCCCAGGTTACTCCCTCCTCCGGTATGATAGACCTGAGCCTCGTCCTGGAGGTGGGGTTGCTATCTTTATAAAAAACTCTCTTTCTCACTCGCCCTGCACTGCCCTCTCTCCACCTCACCCCCAGGAATACCTTTGGCTACGGCTTCCCCTTCGCTCCCGCCTTTTGTTCATATGTGTGTTGTACCGTCCACCAAACAGTGATGACTCCATCTACATCTCGCTGTCTGAGAATATGGACCAACTTCTATCTACCCATCCCAACTCTCTCTTCCTCATATGTGGTGATTTCAACTGTCACCATGCCAGTTGGCTGGGTGTGGGTACCGCTCTCACCAGACATGGCTCTTCAGCAAAGGACTTCTGTGACTCACTGGGACTGACACAATCTGTCAATTTCCCGACCCGGATTTCAGTCAACGGAGCATCTTCTCTTCTGGACTTGGTTATGACTAACTTCCCTGAAAATGTCTGCTGCTCTTCTTCTGCTCCAATCGGCTCTTCTGATCATGTGCTTGTCAAAGTGGACATCTCTCTGACCATTCTCAGAGAGCCTCCTCAGCATCGACGAGTCTGGCATTTCACTCAGGCCAACTGGCACGGTCTTCAAGCAGCCATCAATCATCTGGACTGGTCTCCCATCTCTACTGCCTCTGACATAAATTCTTCCTGGGAATTCTTCCAAAGCAAACTGCTCTCTCTCATGCACAGATTTATCCCATCTCGTCTTCTGTTGTCTTACCCTTCCTCCCGTCCATGGTACACGGAATCTTGTGGTGAGGCTATTGCCCAGAAACAACTTGCTTTCGTCTCCTGGAAAGCAAATCCAACGGAAGGAAATCTCATTTCCTTTCACAAAGCCCTAAACAAGTGTGTGTCCACCCTCAGGGGAGCCAGGAAACAATATCTCACCGTTCTCAGGACCGAACTCTCTTATCTGTCTCCCTCTTCCAAGTCCTGGTGGCATCTGGTCAAATCTGTTTCTGGTGTTTGTTCCCCCTCCATCCCCTCCCTCACCTCAAATGGCCACATGGCTGACTCCGCACGTGAAAAAGCTGAATGCCTCAACTCTGTGTTTGCCTCTAAATCTTCTGTCCCAAACCCATCCCTCTCTGTACCCACCGTACCCAGTCGTACCCAGCTGCTCCTGGACTCTGTGTCCTTTCCTTCTGACAAGGTGGAAAAGTTTCTGTCAACCCTCGACTCGGATTCTGCAACTGGACCTGACGGCATCAGGCCACGGGTCCTAAAATCCTGTTCTTCCGCTCTTTCACTCCCTCTCTCTGTTCTCTTCGCCCTCTCTTTTGCTCAAGGTCATCTTCCATCTGCTTGGAAATCTGCCAACATCACCGCTTTGCACAAAAAAGGTGCAAAAACAGATCCCAGCAACTACAGACCAATCAGCCTTCTCCCAATTATCAGCAAAGTCATGGAATCCATCATTGCTTCAGATATGAAATCTTTCCTCTTCTCCAATGGCTTGATCTCTGATCATCAATTTGGTTTCAGACCTGGACACTCTACCCTGGACATGCTGCTTCTGCTTTCTCAACAATGGATGGAGGTCCTCAATGCCAAACAGGAAATTAGAGCAGTCTCCCTTGACATATCACGTGCCTTCGATACGGTCTGGCACCCCGCTCTGCTCACCAAACTCTCCTCTTTTGGTATCCATGGAAATCTCCACGCATGGCTGGCGGACTTCCTCTCTAGTCGTAGTCAACGTGTGGCCCTGAATGGGTTTCTCTCATCTCCTCTTCCTGTTCAGGCTGGAGTTCCACAAGGCAGTGTTCTGGGCCCTGTGCTTTTTCTGGTCTTCATCAATGATCTCTCTGACTCTCTTGAAAATCCTCTGTATCTCTTTGCTGATGACTCTACTCTCTGTCGCTCCATTCTTCATCCCTTAGATCGGCAGTCTGCTGCCTCCTCACTCTCTGCAGACCTGGACAAAATCACAGACTGGGCAAACAAGTGGAACATGTCTTTCAATCCTGACAAATCTCACACTCTTACGATGTCTCTCCGAAAAGACCGACTGGACAACCCTCCCATCCACTTTCTGAATAATCCTCTCCAAGAAATTCTGTCACTCAAGCTTTTGCGTCTTACTATCTGCCCTGATCTTTCCTGGGAAAACCACATTTCAAATCTGGCCTCCAAAGCCAGTCGCCGACTCGGCATCGTCCGTCGTGCGAAGTCCTTCCTTGGCACACCTGAGCTCCTCACCACATACAAGGCTTTCATCCGCAGCTCAATGGAATACTGCTCTCCCCTCTGGGCTGGTGCTCCTGCCTCACACCTAGCTCGTCTTCACGCTGTTGAAACCAAAGAATTCAGAATCATTGGAATCTCCCGCGATGAAGCTAACTCCAAGGGCCTCTCACTCACTCACCGCAGGCAGGTTGGTGGTCTTTCCATCTTCTACCGACTCTTCTCTGGCCTTGCCCCCCCAGCTCTCTCTGGGCTCTGTCCCGCAAATATTCCTAAAGGTCGCACAAGATCTGCCTGCAACCCTCTTATGGTCAAACTGCCAAAATCAAGACTCTCTGCTCACCTTGACTCCTTTATTCCTCGCTTCTCCCGCCTCTGGAACAAACTCCCTCACTCTCTTCAATCCCACTCCACCCTCCAGGTCTTTAAAACTGCTGTTCACCACCATCTCTTATCTTCCCCCATCCAAAACCTTGATCTTTTCTACCCCCGCTAATTTCACCCCAATTCCACTTTTTTGAAATACCAACTTCTGTCCTGGAAGTCCTTGGTGTCCTTGTGTTTTATACTTCTCCCTCCACCCCCCCCCCCCTTCCCACGCCTCCTCCCCCCAAGCCCTCTCCCTTCCACACATCACCCTGCTCTCAAATGTTGTGTTTGTGTGCTTCCCCTTCTCTCCCCATCTTGTCTTCCGCTCCCTCTTTTTGTGTGTTTTGTTTGTCTGGTTGATTTGTTTGTGAAGTAAATGTTAGCTCTTTCACGAGCCTCGATTCAGTATACAAAAAAAAAAAAAAACAAAAAAAAAAAACACACACACACACACACACACACACACACACACACACACACACGAGTGAAAGCATTACTCCCGCGGTTTGATGGGGTGGTGTACAAGGGAGGTATTCAGGACTGCTTCTGGTCTACTTCAATAGCACGAAACTTTCAGATCTTTATTTTAACGATCATCAAAAATGATTATTCTATTAACATTGAAGTAACACTACGTGGGGTACCTTGCTTATACGCACTCTCATTCTTTATTAATTTGTTTGATATTTGTCAAGCATTTAAAATGCTTCTTGCAGACTTTGGATCTTCCCACGCTGTCATGTTCAAAGTTGCTTGTCTCGTGCCATTTTGAACTCGCTCATAGACTTTCAAGCAATCACTAGCTGATGAAAACTATTTTTACATATTCACTAGTTTGCAACTTTTATTGTGGTTTCTTGTAATTAGCTTTAAATATTTAATGTAACTGGTGTATATTACTAAAATAATTTATAATTACTCGCAATTTGCCCGTGCCTGCACGGGATTCTAAGTGAGGTAGGGATGGACTATGGAGTCTGCACAAATGCAAATGGCGTCTTCTGTCTTTGAGCCGGCAGGTTGGGAGCTACCTTTCACATTTGTTGCCACATCCGATGCAATTTAAATGCTCCAATGGTGGTGAGGTGCTCCATTTTGAAACTGTTTGTTCAATGTATGTAGCTTTTTGATGCCGAGGGTCTGTAATAAATAATTTGTATTGGTGTTGAGCCAGTGAACAATATTGCAAGTTACTAGTAGCATTTACTGTACAAATATCCACAATCGGTTTCCTGCATATTTTCATTGTGGTAAGTGGATATTACTAGCACATGAAAAGATAATATGTATAGCAAAAATAAAACTTTAAGTTTTCGAATTTATTTTATATACTTGAAGGTAACTGTGATATTACATTAACTTTCACAGAAATTTAAATTAGAACGGCACTCGGTAGAGCGCATACCTCCGCCATTGGCTGAAATCGTCTGAACAGTTTGTTTTGTAACCCACTGATAGGTCGGATCTGGATTCGGACCTGAACCAAAATCTAATTGGCTTGTTCTTGTCACCTAACCCACTCATCCCCCAAGTTTAGTCATAACTCGTCCATAACTTTTATAAATCTCATGTTATATATCGCATTTCGCCCAATCTCTCAATGGTGAAGAATCACCTAAGAAGAAGAAGAACCACCTTTAGAGGCCATTTTTCCCCGCAGAGCAGGGGTTGGCCTTTTTCGGGCACCGTGGTCCCCTTTTTTTTTTGAAGCAATGTTTTACGGCCAGGTGCCCTTCCAGTGAACTGGTACTCAATTTGCCGACCTCGGAAGGATGACAGGCTGAGTCAACCCCCCTGGCGTTAATTCAGCGATCGACTAGGATTCAAACCCAGGATCCTAGGATCCCAAGCCGGCACCCTAACCGCTAAGCCAACACCAGGCTCCGAAGAAGAATCACTTAAAAATTAAATAATTCTCGTATGTTTATTCATATTCAGATCTTCACCTGAATCGAATCGATTCAGTCTTGTCAGACACCCAACCGGTCCACAAAGTTTCGTCTAAATCCGTTCACAACTTTTTGAGATATCGTGCTATGTATTGGTTTTAGCCCAATCACTCAATAGTGAAAAATCGCTTTAAAACTTCTCTGTTCCAGATTCAAATCTTCAAAATTGAATCACTTCTTCCCTGTCACATACGCAACCTCTCCACCATGTTTCATCCGAATCCGTCCACAACTCTTTGAGATATCCTGCTATGTATCGTTTTTAGCCCTGTCTCCCAAATGGTGAAGAATCACTTAACAAACTCTACTATCTGGATCCGGATGTTCACCGAAATCTAATCCTTTCATCCTTGCCACATGCACTACATCTCCGCCAAACTTTGTCCGAATCCATCCACAACGTTTTGAGATATCTTGTTCACAGTCAAACGGACACACAGACAGGAGTGAAAACATAACCTCCATCCACCTTAGCTGGAGGAGGTAAACAGACAGAAAGGGGTGAAAACACAACCTCCATCCATCTTCAGTGGCGGAGGTAATTAGTATCCATCTATATTGCACACTTCTAAATTTCTACAAATGTTGAATGGGGAGTAGCACCACAAAAGTGAAAATAACCCAAACTTTTGCACAGTAGTGTAGAATTCAGCTTTCTGGGGTGGGAAGAGGATGGGGTTTGTAGTTGTTGGACAATTGGCAATTTTGGGCCAAATTGTTTGGTATTAGATAAACTCTGTATTGTGATGTAAGTAGAACACATGTTCACCAAGAGTAATTAAAAAGCAGATTTTTAAAAATTATCAGCAATAATCAAATTTTGTATTTGACAAGTTGTATAATTATGGCATTGTATTACCAGTAATTAATTTCATAAACTGTATTCCTTTTGGAAACGAAGCCATGGCAAACTTTGTTGCTACTGTACAAGATCGTTACGTTTTAATTTTAATACTTGATGAGAAAAAAGCAAAACAACCTGATTGTGTTGCTGTGATCCCTCCACAGGTGACAAGGAAATCAGAAAGTCGCATGGTATTGAAGACAAGATGAAATCGCCAGAAAGTAGCTTGAAGGATGTAAGGCCTGGCAGACTGGAAAAAAACCCATCAAAGTCGAAATCTGGAAAACACAAAAAAACTGAACCGCTCGATCAAGACATGAAAGAGGAGGCAGAGGCTGCGGAGCTTATGGATTTGAAAGAACAAAGTCGCAATGACAGAAAAGAAAAACTGCCAGGGACGCCCAAAGAAGCATCCCATGACGGATCCATCTGGAAGTCCTTTCGGCGGAAACGTTCACGCGTCAAGCCACAAACAGTTCCGGACCATAAGAGCGATGCCAAAAACTTGAGGTGGACTAAACCAACAAAGGACAAGATTGTGACGAAAGGTGACAAAACGGTTGGTCATAAAGACATCTTCAACGCATCGACGACTCTTGTTCCCTCTTCCGATCATCATCTACAAGCCGGAGGGATACTCGTCGTGGATTCCATTGAGCGGCCAAAAAATAAACACAAATCACACTATGAGAACCTAACGGAAGACAAGTTCCTCAATGATCCTGTCTCGATTGAAATGGGCTCGTCACAAGGCCACAACAAGGACAATAATGTGGATAATGGAATGGTTTCTTTAACAGGCGCAACTGTAATTATGAGAAATGAGGATCAAAGCCAGTATAATGAGGGCAGCAGCAACAGCTCAATGGGCGCACTTCGGAAAAAGCAAATGCCCTACCATCATGTCGAACGGCCAATGCCCATTTATGATGGAAAGTTCACCACAGAACAGATTTCTGACTTGCCAATACAGGGTGGCACCAAGGCTATTCCATCAATGCATCAGCCATCAACTGCAAACCAAAATGACGTTTTAATGGATTCAAAAGCAGCAAACTTTGCAAGACCCGCATCCCTTTCTTCTCAAATGAAGACCCAGCAAACTAACTCTTCAAGGGAAAAAATAACCTCTCCTCCACCCTATCATCTCAAGTTTCCAGTACGGACCCCTGGCCTGACTCAGAGGCAACGCACCCATGACAAAATATCAACATCTGCTCAGCACCATCACCTGCCAAGTGTGCAACAGCATAAACCACACCCTCCAGCATATCAACGGCCTCCGGGATACCGACGAGGAACTGATTTACCTCCCATTTTGTCTAATTATACCAAGAAAGAGATCCATCAGCTCATGCAACCCACGATACCCAAGAGTCCAGAATATGTGAAGTTTGACACGGGAAATGTTTCAGCAATTGACCCAAGAAACATATCATCCAGAATGTCTTTAAGAGACCAGGATAGTCTGCATTATTCACGACATAGGCACGAATATTCTGCTTCAACTCCTTTTCCCATCCCTCAGCAACTGACACCACCATTTATTGGAAGTACAAGAGCTGACTACACTGTTTTACCGAATATTCAGCAATCCTTGCCAGCGTCCTCAAATTTTCAACATTCCGCAGTGCAACTTGCATCTCACCACCAGCCTACGCCACCAACTCCCAGAGATCAAACCTCGCAGATGTTTTTCTCCAATTCCTCAACATCTTCTGACCATAAGCACTTCCTGCCACATTTCCCCACCAACCAGCAACCACAACTTCCATCTTCCAGCAACAATAAATCACCATCTGCATTAAAAGAGACACTTTATTCTCCACTTGCTTTATCACAAAGGCCACTTCACTCCCAATACCTCACAGACCATCAGGGTTATTCTTCGCACAAGCAGTTTACTGTGTTGCCGTCTGTTTCTTCCACAACGCATTCTGGGCTTGACCAACCAGCACCTGCCTCAATCCAGCAGCATCCTTATCCCCAGAACTCGTTAGCAAAAACATTATTGTCTGATTCACTCGAATCACTGGTTGTATGACTTCATTATCAGTAGCCAGGCTTCATCTTCCTTTCGAGGCCTTCTCGGAGAGTGATTAAGCTTAGATGTATTGGATGTAAAGATGGGTAGCTGGTTCTGCCATTCTTTGGGTATGATAACTGTGGAAGTTAAATCCACCGCCTTGTATATATTTTGAGTAGTTCCTCTTTTATAGGTGTAGTGGTAGTCGTAGTAATTTACACAACCGTTGTACATCTTCCGGTCTTCCAATTTGTCAGCAGTTGACTGATGCACTTGCATTCAAAAGGCACGTTTGAAATTTACCTCCACCAGCACATTTTGCTGATAGCAGGTCACCAGTGTCATCACTTGGCGCCATGCTCACCCTCACCAACTCTCATTCCTTTCCTGGTGTAGATTGAACACTTCAAGTCTGTACATCTTTTATCCTAGTTTTATGCTGATCATCCTCACCACTTTTCATGACACATGCATTAATATAAGGTATATATTGCATATGCTAAAAACACAGAAGCATTTATTTAAGAAAAAGTTCTTGTAAAGTTTCTAAACTTCTGTAATTATATTTTTATTGCTACCTTTGGAGGTTGAATTAATAACATGTAACAAAACGTGATGCACAGCACTTTTCAGAGGTTTTTATTTACAGCAATACCGAACAACTGTTACAAAAAAAGAACAAATTGTGGCAATAAAATGTATTTGAACTTTTTCTCTAAGACAGAACTCCTCGTGCAACAAAAACAACTAATCATACCAAAATACACCATTTGGTGTCTGTCTGACGGTGATACATGCGGTCGGTCGTTACTTATCCAATCTCAACCAAGTACGCCAGGGGGGTTAAAGGTCACAGGACGGAGGGTGTAGCGGTTTAATTTACCTTCTTCTCCAAGGGGGGTTTTCCTCCTTGGACAAACCAACAACCTTCTTCAACCCTCTTCTGGTGAAACTGCTAAAATCAAGACTCTCTGCTCACCTTCAGTCCTTCACTCTTTCATTCCTCTTTTCCCCATCTCTGGAACAAACTCCCACATTCTCTTCAATCCTTCTCCTCCCTCCAGGTCTTTAAAACAGCTGTTCACCACCATCTCTTATCTTCCCCCATTCAAAACCTTGATATTTTCTATCCCCATGAATCCGCCCCAAATCCACCCCTTTCAATCTCCGACTTCATTCCTGAAATTCCTAGTAGTGTCAATTTGTTTTATACCGTGTACCCCTTCCCTTCCCTTCCCTCCCCCCCTTCCAGCCTTCCCAGCCCTCTCCCTTCCCGATTTACCTCCCAACCCTCTCCCTTCCACAGATCTCCCGATGTCCCTGTTCTCTACTGTTGTGCTTGTGTGTTTCCCTCTCTCTCCCCATCTTGTCTCCCAACCCTCAATCATTTTAATGTTTAATGACTCAATCATTCAATTTATTTTAATTTCACAAGGGCTTTCCGAGTAGGAAATTCCATTTCACAAAATGTTCAGGGATTCTCGAGTTAAAACGTAAAGATTGATTCTCCTCAAGATCATCTGTTCTATCTCGAGGAATGACACCTTCAATAGCAGTTCAATAGTTCCAAGTGTGCAACATTTCAGGCCGTGCAGGATTTCCGATGATTTGAGAGAGGAGGTACCAAAACAAGAAACCCATATGAGATTTCCATATTTCCTGGTGGAAATAACCACAATGATAAAGGCAAGCATATTTTCATGGCAAGTTCCATCATGTCTCCATACGAGCAATGCCATGCTGCAGCCGATCCACGGTATCCTCCTCTGGCGTACGGCTTTCTTGCCGTCTCCAGTATGGGCGTGCGCCATTGTTTCCTCGAAATGACATCACCGTGGAGCTGGGGTCACCTGTTGGCCAGCATATCAATAATCAGTGTCATCATATCACATTGTCATTGGAGCATGTATACAAACAACCTGCTCGTGATGTCGAGTCTCCCAGGTTATAGTCCCACATACTAATGCTGATTTGCTAATGATCTCCATATTTCCTTGTAATTGATGTAAAACTATCACATATGCTTACTATAATGTCATCATTGAATTGCATGTAACTTATAATATTGTCGTGCGAATCCCTCAAGGTTAACACCAGGGACCGCGGAAGACCGAACGGATTTAATTGAGGCGACGACCAACTCGGATTCGGCTATAAAACGCGGGAGGAAGAAGTGAAGAAGAAGAAGAAGAAGAGGCGGAAGCACTTACCTGGAAAGGGAACGAACTCAAACGGACACGGGTTTAACAATGAATGGAAAGTAATGCAAGGGTTTATTTCAAATAAAGGTCGGGACAGGGAAACGCGATGATAAATCTAACAATGATCCGAAATCGGGATCCCGCACACCTCACTTCAGAAACGAACAAAGGACTGAATTAATAAAATTAATGTCTCGTCGTGTACTTGTGAAATGTGGTGCGTCGTATCTTTGTCTGTAGTCGTGTCCGCCGTCCAACGCGGCTACAAGCTCTGGCGCGAAGAAACCCTTCGTCCGCTCGCTCGCATGCTTCGCCCGGCCTCGATGCGACTCGCTCCGCGGCACGCCTAACTGCACCGGATCCCGCTCCAAGCACCGACGAACCGTCACCCAGCACGAAGAACGAAGGTCCAGCACGCAAGAAGGAAGAGCCAATGAAGACCCGAGACAAGCGAAGAAGGGGAAGGGCTTCAAGCACAGAGAGATCTCCAATACGAAGGGGTCCAGCACGCAGAGTCCAAGAAAGCAAAGAGAGTCATGCAGCCCAAGAGAGCAAATGTCGTCCAGCGCATTCCTTTGTAACCTTCCCTCTGACGTCAGTCTTGGCGCGCCACCAACCAGGGCCTCGTAGCTTCCCGCCGTTTGCCGAACCTTGTCGCGCCTTCCACGCTGATTGGTTCCAGGTTCGCGCCTCCCACGCCAACCAATCACAGTCCTCCTGGGCGTGGTTACAACTCATCTCACACGATGTTGCTAGGCCAGCTGGTGGTGCGGCGGGCGGCGGCCATCCGGCGGTGCCCCGATCTGGCTTCCTGCCGGTCTTCTTTCAAGGTCATTGCAAGGGAAGGGAACTAATTACTGTTGCACTAAAAGGCCTATCTAAGTGTTTATATGGGTATGCATTGCCATAAGGGACAACGGTTTGGCGACAGGGGGGACGACGGACAAAGGAATCTTATCCATAATCCCTGCACTATTTAGCATGCCTTGCTCCCTCGTAGCGGGGACATCAATACAGCTTATCCCGACAAACCGGACTAAACATAGGACTTATTACAGGGTAGATTCCCTATCGCGACAGTCGAAGCATGTTACCTATACAGATCTACCTGGCTCTAGATATTCCTTTACCCCCCGACATAACAATATGTACAAGCAACATATATCATCATATACTATTGTAGAAAGTCCTTTCTTGGCACACCTGAACTCCTATCCACCTACAAGGCCTTCATCCACAGCTTGATGGAGTACTGCTCTCCCCTCTGGGCTGGCGCCCCTGCCTCACACCTTGTTCAGCTTGATGCCGTGGAAACCAAGGCCTTAAAGATCGTTGGAATGTCCCGCGATGATGCCGAGTCAATGAGTTGATCACTTCGCAATCGCAGACCAGTCGATAGTCTATGTCTTCTACCGCCTCCTTTCTGGTATTGCACCCTCTGCTCCTTCCGTGCTTTGTCCTCTCTTTCCCTCAGGGCTCACGTGGTACACCATAAACACCCTTCTCGTGAAACTACCTAAATTCAGGATCACTGCTCACCTCCAATCATTTGTTGCTCTTTTTCCCCACCTGTGGACTCAACTTCCACCTCCTCTTCATTCTCATACTTCCCTCCAGGTCTTCAAGAGCTGATCACCACCATCTCAGCTCATCCCAAATCCAAAACCATGACGTTTTCTACCCTCGTTAACCGCACCCAAATTCCTCTTTCAAATTTTCCCTCCATGGAGTTTCCTTCTCTATCCATCTTGTTCACCCTACGCATGCATGTTTCTGCGTCCTGTTTTTGTCTGTTACGTCTTGATCCGTTCAGTGTACTTCATCTTCCACGAGCCTCGACTAAGTATACAAAACAAACAAACTCTGAGCAACTTGGATCCTTTATTTACCTTCTTCTTCAGACACAATTATTTCCCTGGCAGAAGAGTTTTTTTGAAATCTGGAGACATTCTTACCATTACTGCACTTACAAGAATTGTCCATTTAGCTCTCAGGTTCAGAATGATTGCACACTTAAGCTGCAGCATCCGTTGAGCTATTTTTCTTCACGCTACTATAATTGACACTATGAATGGTAATCTATGCCTAATCAAGTTATTCTGCATCGGTGGACACATACAACATGGTTGGAATCAACAGAACATATTAATCAAAGCATTCCATCTGCCTTGGGAAGCAAATAAATGTCTCCAGCATTAACCCTTTGTCGGAGCAAAAGAGGGGCACCTCATCCCTCTCTTGATCCAGCTGAGGGGTTAATGCCTCAAACATCAGCTTTATTTGCTTCCAATGGAAGTTAGCATACCTCCAGTCAACATCCTGTTTATTCCATCCATTACTTTTCTCCTGGCTTGGTGCAAGCCATAATTTGTGCCATAATTTGGAATCTATTGACATCCGCCATGAGTCCCAAATGTTTTTTAACTGTGGCGTGTGGATCAAGTCCAGTAGCCGTTGTTGTCTCTCTGCTCTTGGTTTGATGCCAAGTCTGCAGCGCATCACCCTTTGAAACCACCACCTGTTGGTTTCGTGAGGATATATAAGAGGTGGCATACTCACCTTTGAACAGTTTAGTCTGGGTTTGATTCCTCAGCAAACTATATAGTATAATTATAGTGGGGTTATTTTCAGGCAGGGTGTTACAATGTTGCTCAACATCCACAAGAACCTCAAAAATGAACTTTTAAACTTGATTACCTCCTCTAAAACCCAGTGGCACCTTGTTAAATCTACCTCTGGCGTATCCCTTCCTCTCACTTCAAATGGCAGCATAACCGATTCCGTTCATGAAAAAGCTGAATGCCTAAATTCTGTGTTTGCTTCAAAATCTTGTGTCCTCAACCCCTCACTCTCAGTACCCATCCTTCCTTATCATACCCAACTGCTCCTGGCCTCTGTGTCTTTTGCACCTGAGAAGGTGGAGAAGGTTCTTTCAACCATCGACTCACTCTGCTGCTGTACCGGATGGCATCAACTCACGTGTCCTAAAAACATTCTCTCCTACCCTTTTCACCCTGTCACATGTGCTCGGTCATCTTTCATCTTCCATATATATATATATAATCCCTTGAATGCTCAGTAGCATTGGCAGCAGGAAGATACAAGTGGCGGCATGAGCATGTGCTGGCAGTGGTAGTGCAGATGGTGCAACAAGAGGTGCTGAGATCGAGAGAGAGAGAGAGAAGAGTGGAGAGGGAGACCGATGGGGGAGATGTGTTTTGTCAAAGAGGGCCAAGTGGTGAGATGTGAAAGCAAGAGGACTGTCTGTCAGATGCTTGTGATTGGCAGGTGGTGACAGACCTAAAGCCACAATTGGTATTCCCAGAAGAGATCTGTGTGACAAGGTTGCGGCCTGACATTGTCATTTGATCAGGTGCAACAAGACAGGTCATCTTCGGGGAATTGTCTGTACTTTGGGAAGAGAACATGGAGGAGGTGCACGAGAGGAAGAGAGGAAAGTACAGTGAGCTGGAGGCAGAGTGCCGGGAGAAGGGTTGGTGAGTTTCTTGTCAGCCATTTGAGGTGGGGTGTCGAGGGTATATTGGCAATTCCTTTTCTGCATTTCTTGCTCGGCTTGATGTGTGTGGGACAGAAAGAAGGAGGATGTGTGACAGTAGCCCAGGTTGCCTTGAAAGGCTCATTTTGGATATGGAGGAAGTTTATGGAGGCACGTTGAATGGTGCAGGTTGAGGTTGTGGGTGGTGGTTCATTTCAGCCTAAAGGGGTAGTGACTGAGCATGGGAGAGCAATGGAGATGTGTGAATGGTGTGTGTGTGTGTGTGTGTGTGTGTGTGTGTGTGTGTGTGTGTGTGTGTGTGTTGCAGGAGTGGGTGTGTGTGTTGCAGGAGTGGGTGTGGTTTTCCATAAATGTGTTTGTTTGAGTGGCGCATGTTGTAAGAGTGGTGGTCGGTTTTTTTTTTCTCGTTTTTTTGGTGTGTGAGTGAGTGGATGAGGGGCTGTTCATTCTGGGAGTGGAGGCGATTTTGTTGTTGTAGTCTGCGTTCTCACTGGCTGGGGGTGGGGGTATGTACGCATCCGGGTGTAGCTGCTGCATGTGGAGGCGTATGTGCCCCTGCTGGCCCACCTTGGCTGACCGTATCTAGGTTGAAAGGCCGAAAATGGATTATGCTGAGGACCTCGACTGAGGACCCGGTCAGTGAGGCACACTTGTGACCAGGTGTGTTTTGAAATTATATATATATATATATATATATATATATATATATATATATATACTGCATACCGTATTTAAAACTAGGTGACTCGTAACAGGACTGAAAGTTTTGTGTCTTATTTTAATATAAACAGCAATGCTCATTTTGTCAGTTGTGGGGTACAGTTGTGTTTATCAGCAAGTCATTTATTTGAGTGAGGGGCGTGCATCAGTGAGGTGCATAGACAAATGTTTGGAATATGTGCTGCCTGGCCGGGTTGCTGAAGGCCATGCCAATGTAGAACCAGTAATGCTATGCACCTGCTGCTCATGTGTACATGTCATCATAACCAGCTGTGTCACGTGGCCGCTGTGCAATTGTGCAAAACAAAGGTGAGACACGTCTGTGTTCATCAGTAGACCTATCAGGTTTAAGTGGTTAAACCCCTGATGTCTGCGCCAGTTCTTGTGCAAGTTGGTTATGAAACCATGCACACTGTACACGTGAGCAGTGGTAAAAACCTGTACAATATGGTTTCCTCCTTTATACAGTTTGTTATTGGGTGTCTGACGTCGATTGTAGGCCAACCTAGTTGGGTGCAGAGATTTTTAGTCTGTTCAACCCATTATATCACATGAGGTTGAGTTCCATGAGTAATAGTTCAAAACCTCGATAGGAGCCGTGGCACACAGTTTTTTTTATGTCGTATGCAGCCTGTGGGCTGCTGGTTGCATCATTGCTGGGAGTGTGGCTGTGCCGCTGATGCAGTGCCCCCTTTTTACTGGTACTCATTTTTCCGACCTCGGAAGGAAGACAGGCTGAGTCAACCACCTGATGTTATCTAATACCACGACAGGGGCTGAAATGAGGATTCTCAGATCTTAAGCCAGCCATCTTGTCCGTTTAGCCAACACCAAGTTTACAGCCACACAGATGATTATCTGATGCTGTTTACTAACACTGCAGGATTCCATCATTCGATTTCTTTAAAAATAAAAATATCTACAATGGGAATTTCGACGTATACTAAGTTTCAGGTTTTCAAAATCTTTCACGGGCCAATTCCACGGTTATTACAATAGTTACGCTTTTCAGAAATTCGGGCCCTTGCTTGTTTTTTGTTTTTTTTGGCATTTTAGAGAAAACCGTTAACATTCAAAAAAATCAAAACAGACTGCCAGAAAACCGTTTTCTCAATTTTTTTCTTCCTTGTGCCAAATTTGTTACAAACAAATTTACAGCTACTGGTATTAAAAACAGGTTCCCTGTATGTAACGATTCGCCGGATATTTTATCCGTATTTAAGTACGTGGGCGTTATAGAAAATTTTAATGCATTCTGCGTTGTGTTATGTGATAGACACAGGTCCACATTGGATGGGAATAGGAGTTTTTTGGGGGGAGGGGGAATAACCAAATCTGGGTGGGCTGAGACTGAGAAATGGGCGAGGGGGGTCCCCTGGAGGCTTCCTGGTTGGATGTTTTTTGAGAGTTCATCTTGGCACCTGTCAGGTCAAAGCCATCTCTTTTCCTCGCATATGAAGATTCATTTATTGAGCTATTCTTCAAGCAGTTCTTCAATTTTCTAAAGGTTGAAAATGTTCTTTCAGACGTGATAGTTGTGAATGGTGTGGACAGGTACAACCTTTCACAGGTTGTGTGTCTTGCTGTGATGAGACGTGTTTTCTTTTCTTTTTTTTCTTTTTTTTGTATACAAGATCGAGGATCGTGTAAGAGCTAACATAAATGACAAAAAAAAACAAAAAACAAATGGACACATAAGAGGAAATAAAGGGAGCGGGAGACAAGATGGGGAGAGAGGGGGAAGCACACAAGTCAACATTTGAGAACAGGGACATCAGGAGATCTGTGGGAGGTAGAGGGCTTGGGGGGAGCAGGCGTGGGAAGGGGGGTGAGGGGTGGGAGAGGTAAAAAAAAACATGGACACAGCTAGGCCTTCCAGGAAAGAAGTCGATATTTCAGAAAAGTGGATCTGGGGTGAATTAACAGATTTTTTTTTTTTTTTTTTTTTTTTTGTATACAAGATCGAGGCTCGTGAAAGAACGAACATTAATCACACAGAAAGACAAACCGACACATAAAACATATAACATCGGGAGCGGTAGACAAGATAGGGGGAGAGGGGGAAGGACACAAACACAACATTTGAGAGCAGGGACCGAGAGACATGGAGACATCGAGAGATCTGAGAGAGGGCGAGGGCTTTGGGGGGGGGGGGGGGGGGGCATGGGAAGGGGGCGGTGGGAGAGGTATAAAACATATGGACACTGCCAGGACTTCCAGGAAAGAAGTTGGAATTTCAAACAAGGTGGATCTGGGGTGAATTAGCGGGGGTAGAAAAGATCAAGGTTTTGGATGGGAGAAGATAAGAGATGGTGGTGAACAGCTGTTTTAAAGACCTGGAGGGAGGAGTGGGATTGAAGGGAGTGAGGGAGTTTGTTCCAGAGGCGGGAGAAAAGAGGAATGAAAGAGTGAAGGTGAGCAGAGAGCCGAGATTTCGGCAGTTTAACCATCAGAGGGTTGCTGGCAGATCTTGTGCGACCTGTAGGAATATTTGGGGGATAGAGCACAGAGACAGCTGGGGGTGCAAGGCCGGAGAGGAGTCGGTAGAAGACAGAAAGACCACCTACCTGCCTGCGGTGAGTGAGTGAAAGGCCCTCAGAGATAGCTTCATCGCGGGAGATTCCAATAATTCTGAAAGCTTTGGTTTCAACAGCATGAAGCCGAGCTAGGTGTGAGGCAGGAGCACCGGCCCATAGGGGAGAACAGTATTCCATTGAGCTGCGGATGAAAGCCTTGTATGTGGTGAGGAGCTCAGGTGTGCCGAGGAAGGACTTCGCACGACGGAGGATGCCCAGTCGGCGACTGGCTTTGGAGGCCAGCTTGGAAATGTGGTTTTCCCAAGAAAGATCATGGCAGATAGTGAGACCCAAAAGCTTGAGCGACAGAACTTCTTGGAGAGGATTGTTGAGAAAGTAGATGGGAGGGTTGTCCAGTCGATCTTTTCGGAGAGACATAATAAGAGTGTGAGATTTGTCAGGATTGAAAGACATGTTCCACTTGTTTGACCAGTCTGTGATTTTGTCCAAGTCTTCAGAGAGTGAGGAGGCTGCAGACTGCCGATCTGAGGGAAGAGGAATGGAGCGGCAGAGAGTGGAGTCATCAGCAAAGAGATAGAGAGGATTTTCAAGAGAGTCAGAGAGATCATTGATGAAGACCAGAAAAAGCACGGGGCCCAGAACACTGCCTTGGGGAACTCCAGCCTGAACAGGAAGAGGAGATGAGAGAAACCCATTCAGGGCCACACGTTGACGACGACTAGAGAGGAAGTCCGCCAGCCATGCGTGGAGATTTCCATGGATACCAAAGGAGGAGAGTTTGGTGAGCAGAGCGGGGTGCCAGACCGTGTCGAAGGCACGTGATATGTCGAGGGAGACAGCTCTAATTTCCTGTTTGGCATTGCGGACCTCCATCCATTGTTGAGACAGCAGAAGCAGCATGTCCAGAGTAGAGTGACCTGGTCTGAAACCAAATTGATGATCAGAGATCAAGCCATTGGAGAAGAGGAAAGATTTCATATCCGAAGCAATGATGGATTCCATGACTTTGCTGATAATTGGGAGAAGGCTGATTGGTCTGTAGTTGCTAGGATCTGTTTTTGCACCTTTTTTGTGCAAAGCGGTGATGTTGGCTGATTTCCAAGCAGATGGCAGTTGACCTTGAGCAAAAGAGAGGGTGAAGAGAACAGAGAGAGGGTGAGATAGAGCAGCAGAGCAGGATTTTAGGACCCGTGGGCTGATGCCGTTGGGTCCAGTTGCAGAATCAGAGTCGAGGGTTGACAGAAACTTTTCCACCTTGTCAGGAGGAAAGGACACGGAGTCCAGGAGCAGCAGGGTACGACTGGGTATGGTGGGTACAGCGAGGGATGGGTTTGGGAAACACAAGATTTAGAGGCAAACACAGAGTTGAGGCATTCAGCTTTTTCACGTGCAGAGTCAGCTGTGTAGCCCTTTGAGGTAAGGGAGGGGATGGAGGGGGAACAAACTCCAGAAACGGATTTGACCAGACGCCACCAGGATTTGGAAGAGGGAGACAGATAAGAGAGTTCGGTCTTGAGAACGGAGAGATATTGTTTCCTGGCTCTCCTGAGGGTGGACACACACTTGTTTCGGGCTTTGTGAAAGGAAATGAGATTTCCTTCCGTTGGATTTGCTTTCCAGGAGACGAAGGCAAGTTGTTTCTGGGCAACAGCCTCACCACAAGATTCCGTGTACCATGGACGGGAGGAAAGGTATGACAACTGAAGACGAGATGGGATAAATCTGTGCATGAGAGTGAGCAATTTACTTTGGAAGAATTCCCAGGATGAGTTAATGTCAGAGGTGGTAGAGATGGGAGACCAGTCCAGATGATTGATGGCTGCTTGAAGACCGTGCCAGTTGGCCTGAGTGAAATGCCAGACTCGTTGACGCTGAGCAGGCTCGGTGAGGATGGTCAGAGAGATGTCCACTTTAACAAGGACATGATCAGATGATCCGATTGGAGCAGAAGAAGAGCAGCAGACATTTTCAGGGAAGTTAGTCATAACCAAGTCCAGAAGAGAAGATGTTCCGTTGACTGAGATCCGGGTCGGGAAATTGACAGATTGTGTCAGTCCCAGTGAGTCGCAGAAGTCCTTTGCTGAGGAGCCATGGCTGGTGAGAGAGGTACCCACACCCAGCCAACTGGCATGATGACAGTTGAAATCACCACATATGAGGAAGAGAGAGTTGGGATGAGTAGATAGAAGCTGGTCCATATTATCAGACAGCGAGATGTAGATGGAGTCATCACTGTTTGGTGGACGGTACAACACACATATGAACAAGAGGTGGGAGCGAAGGGGAAGCCGTAGCCAGAGGTATTCCTGGGGGTGAGGTAGAGAGAGTGCAGCGCAGGGCGAGTGAGGAAGAGAGTTTTTGATAAAGATAGCAACCCCGCCTCCAGGACGAGGCTCAGGTCTATCATACCGGAGGAGGGAGTAGCCCGGGAGAGATACTAAGGAATCAGAGACATCATAAAGGAGGAAAGTTTCTGTTAAGCAGATCACGTCTGGTTTGACAGAAGCAACCTGTATGGAGAGATCAGTTAAGTTTGAACGAAGGCCCCGGATGTTTGAGGTCCATACCGTTAATGAAGAGGAAGGGGGAGCATCAGATACAGAACAGGGGGGAGGAGGGGTAGGGTAAGATGTGGAAGAGGTGGAAGAGGTAGGGGTAGAAAAGATCAAGGTTTTGGATGGGGGAAGATAAGAGATGGTCGTGAACAGCTGTTTTAAAGACCTGGAGGGACGAGTGGGATTGAAGAGAGTGAGGGAGTTTGCTCCAGTGGAGGGAGAAAAGAGGAATGAAAGAGTGAAGGTGAGCAGAGAGTCTTGATTTTGGCAGTTTCACCATAAGACGGTTGCAGGCAGATCTTGTGCGACCTGTAGGAGTACTTGGGGGGCAGAGCACAGAGAAAGCTGAGGGAGCAAGGCCACAGAGGAGTCGGTCGAAGACAGAAAGACCACCAACCTGCCTGTGGTAAGTGAGTGAAAGGCCCTCAGAATCGGCTTCATCGCGGGAGATTCCAATGATGCTGAATGCTTTGTCAACAGCGTGAAGCCGAGCTTGGTGTGAGGCAGGAGCACCGGCCCAGAGGGGGGAACAGTATTCCATTGAGCTGCAGATGAAAGCCTTGTATGTGGTGAGGAGCTCAGGTGTGCCAAGGAAGGACTTTGCACGACGGAGAATGCCCAGTCGGTGACTGGCTTTGGAGGCTAGCTTGGAAATGTGGTTTTCCCAGGAAAGATCATGGCAGATTGTGAGACCCAAGAGATTGAGTGACAGAACTTCTTGGAGAGGATTGTTGAGAAAGTAGAGGGGAGGGTTGTCCAGATGGTCTTTTCGAAGAGACATCGTGAGAGTGTGAGATTTGTCAGGATTGAAAGACATGTTCCACTTGTTTGACCAGTCTGTGATTTTATCCAGGTCTGCAGAGAGTGAGGAGGCTGCGGACTGCCGATCTGAGGGATGGGGTATAGAGCGGCAGAGAGTGGAGTCATCAGCAAAGAGAAAGAGAGGATTTTCCAGAGAGTCGGAGAGATCATTGATGAAGACCAGAAAAAGCACAGAGCCCTGAACACTGCCTTGGGGAACTCCAGCCAGAACAGGGGAGGAGATGAGAGAAATCCATGTGATGGACAGTTCTTGGATCACATTGTTGGATGCTGATTTGGCAAGCTTTGTGGATTTGAGCAACGATTCCTAAAAGACTGCAGCAAGGTTGCAATTCTTTAACGATAGAGCTTTGCTCATGCACACTGCCAAATATACATTCTTGGAAAAAATTCCAGGGGCATAGAAAAGCCCCCTTTATAGGATATGTGCCATGTGGCAAACTATAGAAAAAAGGGACATTCTTGGGCGAAATGCCAGGGGCATAGAAAAGGCCCCTTTATAGGGTATGTGCCATTCGGCAAAGTATTGAAAAGAAGGGACATTCCATTCCATAGCTTATATAAAATGCCAAACAATAGAAAAGAAGAGACATTCAAAAACTCTCGTGTGCATGCTGGACTTCCCTTGTGTTCTTAGGAGGAACCAAGGAATGCTCTAGAATTTAATTTTAAAGCAAAAACGATAACACTATGGTGGAATTTGTTTTGAAAGCCACCATATAGCACTACCGTGGAATTTGTTTTGAAAGCCACCATATAGCACGATGATGGAATTTGTTTTGAAAGCCGAGACCTATTGGCCGATGTATATTGCAAGTTTCAGCTAGTTTCAATGTATAACCTTTGAGATATGAGCGCCAACACATTTTGGGCGGACAGACGGACACCAACGTGAATTTGAGGGTTTTCTAAATAAAACTCAAAAATGCGGAAACAGACGTTGCTTAAATTTGGAACATATTCCCTCGATGTACAAAGCATTTACTTCTGAAATTTGGAGCCAATTTCGTCCAGTAGAAGCCAAGAAACGCATTTTCAGTCCCCATGTAAAAGCTGCACACAGAGAAACGATCCCTTATCTAAAGGGAGGGGTGCTTTGCGCATCCCTTTGATTATGGTCAATTGAAAACTCAGTTGGAGGATGATTTTCGTTTCAAAATTGTGTACTTTGCAATCAATCTATACTATAAGAGAGATGTCTATCTGTTTGTGTGTCTGTCGCCATTTCTCTCGGAGATGGCTAAATGTATCTTCATCAAACTTTCAGATGTTTGTCAGTGAGTCCTGGGGAGTGTTTTAGGCAAAACATTTGTTTAGAAAACTCTGAAAAACAAAGTTGGATTTTTGGGGATTTTCTTTTTAATTGCTTTGTAGTGTCGGAGCCGTTGTAGCTTTGTGAAAGGTAATATTAAATGACCCCAACCCCTTTCCTTAGTAGGTGTAGGGAGGAGTTTTACACCCCCATGAAAAATATATAAAAACATAATTTGATTTCTTTAAAATGCCAATAGTATTAGAACAGCGCCGGGTAACCCTGCTAGTACTTGATACTGTTGAAAAGCCAAAACTGTACACACTATACAAAATAAACACACACATGGAAAATTAGTGGACATGGAGAGTGAAGTAAGAAAGAGTTTAGTTACTATGTTTTATCTTTGAACATTCTAATCCAATATCTTGTAGTGTTGATGTGTCAAGTAACTGCATAAACCTCTCAGCACTGGTTAGTATGGAGAACCTTGATTAGACACTAAAACAACAGAAACTGGAGCGACAATTTTGAGCAAAGAGTGGTCTTCAAGAAGGATAAAGAAAAACACATTTGCCAAGCATTAATATATCACCAGAGTAGAAGAGCAGGAGGAGGTGACAGATGCGGAGAACCTCAGTTTTATTTTTAGATTTGGAATGAATGGCAGATCCATCAATCCACGTCTGGTCAACGTCTGGTGGTGATCGGGTCTCCTTAGCTGAACAACTTGCTATGACGTGTCGCAGACTATAAATTTCCAAGCTGGCCCCGCGGTTGTTACCTTGGACCTTTTCATAGTCCTTTGTTGGATGTCACCAGACCTTAAGTTTGTACAGGCGGTTAATCGACAGGCACCGTGGAGGAAAGGTCTCCTCTGTGAGCTGGGGCTTACATCTCATCTCATCTTGCTTTCCGTAAGGCAGTGAGGATACTTGGTATATCTCAGTAGAAAATACAAGGAAAAGGATGTCCTTTTACTACTCCCTAGTTGGTAGCATTGCAGTCCTGTAGCATCTTAAGTCTTATCGTCCCCTCTGCGTATCCAGGCCTTCATTCATTCCATGTTGTATGCAGCCATGAATTAAAATTTTCCATCTCATTTTCCTATTTACCTTTCTTACTTTGTTCCCCTTTTCCCCCACATAATCTTCTGTGAGTCCATCCAATATTTGTCTTCCTGCAAATGTTCCTCTTACAAGGTAAAGTTTTGAATTACCCGATAGAGTTGCATAACCTCATACACTCACCCATTCGCCTACTAATGATTAATCAACGGCATATCACCTTTGTGTTACTGTTACGTGCTCCTCCCCGACCCCCTGGTCACGGTGTACCTCCGAGCCCCGAGAGGAGTCACGGCAGAAAAATGTGTTATTCTGTATGTCAAAGATCAATGGTGAAGCCACACCAATTGTTACAAACAAACAAGTATTGTATCTTAATACAATATTGTATCTTAATACAAAACTTACATTACTTACAGATGTAAGAGACGATCTCTCCCGGGTTGGTGGTCTTTCCATCTTCTACCGACTCCTCTCTGGCCTTGCCCCCCCAGCTCTCTCTGGGCTCTGTCCCGCAAATATTCCTACAGGTCGCACAAGATCTGCCTGCAACCCTCTTATGGTCAAACTGCCAAAATCAAGACTCTCTGCTCACCTTCACTCCTTCATTCCTCTTTTCTCCCGCCTCTGGAACAAACTCCCTCACTCTCTTCAATCCCACTCCACCCTCCAGGTCTTTAAAACAGCTGTTCACCACCATCTCTTATCTTCCCCCATCCAAAACCTTGATCTTTTCTACCCCCGCTAATTTCACCCCAATTCCACTTTTTTGAAATACCAACTTCTGTCCTGGAAGTCATTGGTGTCCTTGTGTTTTATACTTCTCCCTCCACCCCCCCCCCTTCCCATGCCTCCTCCCCCCAAGTCCTCTCCCTTCCACACATCTCCCTGCTCTCAAATGTTGTGTTTGTGTGCTTCACCTTCTCTCCCCATCTTGTTTTCCGCTCCCGCTTTTTGTGTGTTTTGTTTGTCTGGTTGATTTGTGATTTGTTTGTGAAGTAAATGTTAGCTCTTTCACAAGCCTCGATTCAGTATACAAAAAAAACAAACCAAAAAAAACTTAATACAATCAATCACACAAGAATAACAGTACAAAAATAATAGTAGTCAAAAGTACGATCAATATGTGTCCTATGATGGTACCATCAGTTTCGTAACATATAACTCACTGTGCTCCAAGTGAGTGAACCAAGAACATGCCCAATGTCTCTTATTCCCGGCTTCAAGCCAAAGTTGGTTCGCTCCAGCGATCGTCAGATCAATGTCTAATCGAGACCAGAATCCCGTTGGGTTGGCAGTTACAGTCCTGCTGCCAAAGCTGTGCAAAGGCGCCCTCCAGGCGACTGGGAAATCCAAAGGCGCCCTCCAGGCGACTGGGAAATCACACCCTCGGGTATGGACGTTCCGCGGCTCACAGTCGGCGACCCTCCGATTTACCTTCAAAATCCGCATTGCACACACACACACCAGATACGTCTGAATGCGGTGAGAACGTCTGACGTGAAGCAAAGAAACCTTGCCCGACGCACAAAGCGCGCGAGTCAAAATGGCCGATGGCCTGTTCTCGAGACGTAACGGCCCTTCGATGATTCTCTTCGGAATCAATCGCAAAACCTGACACGCAGGTTGATCTGTCACAGCGATAACAACTCTGTCGCAGGAATCCCTTTCCTGGGGAACCCAAAGTTCACTCGTGACTCTTGCTCGCCAACGTTCGCTCCGGACCGCAAAGCAACTATGCTTCTTGTCCGACTCCACTCGCTCCGCCTTGTTTTTCTCTTCGTCGTCGTCGCCATCCGGTTTCCGGTTTCTTTTAACTCTAACTTTTTCACCTTTTGAAAACAGTTCATAAACAATAAACATTTTGAAAACAATAATAGTACATGGAACCAGAAATGTTTACAGTGGATGAAAACCACCACAACGGAAGTGACGAATCTGTAACAGTTACCTTCATATTGGCAAGTTTAACTAATGTTGAAGATGTAATATTCATCAACACAAATAACATGAATCAAGAGATGAGACAGAGTCCATTACCAGGCTGAATGGGACGTAATAAGCCAATCTGCCGCTCTTTCTCCGAAACTCGTTGTTTCCAGCTGTGTGTGTTTCCCTGGGCTCTCTCCAGATGTTCCCTCGCACGCTGCTTCAACACGCAGAGCATGGGCAGTTAGATATTTACTTGGGCTTCTAATGACAATTTATTTGAAGAAAGTGCAACAAAACTCAACAAGCATGAGGTGCATTCAAATTTCATGTTAAATTATATTGGTGGTAGAATCAGTTGGCCTCCATCACTCTTGATCACGTTTATTTTCAGTGCTGACACCTTAAAGTGGAGTCAAAGAACCAATGAACTAGAGTCCGATTTCAGCAATGAATCTGTGAGTACAGTCTGGACAAATGTGATTGGTGGATGAGCCTGCATGTAGTCTTTATTCGTTTTCTCGCTTTTTGCTGTGCACGGTTTGTTTGAGCTTTTTTCATTTGTTGCACCCCACATTTTAGGCACCTTGATGTATTGTTTTATGCTAAGCTTTTATATATTTTGTTGCAGATTCCCAGTTACTAATATCGATATTTCAGGACTTTGATGTTAATTTTAGGCAGTGATTGAAGTGTTTTATTTGTCTTCTCTTGGAACGCTTCTCCTTATTGAGCACAGAGTGTGGCCCATGTGTTAATTAAACAAATAACAGCCCAGCATGCTTAGGGTCATGTATAGAAATGCTGGACAGGCCTGGTTGCCGATAATTATGGCGAGCATGGCTGCAAGAGGAGATCCACCAATGCCCCCACCCAGAGAGCACGTGTGGTTGCCCAATGGTTTGATGAGAATGACACTGATGGTATCCATATGTCATGGCCTTCTCAGTCACCATATCTGAACCCAATCAAACATTTATGGGATATTCTGGAATGATGCCTGAGACAGAATTTTCCACCTCCATAAAACAGGTGTGAGTTGATTGACTTTCTCGTGTAAGAATGCTGTCACATCCTTCCTGTAGAATTCCAGGCAGGACTTTCAGGCAGGACCTTTTCTGAAACGTCGTTTGTGCGTTGGTTGAGAATTATTCTTGATAATATTTTGCCAGCAATTGCGAATCGCGAGATCCCTCTATAATCTATTATACAGGGTGGGTGGAAAGTCGCTCCCTATTTTAAAGTACTTATAAATTATGTATAAAATGCGAGTGTATTACTATATATTATTGTGCTGTGTTCTTTAACATTGTACAATTAACTTTAACGTTGTACAACTTTAACGTCTCTCTCGGACGAAGACTGCGACATTCGCATGGAGTTCGGGGAAATCATGCTGGCTTGGCATGAAGACTGGCCCCCTCTCTTCCGCAACATCCTCTGGAGCGACGAGGCGGTGTTCCACGTCGGAGGCTTTGTCAACCGTCACAACTGCCACTACTGGGCAGGAGAGGATCCTGTGGTTTGCGCTGAAAAAATGCAGAATCGGCCAAAGGTAACGGTGTGGTGTGGTATGACCTCGGATAAGGTTGTGGGCCCGTTCCTTCTGCGCAACACCATGAATGCTGAGCGGTACCTGGCTATGTTGCGAGACGAGGTCTGGCCGGTTGTCAGCACATGGGAGAATATCGACGATCTGATATTTATGCAAGATGGCACCCCTCCGCATTTTGCTCATGTCGTTCGTGACTGGCTGGATGTCAACTTCCCAGGGTGTTGGATGGGTCGTCGTGGTCCAAATGAATGGCCAGCCAGGAGCCCCGACTTAACACCGTGCGACTTCTTTCTTTGGGGGTGGGCAAAGGAAGAAGTGTACCGCACCAAACCGAGGACATTGGAAGAACTGGAGGACCGTATTCGGGAAGTCATGTCTTCCATCCCGCCGGAGTTCCTACTGAAGTCAGTGGACGCCATTCCTGGGCGGCTCCAGAAGCTGGTGGCAAGAGTTGGAGCCCACATTGAATTCTAGAGAAAACTTAACCTTTGTGCCTACCTTTTCAAATTACTTCTGTTCAAATAAATTGATAATGTTCGACTTTTTTTACCAATCTAAAATAGGGATCGACTTTCCGCCCACCCTGTACATAAGAGAGATGTCTGTGTGAGTGTGTGTGTCTGTCTGTGTGTCGCCATTTTTCCCAGAGATGGCTGAACGGATCTTCGTCAAACTTTCAGAGGTTCATCAGTGAGTGCCTGGGAGTGTTTTAGGCAAAATAAAATAAAATAAAAAATTCGTTTTTTTGGAATTAAAAAATAAATTGCTCTCTTGTGCCTAAGCCTTTTAAAATTAATGACATTTATATACAAGTACACATTCGCATAAATAAATACAAAACAATCACCAGAAATTTGAATACAAATAAATCAAACAATTCCGGAAGTGTACAAAGTTGGTAGTATGGTTTCTTCTTCTTCCTGATCGGCATCACACTTACCTCAGAAACGTGATGAATGTCACATTCACCCACCAGCATATATATGAACCCCCTTCATCTCCTGCTTCCCCCACCTCCCACCCCCTCCGCCATTACCCCACCTCACCCCTCCACCCTCTCCCCCTCCCCTTCCCTCCCACTCCCCTTGCCTAACCCCCCCTCCCCACCCTTTTCCCCCCTGCCCCTCTACCCCTCTGTTCCCCCCTCCCCTCCCTTTCCCCCCTCCCCCTCCTTTCCCCCCCTCACTCCCTTCCCTTCCCCCCCTTCACTCCCTTCCCTTCCCCCCCCTCACTCCCTTCCCTTCCCCCCCCTCACTCCCTTCCCTTCCCCCCCCCCCTCACTCCCTGCCCCCTCCCTTCCCCTCCCCCCCCACCCCCTCCCCCGCCCGGCAACGCCGGGTACTTCTGCTAGTTGTCGATAACAGAGTGATCATCTTTCTTCTTGTATATATGGACAATATAAATCTTGTTATGGTATCATGACGCCATGTTAATTGAACACAATTCTGGTAATTCTAAAGAGAGTTCTGCACCACCATACTTGTAGATTTCAGCTGGAATAGAGTCAAATCCAGGTCCTTTCCCGTTTGATAGTCACGCACGAGCGCGCACACTAGCACTGCTTTATGGACTCACAATTGGGAATTGGGACACATTCAGTCGAGAGGAAATTTGAGAACTGGGTAAGAAAAAGGAGGAGGAGAGGTGTGTTGGAGATGATAATTTCAAATAAATGTGATCTTTCTTTAAAGTCAGGTAAAATATTTGTTTTGCGAAATGAGAATCTAAATTTGGTGCGACATGGACAAATCAGCTTCTTCCTAAGTCTTGAAGGCAATGTTTAGTCTTACTCAAAACTATAACAACCAATTATTTTGAGCAAATTCTCAAAATAAAGATGATTTTTTTGCTTGGGATCCTCGGATCCTGAGTTCGAATCCCGGTCGATCATTGAATTAACATCAGGGGGGTTGACTGAGCTTGTCATCCTTCCGAGGTGGGCAAATGTAGCACCAGCTTGCGGGGATGAATGATCCCGGTGTGTACCCCGATTGAGAATAGGTACACCGTATCCCTGCGTGTCATAAGAGGCGACTAAGGGTTGGCGTCAGGAAGGGCATCCGGCTATAAAAAAAACATTGCATCAAACAGGGAACCATGATTGTCATGGGGCCGCAAGGCTAACCCCCGCTCTAGCAGGGAAAATGGCCTTAAAAAGGAACAAGAAGACGTCATGCGGAGCACGATACTTGCAAAATCCACCCCCTACCCCGAAGAAAAATAATTCCATTGATACAGCAAATTGTCCATTTCGTCAAGATTAAAATTGACAATCTTGATCACAGCTCGGGTCAATAGGAAGAAAAGTGACGATTTTTCAGATTAAAAATTATGATTTTGGAAGATTGACCTTTAGTTGATCTTTGACCTTTATACCTCAAAAATAGTTAGTTTCCCTTTTTAGTGACTCAATGTGCAAATGCTGTTCAATTTTCAAGTCAATCGGATGAAAATTGAGGATTTTAAAAACTTGGCCTATGTTGACCTTTTGGCCTATGTCGACCTCAAAAATAGTTGGTGGTTGAATTCAGTGACCATATATGTAAATCCTCTTAGAATTTCAAGTCAATCAAATGAAAATTGGTGATTTTAGAAATTCGGCCTATGTTGACCTTTTGGCCTATGTTTACCTAAAATATAATTTGTGGTTGAATTCAGTGACCACATATGCAAGTCCTCTTCAAATTTCAAGTCAATCGGATGAAAATTGAGGATTTTAGAAATTTAGCAAAGTTGATGACCTTTGGCCTATGTTGAACTTTTGACCTTTTGACCCCACAAACAATAGGTTTCTTGCTTTTGACCAACTCTACCATTTGGTGAAGTTTCGTGAAGATCGGTTGAATATTGTGACCTGTAGGCCGGTGACAAACAGACAGACAGACAGACAGACAGAACCACAAACGCAACCGAGCAATATACTTGAAAAATCTTCGATTTTGCAAGTAATTAAAAAAAAGAAGAAAATTTATTGAAGCAGTTCCCATCACCTGGTAGTTCTCTTTGACGTGAAGCTTCTCCTGTTGTAACTCTTGCAACCGGTCACTCACAATGCACATGCGCTGTAGTCGTCCGTCATTTCTTGGGCTGCTGTGACTCAGCACTCGCACATCCCTTTGCTGCTCCAACTCCTTTTTCCGTGACGTCTCTTCGGCCATAATTCTGCAAGAAATCAGAAGTTTATGAAAAGATAAGAAGTAGACCATACAGGACATTAGCCTATATAATAAATACAATAGGAAAAATAAAAGGATTAACTGGAACATGTGATCCTATGTAATGTCATCGATCCAAAAGGATCCGTCGATGGTGCTGTCTCATTGTCTCAAGTTGTATTCGTTCCATTATTGGACCTGGACTTTTAGAATTTACATACAATTGTGTTTGATTTTGCACAAGACTCGGTACTTTTGGGAACGATTTCATTCACAAAAGCCACAAAATAGTTTTATGAATGATAAGAATGCACACCTTGATATAAATATTTTCAAGTGTTTGTACGTTGTTCTTTCACGGCCAAACCTTGGCACCTGGAGGCCCCAATTTTAGGAGTATGTACTTCAGAATCTGGGCAAAGTTTTAGTCTGCAACACGGTGGCCTTGACATCCCTTTTGAGGTCACTAAAGACCGCCATAAAGTGTATCTTGGGATGTTGCGTCAGGGAGAGCACAGATGGAACCCCGCAGCCATGTGATGTGATGCATACGAGAGATGATGATTTTAGGTGGGAAGTCCAATTCTCACTCTTCCGTGCACAATGACATCTGATGTTAAAAATTCCCAAAGTGAGTACAGTATTTGAAGAGTCATTCCAACACTAACTTCAGTGTGTGTACGAAGTGGTGACACTTGAGGGCTTAATGCCTGAAATTTGTGCATATTTTTCCAATAACTTTTGATTACACTGGGTAATTTTAGCAGCTTTGGAATTTGTTAGATTGTACAATGAATCTAAATCATTTCACATCAATGCCTTGAGAGAAAATGCTTTCCCACCGGTTCAGAGCTTGGCATGCACACCGACAATGCTCCAGCATTACATGACAAATGTAAGTAGTGTCTGGCAGTTTGATTGGGCTGATTTGTTTCACCTAGAGCGGTAACCACATAACTACCCGAAAGCTATGTGGCTACCGCATTATCAGGATTGATTACGTAAAGGTCTGACATGTAGCTTAAACGTCTTAAAGATTGATTACATCAAGGTCTAACCCAATGACCAGACTACTGTGCATGTGTGAGCAGTCATTCCCCATTGCGAGTTGCTGTTGTAAGGAGTGCTAACAAACCAGCTACTCATCTTGCTGAGCCTTGTCTGCTGTCTGTGTGCATATCCTCTGATAAGGGTACAATGAAATATACTTATTCTTCGTTTGTATCAGGACAAGGCTGTGGGGTAGCATCATTAGCTGAGGGCATGGCTGTGCCGCTAATTCATTGCCCTCTGTAGGTTGGGGCAGGAATTTGTAATTTGTTCATGGTGTCGGTGATAGCTCGCCAACTCTTCGTGAAGGACACCGTGGGATCTTTAATGTCCACCAATGAATGCTGGCAGAGACCACATGACAGTTTAATCGAGATAACTTATCAACAGCTTACAACACTGCCTCGCCATGGCATACAAAAACCAGACCACTTACTCTCAAAGGAACACAATCAAGAATTTTTTGGAAGAGATATGTTTTAGAGGATGATATTCCTGACCCATTAGCACAAAAAAAAATTTTTTTAGGAGAATAAAAAGCTGGATAATCGTGTATTAAACTTGGACTGTTTTACTTCCATTATACAAATGAGCTACTTCCATCAATTTGTGTGATGTGAAAGTTTCACAACTCATTGACAAACATGTACATCTGCGTTTCATAGTTAGTTAGTTGCACAAGTTATTCCAGCATTAAAGACGCCGATGTGCCAAGCTTGTAACTGTTCAAATCGTCGAGAAATTTGCCCACATAACTCAGAAGTCATATTTTTACATCCCTGACCCACTAAAAGATCGTCAACGTGTGCTTTGTGGTTCAAAAACCAAGGAACAACCAAATTCAACATCAAAACGTATGTCCATTCAAACCATCGTGTTATTTACGAAGACCACTTCGAGCCGTCAGCATTCATATTTGATCAACAGGTTCACTACCTGGGAAACTAGCCTCGGAAATTGCCGATACACGATGCCGTACCAACACTTACCGGGCGAGAGTTACGTGTTGATTTGAAGCCATGCCCACATGAGCTAAGCTCGGAGTTAAGAGGCTGTAAAGCAGCCGAACCTGAAGTCTAAGCCATAGCGGCATGTTCACAGGCCGCTCCTGCAGGATCTGTTGCCTGTCGCCGTGCTGTGGGCCAGTTTGTGCAGAACAACAATATTATGGAAGACTGTGCTGTGAAGGATCTCTGGGTAACTCCTGTAAGCTCGATCGGCTATCTTATGAGAATGCAAACTGCCCTTGGGGCATATGACAAAAAAGCCCCAATGAGCTACCAACCAATAATAGACCTGAGGGCACTTCAATAAACTGATGAAATATTCGCATGTGCTGGTCGAGTTATCATGATCTACAGGCTCAATACAGACACAGTGAACCATTATAGCAATTTCTGGCAAACAGGATGACTAAATGGTCTGTCAGCGAAGTGACAGGTAGGCTCTGCTGGTATTCTAGTAATATCCTTGGGTAAAATGCCAGGGGCATTGAAAAGGCCCCTTTACATAAGGGTATGTGCCATGTGACAAAGTATAGAAAATAAGGGACATTCCATAGCTTGTAAAAAATGCCAAACAATACAAAATAAGGGGCATTCAAAAAATCTCGTGTGCATGCTGGAATACCCTTGTGTTCTGAGGAGGAACCAAGTAATGCTCTATAGAACTTAATATAAAGGGGTGCCAATTTGATTCATAGAGCTGCATGAAGAAGTAAATGTATTTTATTTGCCAGATGTAGGGCGCCCCTCTTTATGAACTTTTCTAGAGCATTACTTGAATGCTTTCTGGAGCATTTCTAGAGGATTAGAACCCACAATCCCCAGCTTGTGAGACTGATGCTTTATCCATTAGGCCATTGGGCCAGCACATTAGATTTGTGTGATAATATTTGGAAAGAGGTATAAAGTGTGTATATATATATATATTTATATATAATTTAATCTTAAAGCAAAAAACTATAGCACTTAGGTCGAATTTGTTTCAAAAGCCATTAACAAACAGGACTTGATTTCAAATGTTGATTGTAGACAGACCTATTGGCCAATGTATATTCCAAGTTTCAGCTAGTTTCAATGTATAGTTCTTGAGATATGAGTGCAACACATTTTGGGCGGATGGACAGACGGACGGACAGACACCAACGTGATCTCGAGGGTTTTCTAAATAAAACTCAAGAATGCAAAAATGGACGGAAATTTGGAACATATTACCTCAACGTACAAAGGATTTACTTCTGAAATTTGCAGCCGATTTCGTCCAGTGGAAGCCGAGAAACGTATTTTCAGTCCCCATGTAAAAGCTGCATACAGAGAAACAATCCCTTATATAAAGGGAGGGACGCTTGGCACCTCCCTTTGATAGATAACTACTTGAGGACCAGCTCTGAGCTTGGCTCACATGTGTCTGATTTCAAATCAATACGCAACTCTCGCCCGGCAAGTATCGGTACGGCATCGTGTTTCAGCAATTTCCAAGGCTTGTTTCCCAGATAGTGAGTCTGTTATTCAAATACAGCTCGAAGTGGTCTTCACAAACAACACGATATTTTGAAGTAACCTAAGTTTTAATGTTGAATTTGGTTGTTATTTGTAAGTTTAAATTAAGTTTTTATTTGTGAAGTTAAACTTAAGTTTTTCAACCACAAAGCACATAATCGCTGATGATGTTTTAGTGGGCTAGGGATGCAAAAAAACGGCTTCTGAGTTCTGTGGGCAAGTTTCTCGACGATTCAAACAGTTATAAGCTTGGTACATCGGCACCTTGACAGCTCGAATAACTTGAGATGAAAAGCAGATGTACACGTCCGTCAATAAGTTGAGCAACTTTCCCGTCAAGCAAATCGACGGAAGTAGCCCATGTGCATAACGGAAGTGAAAATAGTCTGATTTTAAAACACGATGATCCAGCGTATTATTCTCCCAATTATTTATATTTTTGTGCTTATGGGTTAGGGATATCATCCTCTAAAACATATCTCTTTAAAAATTTTCATGATTGTGTCCCTTTAACGTGAATTCCTTATTACAGGCAAAATTAAATACTCTATGTGAGAACATGCTCCATGCTAAAGTCTTACACTTCCATAACTGTCCTGTCCTCCAAACACTTAACAATACTTAACAATACTCAACATTGTTTTACACCAATGAAAGCAGTAGAATCACATACAGCTAAAAAAACAATCATCCACTGCTAAGGTTCTGTCCCACTCAACTCTTATTCCCAACCGCTCGCCTTGTTCCTCACTTGTTTTGTTGTAGATGTGCAAGTTCCTCCTCTTTTATCGCCTGCTGTTCAGCTGCTCGTGCGGAGCGCAGCTCTTCATATAGGTTCTCCACCTCTTGGATCCGTTGCTGGTAGAAGACAGTTTCTTCGGCTTGTTGAGCCATTCTTGCCTCGATTCCTGCACGTGCCTCCAGGTCCAAATGCACATTGACATTATTGATATTAATATTCTGAATTCCAATACAATGGTCTGCAACATTAAACAAAGAGGTTTTTGCTTTGGCTAGAAGAAAGGAGGAACAATTAAGTCGAAAACAAACTGTGAATGTTTTAGCTCATCCAAAGACATGGTATAAAAGACAACCCGAGAAAAGAGCACTGCCATTTTATTTTATAGTATATATATTGTTGTGGATATGAGAATTGTGTTTTTTTATTGTGTAGTAAATGGTAAAATATCACCCTCCTTCCTCCAGTTGTGTATAAAGGTCAAAAGGGCGTCCCTTAGTTAGGTCATATACAATCACGTTAGCCAATCATAGATTTCCTCCTTGTTGGTAGTTTATTTCCTTATTCTATGTAGGTTAAGGCTGTGTCTTCCATTAATTAATACTCCATTGCACCGAATTCAAATAGATAGATCCCCTTTCATTCCCATTCCCAAAGCCTTTATTGCCAACTGCATTTGCCACCATTACGGCGTGGTCAGCTCGGGGAAGAAGGGCGTGCCCGCCCATCGTCATCAAGGGTGGAGCCAGAAAGCCCGTGCCCACCAATCGGGACTGCAGTAAGCGACCCGGTAGGCATGCCCAGAGAGCTCGCGGGGAGAGGTCGAGGCGCGTTATAAAAACGTGTGCACATGCGTCAGGACAGTGGTTGGTGGCTGAAAGTACAGTTGTTGCTGAAGGAGGAACGGTTGATGAAGAAAGAGAGTGGCGTTGGAGGAGGACGAGTTGAGTGTGGCGTTAAGTGGCACTAAAGTGGAGCTGAAGAGCCCGGAGTCCAGCACGAAGCGCCCATCCGCTCGCGGTGAACAATACGCGCCGCTGCACACCAAGGCTTTCCCGCCAAGAACGCGAGTCGACTCCTGGAGCGGGACCTCGACGCCTGCAGTGGCCTGGGCCTTCCCATTCCTCCTTCCAGCCAATCCACTCTGCAATTCTCTGTGTGAGTCTGTCTTTGTTTGTTCTGTCCCTGGGTTAATTAAGTGTAATAGATAAGCTAGAATTGTCACTGTGTCCTTCTGGTCCGTCCCTCTTTCTGCATTATTTTATTATTCTTCCTCCTCCTTGGTTGCTTTCAATTGTGTAAATAGTAAATAAATCATATTTGTATTTCTTACCCTTTGCCTTTCTTTCCTCTACATCCGTCGTTGTTGTCTTTTCCCTCATTGGACACCTGTGGCACGATTTTGGCCAATGTTTCAGGATCGGGTTCCTCTTGGTAACAGTTCGTGCTGCGGTTGCTAAACACCGCTCGGCAATCAAGTAACATCTGTCCGCGGTACGAACGGGGCTGTGCACCGGCCTTTCCGGAGGTCACGGTACAGCTTCAGGGACCACGTCGGTCAGTCACAAACGAGGGGACTAATCCCCCCTCCAAGGGGAACCATAGGCCGACGTTGGGTTCCGTAACAATATATTTTTTTTTTCTTTTTTTTTTACTGATAGGTCAACAATAAAGTATGTGTTTCTGGTATTGCAGTCATCAATAATTATCAATGGAATTACATGCAATTAAACCTGCCATCTTGTTTATCAAGTTGACTGCCCAGTTTGCTTTCACTTGCTTGTGAACGTTAAAGGTTCCATTGTACAGGGTTTCAAAAGTGTGGAATCACAGGGATATTTATTTTATAATTTTATTGAAATACTAGCGAAAGTATCTATCCACAGTGACGGGAAAAGTGAGAATAACCACAGAAGATGACAGTCAGACAGTTGTCAAGGGAAATTGCTCCCCCAGCTCTCTCTGTGCTCTGTCCCCCAAATATTCCAACAGGTCGCACAAGATCTGCCTGCAACCCTCTTATGGTTAAACTGCCAAAATCAAGACTCTCTGCTCACCTTCACTCCTTCATTCCTCTTTTCTCCCGTCTCTGGAACAAACTCCTTCACTCTATTCAATCCCACTCCTCCCTCCAGGTCTTTAAAACAGCTGTTCTCCACCATCTCTTATCTTCCCCCATCCAAAACCTTGATCTTTTCTACCCCCGCTAATTCACCCCAGATCCACTTTTTTGAAATTCCAACTTCTTTCCTGGAAGTCCTTGCAGTGTCCCTATGTTTTATACCTCTCCCACCTCCCCCCAAGCTTTCTCCCTTCCACAAATCTCTCGATGTCCCTGCTCTCAAATGTTGTGTTTGTGTCCTTCCCTTCTCTCCCCATCTTGTCTACCGCTCCCATTATTTTGTGTTTTATGTGTCGGTTTGACTTTTTGTGTGATTAATGCTAGCTTTCACGAGCCTCGATCTTGTATACAGAACCAAAAAAAAAAAAAAAAAAATTACATCTATCCTGTAGCGCTCAACTTCACCAAAGGTGGCGCTATTAGAACCAACTGCAACAGCAAGGAAGTGTGCCCCATCATTTTGCTGGGGGCTTCCAGGGGTTTCCCCCAGACTGAGAATTTATAGCGCACCGCTAAAGTTTAATGTATTGTTCAACATGATCTTTTCTACACCCGTTAAAGCAACCCTCACCCCTCCCAAAATTTTGCCTCTGTATCTTGTCCACCTTTCGTCTTCTCCTTTGCCCCTCATCATTACCTGCATCCCTTGTCTGTCTGTATCTGTCTACCTTCTCCCTTTGCCCTGCTCTAAGCATTTCCCCTTTCTCCTGCTGTTCCCTTTTTATGTTGTGCCCTATTCTGTTTTGTGTCATGGCTTTTCTTCGAGCCAAGATTTTTATGAAAAATCAACAGTTCCAGGTTTTATCAGAAATATCTAGAATATTACAGCATAAAAGTCATTAGTAATTTTAGAAATCGCAATATGAGTCACTAATCAAGGCCAGATTAAAGTCTGGGGGCCCTCTCTCCACCCTAATTAACACATGCACAGATATGAAATGTATAATTCTTATCCTAAACGCAATACAACAGAGATGGCTAATGAGTCAGGAAGGAACACGCACAGAGTGACTATAAACTACTTTATTAATTAATTTTTTTTTTATGGGATATTGCCCGCCAAAAAGCCAGAAGGCCACTCGAGGTGGGGGGCACACAAAGAAAACAAAAGTAGAACAACCAGCCCCTTGGATTGAAACAAAACAAATGTAAAAAGATGTCTTCACAGAACAAAAAGGGCTGGGAGGGGTTAAACTAGTCTGCTTCGAGACAACATTGCCTCTACGCCAACAGTGCCTCTACCTCTACCCCCATGTTGGGTGCCATCTACCCAACAGTTCCTCTACCTACATAATTATTAATCAATACATAATTAATTACCGGTAATTCATAATTTCTTACCTGTTTAATGTTAGATCACAGAAGTCTCCGCTGTGTCATGCTGATGGGATAATTCCTCGACAATGTCAACAAATGACAGAGATGTCATGAATGTCTTCTCAAATGCAAGTAAACGAATGGCATTCAGTCTTTTTAAGGCTAAACGGTTAACGTGCCTAGCTTAAGATCTTAGGGTCCGTTAAATTAACACTAGTTGGGTTGATTCAGCCTGTCATCCATCTGAGGTCGGCAAAACGAGTACCAGCTCACTGATAATGGGGGCACTTCATCAGTGGCACAGCCACACCCCAAGAAAGTGATACAGCCAATCAGCCACAGGCTGCATACGAATAAATAAATCCCGTGTAGGAGTGGCGACCCAAAAGCCTGGTGTTGGCTTAGCGGTTAGGGTGCCGGCTTGGGATCCTAGGATCCTGGGTTCGAATCCCGGTCGATCGCTGAATTAACACCAGGGGGGTTGACTCAGCCTGTCATCCTTCCGAGGTCGGCAAATTGAGTACCAGTTCACTGGTAATTCCCTGTGTGTCGCAAAAAAGGCGACTAACAGGGTTGGCGTCAGGAAGGGCATCTGGCCATAAAACATTGCTTCAAAAAGGGGACAACGGTGCCCGAAAAAGGCCAACCCCTGCGCTGCGGGGAAAAATGGCCTCTAAAGGTGGTCTCTCTCTCTCTCTAAGAGTGGCACCCCATCCAAGATTGTACTCCTGAGCCAATGAAACTCCCTCAGCAGCTCTTCTTAAGCACTTCATGGCATGAAACGATTGGTTGTTTTGTCTTTTCTAGCCCATTGTTGATTGCAGATGATTCTTCACCCGTTTTAGAACTGAAAAAGATCTTTTCGCTTAGCAGGGGCAACATCTCAGCAAAAATATGTTTTTTTATCCATAACATTGCGCCACTTCCCCTCCTTACTGAAGGTTGGGCCCTAAGCCCAGACCTGGCAGGCCGAAATGGTAATCTTGGCCGAGTCAACAATAAACATACTGAAGTGAGTACAGTATTATAATGATCTTTGACGAATAACTGAGATATTTATTTTGTTGAAGAAAAAAAAAATATATATATATATTGTTGCGGTTTTAGAACCCTCACTTGTAAATATGACATTAAAGGTTAAAGGTAGCACCCTTAGTTAGTCCACAAGCAACACGTAGGCCACCATAGGAACTCAGTTATTTCATTATTATGTGTTTTAGTGAAGGCTGTGTTTCCAATAGTTGAATCTGTGTTGCATCAATCAAATAAGGAGTAGGCCCTTTTGTTCATTTTGCGACCTCTCTCCCAATTCTGTTACGCGCCTTGGTTAGCGTTCGCTCAGGCGCCGCCATTGACCATGCGGTCGGCTCGAGGAAGAAGGGGCCAAAGAACAAGGTGTGGCCACGTCAACTCACCATCAGGGCATGGCCGGTAAGCCCCCACCAGCCAACCAGGGCTGATGTAATAGGACTGACGGACGTGGCCTTGAGGAGCGCGTAGTGATCTTGGCTCGCGTTATAAAAGCACGCGCGCAGAGCCCTTTGACTGACCTCTACTGGAGGACTGCACGGAGACGTCTGATCGTAAAGGACTTCTTTCGACGGGCTCCTTTTGAAAGAACTGCGCGGATACGTCTCTGGCGAGAGAAGATATATGGCGGCGCTCTTGAACAGGACTC
>NC_136261.1:334277620-334435120 GCF_964187855.1 Myxine glutinosa
CCTTATTCCCCTGACCTCAATCCCATTGAGCATTTATGGGATGAGCTTGGTCGACGTCTTGCATCGAGGGGATCAACGGCTGTCAATCGGCAAATGCTCATTCAAGGCTTCCAGGAGGAGTGGGACAGACTTCCCCAGGACCGCATCAGACACCTGGTACAGAGCATGCGTCGGAGGTGTGCAGCCTGCATCACAGCTCAGGGAGGACACACACGATATTGAAGATTGCTGTCATTCTGTCTTTGACTGTTAGGAGTGTTGTGTCCATTCCTGTGTCATTTTGTTTTGACTGTATTCAGGTGCGTGCCTTTGTGTTGCAGTGCTGTGACTTTTGTTGCACCACCCCTTGTGATGTTCATGCTTTTTGTTTTTTTGTGATTGAGGCAACCTCTTGTTTATTGACATGTGTTTAGTCAAGATAGCTGAACTTCACCTCTGTGTTCAAATATTTTTCATTTTTGTGCGGAGGATTTCAATGAGTGTCCTTCTAAAGATTTGATAAGTTTGTTTTGATGTTGAGTATATTGTCGCGCAACCGCGATTAACACCACAGTTGCGGAGGCCGATTGCGAGGCTTTCAACTCCGGAGGCGCAAACTCAATAGCGGATTCCAATCAAGCACAAACGCGCGGAATGGCGGGACACAGCAAAGCTCCGCAGCCTTAACTATTAAAATCAAACAGGAAACTGCGTTCAGATATATACAGAAAATAATACAAGGATTTATTCATGAAAAGTAAAGACAGTGAAAAAGCACGCGCCGGTAATAACTCTAATAAGAAGCCTAAATTAGGATCCCACACACAACAGATATCAAACACGATACGAGGGAGATGAATACGAAAATAACACGTCTCGTCATGTAAAGTGTAAACGCAGAGCTCGGGCTTATCTGGCTCTAGTCGTCTTCAGTGTAACACGGCCCGCGGCCCTCTCCGTCCGCCTCCGAGCGCCACCAGGCCTCGTCGGTTCAACGTCGGTTCAATGGCTCCCTTGCTCCAAAGGTCCAACGCAGGGCTGCACAAAGCAAGCGAACGCCACTCGACCAGGGACAGGAAGGACTCTCCAAACTCGGGATCGCACCGGGACCTTCTCAAGCCGTGAACTCCTTCGAACTCCACTCACACCGGGAGTGCTGGCAGCCAACTGCCGAAAATGGCGTCCGACCGTCGATAATATCTCTGGCCGATGATGTCACATTGGCGCACTCCTCAGCCAATAAAAGCCTCCCAAATCGCCGGCTCGCCAAGGTCACGCCCTCTGCGGCATCACTCCACTCTCCCGTCCCCGACCCCGCGGTCCTTGTGTTATAACACGTGCTAGGCGAGGTTTGTAGGCCTTGGAGGTGTAAATGGTGGCGGCCAATTGTGGTGGTGTTTTTGGCCTGGTTTCCTGTCCGTTTGTTCCGAAGTCATTGTCAGGGAAAGGAATTATTTAATGTTGCGCTAGGGACCTAACTAATGTTTATGTGGTTTGCAGTGCCATAATGGACAAAGGTTTGACTACTAGGTGAGACTCACAGGGGCGTTATCTTTAATCCCTCACTACTTATCACACGAATCTCCTGGTAGATCCACAATTATACACTTTATCCCGACAAACGCCTAAACATCAAGCACTTATTACATGTAGAGTCCCTGTCACGACAGTCGAATACCTACCTATACAGATCTACCTAGCTCTAGATGTTGCTCTACCAAATTCATAACAATATGTATATACATAATGTTATTTATCTTAATATATTAAATAAAGCAAGTGTGTGTGTGTGTGTGTGTTTGTGTGTTACTGTGTTTGTATGTGTGTGTAAGAGTGTGTGTGTGTGTGGATGTGTCTATTACTGTGTGTATGTTTGTATGTGTGTGTGTTACTGTGTTTGTGTGTGTGTGTGTGTAAGTGGGTGTGTGTATGTTGGTGTGTGTGTGTGTGTTTGTGTGTGTGTGTGTTTGTGGGTGTGTGTGTTGCTGCGTTTGTGGGTGTGGGTGTTGCCTTGTGTTTGTGTGTGTGTGTATGTGTGAGTGTATGTGTGTTTGTGTGTGTATGTGTATGTGTGTGTTTGTGTGTGTATGTGTGTTACTGTGTGTGGGTGTGTTACGGTGTTTGTGTTTTTCGTGTTTGTTTGTTACTTTGTTTGTGTGTGTGTGTGTGTGTGTGTGTGTGTGTGTGTTACTGTGTTTGAGTGTGTGCGTGTGTGTGTGCTACTGTATTTGTGTGCGTGTGTGTGTGTGTTACTGTATTTGTGTGCGTGTGTGTGTTACTGTATTTGTGTTTGTGCGTGTTACTGTATTTGTGTTTGTGTGTGTTACTGTATTTGTGTGCGTGTGTGTTACTGTGTTTGTTTTTCGTGTTTGTTTGTTGTTTTGTTTGTGTGTTATGTTTGTGAGTGTGTGCCTCCACAGGGGAGGGGGTGGAGAAGACTCTGTGTGTTTGGCCTGTACACGTGCCCCAGTGCAAGTTTACTGACCCCTGCTGTAGACAGGGGGGATTATCAGCCATGTCACAAAATATATATGCCCCACCCACTTCACTTTCCCTTCCCTCCCCCATCCCCCAGGATGCTTCCAAAGGGATCAAATGGTTATAGTTTATGAAATTGTTATTAATTATTTCCTATATTCCATCTTTTTCTTTTTCTTCCCACCATTACCCATTTAAACAAGACAAAAATCAATTTTTCAAATGAGTTGTTTGATAGTTTTGTTCTACCACCGGGTTTTGGGCTTTGTGGAACTCCGGCATCCCCACACCTTTACCTTTCCACCTCCTCCGATCCCATTAGTTTTTCCCTTTCTTAACCACTTCATTGACAAGGCGCCAATGAGGACGTGGGATTCAACCTCCAGGTGTGATGTTGTGTAGTCTATTTTATGTAATGCTGTCGATGATGCTTTGTTATGATAAATGTTCTGAACTTCACACCATTGGCATGAAACCTGTTCTGCAATGTCTGGGTTGAAACTTGAAAGGTCATGGTTTATTTATATTTCCAGGTGGTTATGGAGAGCTCAAAGTTTTAAAAAGTCGTTCTTTCCTCCAAGGTTGATAACACAACGATCTTCACGAGGAGTTTGAACTCTTGCCTCATCTGAATGAGGTCTCTCCGTGAACTATCTAGTGCGACGGTACCTCGTTGGTTCCTTATGAATAACACAGTGATGAACATAGTACTGAGAAGCAGAGGCAGTCAGCCTTTCATCTCTCTTTGAACCTTCCCGACGGCAAATTTATAGAGGTTATTGGTATGGGTCATTGCAGACATTCCACGTCAGACATCTTTCGCACGTACATGTCCAGGATCGCTCAGTTCAAGTAATGATAATTGCACAATTACACGTTGCAAGTCAAATTTCCAGATTCAGTTTCTTTCCTAAATTGCCAAGGTTTGCATACACAGGACTAAGATATTATGAACAGTGAATCCATCGTCCATTTCACAGTTTAAAAGATGCTGCTTAATTATCCTTGGGAAGTATCCAGGGTGGCCCAAAAGTCAAGGGCCATAGGGTTAATGTAATATGTAAACAACAAAGTTTATTTGTTCGTTTATACATTCGGACCCTGCAGGAACTAGTGCAACCAAACTTTGCATGGCCTCCTCTTTCATCCAGAGGAAGATCGAGGGCTATGTTTGTATAAAAAAAATTCACCCCAGATAAAACCAGTTGAATGTCTTTCAGGCCTCGATCGGGTCTTGTGCTTGTACAATGCCTGGGATTTTCCCCCAGAAGCGATTGAGTAATATGTATTGTGTAGATCATATGTTGACGTTGTACTATATGTAGTAATTTATTGTCAACAACAAATATTCAATTATTATAGTGTTTACATGTGTGCCTGTTATTAAAAGCTTTACACAGGTTTATCATAGAACCACATTTAGAGGCCATTTTTCCCCGCAGAGCAGGGGTTGGCCTTTTTCGGGCACCGTGGTCCCCTTTTTGAAGCAATGTTTTATGGCCGGATGCCCTTCATGCCACCAACCCTGTTGGTCGCCTCTTGCGACACACAGGGAATTACCAGTGAACTGGTACACAATTTGCCGACCTCAGAAGGATGACAGGCTGAGTCAACCCCCCTGGCGTTAATTCAGCAATGACCGGGAAGCAATCCCAGGATCCCAACCCGACACCCTAACCACTAAACCAACACCAGGCTACACAGGTTTATCATAACACCTCCATATTCAGGCCTTGAATGAGTATGTTGCTTCTGCACAGCCTGAGGGTTTCCCTGGAGTGATTATGTAATATCTATTGTGAAGATCTATTTTGAGGTTGGATATAGTGATTTGGTGGCAACAACACATATTATTTAAATATTATAGTGTTTACATGTATGTGTGCGTGTTATTAAAAGGATTCCTTTACACAGGTTGATTATAACACTTCCGTGTTCAGGCCTCAAGTGAGTATGTTGCTTATACACTGCCTGGGTTTTTCCTGGGAGTGGTCGTGCAATATGTATTGTGATTGTCATGCAGGAGATATTTAAATACATATTTCATTAAATTTCCCTGGGTAATGGTGGATACCTCAGCTAGTATTGTATAAAATAAACAATATATGTAAGGACTAAAAAATGCCCTCTGATAGTAAAGATAATTTATTTCATAATTTATGATCATACGAAGTTACCGCTGATAGAGTAAATTACAGTAAATGTTCAAATTGTGGTCCATTAACTTGCAGGCACTTTTCTATTCTACGTAACTCATCAAAACAAGCTTCACTCTCTCATGTTTTGTTAATTTTACTGTCATCACTTATCTGGAAAGAAAAAGGGAATAATAAATTTTATGAAACATACAAATCAATAATATATGGTATAAGGTAAAAATTAATTAGGTATTGTAGTTTAATAGCCCAAATTAGGCTCCTTCCTTTTGGACCACCTTGCATATTGTTATAATATATTCATGTTTCTAATTCACAACAAACCAACATCATGAACAAAACTTCTTCTTCTTCGTTCATATGCAGCACAAGGCTGTGGGGTAGCATCATTGGCTGAGGATCCAACTGTGCTGCTGATGCAGTGCCTTCTGCTGGTTAGGATAGGAAGTTGGAATTTGTTGATGGTGCTGGTGATAACTCTCCTACTCTTCGAAAAAGACACCGTGGGATATCTAACGTCTACAAACAAATGGTGGCAGAGTGGCCGCTCGTTTAGCACATCCATTCGAGGGACGGCACACAAATTGATGAATCACCCTGCCTGTGAAACACCAGGATGGCAGTTTATAGCTGGGTCAGGATTCAAACCCAGACTAGACAGCTTAGAGGCGAGTGTACATAACTCTAGGCCATCCTGTCAGCCAAATGAACATAACTGGCTAGTGTAGTGTAGCTAGTGTAGAGTAACCGGACATTTGGACCATTCTGTATGTTACATAATTAAGCATGAAACAAACAATGTGTGTTACAAAGTAGTACATTGGTGTGTGGTAAAGTTTAGTGTATCATGCACCTGTTTCTCTTTCTCCAGCTCCTGTTGAAACTGCTGTTGTAACTCCAATTGGTCCTGATGGCGGCGTGATTCAGCCAAGTCGTACTCCTGTGGGCAAAGAAAGCCGTACGTTTTGGTGCCTCAAAGTCATAATTCAATCATCATATTAAAATCCACAATTTGGCGTCTATCTGTCTGTCTGTCTGTCTGATGATTTTTTGACTGCGATACATTCCGTCATCACTTATCCAATCTCAACCAAATGTGACAGGATGACTAAGGGTTACAAAATGAAAGTTGTAGCACATTCATTTGCCCCCCTCCCCAAGGGGGTTTTCTTCCCCGAGCGGGTTTTACCCACCATTGCCGTCAATGGGGATGCGTGTTGAGGTGTATATGCATGTTAAGTTAGCTTTATCGTGGCGTTTTTCCAAAGCTGCTTTAAAAAAAAACAAAAACGATAATAGCGGAATATTAATGTTATTACAAAAACATATTAATACCAATAATATCCCACCTCCCCAAGGAGTTTTTCCAACTTGAACAAACGTCGAATCAACGTTTATAAATAGCTTATCATGGTGTTTACTTACCGAAGTAAAATATTATAAACTTTACACAAACACGTATGATTAGCTTTTTAAACAGTCGCTAATGCTGTTTATAACACTAAATAAATAAATTTGGAGGAATCCCAACATCCATGAGGTGAGTTTTACTGACAGAACTGAGCGAAGATCTGCTGTACTCTTTATACCCCACCAAGTGTTGGGTCAATAACATGACCCTTTCTGCCGCTAATGTGGCGTTTTTCGAAGCGAACTTTTGAAACTCGCTCCTGCTGTTTAACAGGAAACTGAAAGGGAGGAAGCATGGGCTGTGCTCATTTACCAAGCAGCTAGTTAGCGCTTGCCAAGCCGGCCGTTCCTTAACGGTTTTGAATGGAGTGCTTGCTCGAATGCTTAATGCTTCAGTCACATTTGGCTTGGCGGCCATAGGGTCTAAACAATCTACGGCCACTAGCAATTATAGGGCGGCCGCAGTATTTCCACGGTCACACAATGTAGCAGTCACATATGTTTTTATTTTTCGGGTAGCCGCACGGGGTATTTAGAAATTGTGGAGACCGAAAATGTGGGGGTGCCGTACGGTCTTTGATTTGATGTCGCACGGTGACCTTAGGGCGTCCCTGCAGCGGCCATATAATTTTCAAGGCAGACGCAAGGTAGCCTCAAGGTGCCCGCAAGGTGACCGCAGGGGGGCCCTAAGCCCTAAGGCGAACGTGCGGCCAGACGGACGGTAACGAGTGGGTATATATACCAGTTCTTTTTCATATGTATATCGTCGTCATGGCTACGGCTTGTCGAATTGCTACGGCCACCCTAGAAATGAAAAAAGTTATAACTCCGCGCTATAATTCCACGGCGACCCCTACGGCCTGTAAAAGATAGCCATACGCCCTAGGGCCACCCTGCGGCCACCTCAGAAACTCTGCGGCTGCCGCACGTTTCTGTCAATTTAGGGGGGGGGTACGGCCGCCGTATCCTAGCCGTAGAGCAAATGTGACTGAGGAGTAAACCACTTGGCGATCTCTCCACAAGAAACTTGGTATATGAACACACACCCAATGTTCTTGAAGCCCGACCATAGATCGACTGTAATCTATATACCCCAAAGAGGATTTACCCATCCTGCCGCTCCCGGAGTGTGTGGGTGTACAAGTAGATGAAAATATCAAATCGATTGATTAGTCTCCTTTTCTTCTCCCTTTTATCATTCGACGTAAACCTCAAATTATACAATTTACGTTAAGGATGGTTGCCCAAGATGGGATGGTGCTCAAAATGGGACGTTGTTGGAAGAAATTTCAAAGCATTAAAATTACTAAGCTTCAATCTTATCAAGTTTAATACATTTAAGTTTCTTCCGAACGCAGCAATTGCTGAAGCAAAAATTTATATTCTTTCAAATTTCTTTTCAAATTTTTGTTGAAGAAAAATCACAAAATCAGACATGAGCACAAACCACAAAGTAATAACTTTAACAACCAAACACTTAGATCATACGAAATAAATAGATTTTAAAAGTTTAATTACAAGAATATAATTCCACCAATAATCTTGGAATTACTTACTTACTTACCAATAATCACTTACCCCTGGAAGTCAGTGCTTTAAACAATCCACTTTTGGGACGAAGAGAGGAGGATAAACGAGTATCGAGGGGATTTCTTTATACTTCACTAATATTGAATTGCCATGTTTGAGAAGGTACAATGGTGCCTCCAGTCATGTTGTAATGCCTATGGCATTGCCCTTGTGAACAACCTCACCTGAGATACCTTATGGGTTGGCATGGAATGCTCACACTGTGACATCATGATTTGATCTTTCTTAGACCAGCATGTTTTATCAAAGTGACTCTCCTATCTGGAGATCTTTTGGAAAGGCTGCCTTCCCGATAGCTCCCAACTAGTCACTCCTCAATGCTAGCTCATCTACATCTCATCAGGGCATAGTCCCCATACTCGAGAAACTTTTCCACCATTAGTCATGATCTGCCTACGAATCATTGATGTGAATCGTTATGAACTATGGAAGGAGGGGTTTCATATTGTGTGAGGAACTTGATCCATTGATTATGTATACAGTAGGATGTCAGCAAATAAATCATACTTTATACAATTTACTTGTGTGCCTTCAGTTCCAGAATTTAATGGATGGCCTAGAATCTGGAGATGAGTGCTTGTTCTATCAGCCCATAAACAAGAGCAAGCTTGTCTTCTTCAAAATTCTTCAAACAACATTCAGTTCCTAGTGATCCCAAGCAGACGATTGCCTCCTCTCTCACTCAGCTCTTCATCTCCTGCCAGAGCAGACACTATCACCTACATCAGTTCTTTCAACATGAAAAATAGTCAGTACCTGCAGCTTCGAGTGACAATGGGAAGCTCCACAGCTGTCAAAATTTCAGCGAGTTCAAAATTTTGAAACCCAGGTGATGAAATCTGACAGTGAACCAGAAGCAGATGTTATCATCATTGATGGCTCAGCATTATTGGATACCTTAACACCATGCACACCAAAGACATTGGATGACTATTCCAAAGAGGTCCTCCTGCAATAGAAGCATAATCTGCCAGTACAACAGAACAGATATCGTGTTAAATGTGTACCTGCCATTTAGCCTGAAATAAGGGCAAAAGGAGGGTGAAGAGCTAGAAGGAGGATGACTAGTGCCCCAGACACACCAAAAACTAGAATGGCCCTCTTCAACATCACGACGTCAACCGATATGCCTCCGCCCACATTATTACATCATTATACATGTACCAAGTTTGATTTAAATCTCTTCAGCTGTTCCCAAGTATCACATTTTTACCTGACATGACCTCTGACCTTTGATGCCGAAATCTAATCAGTTCATCTTTTCATCATAATATATAGTTGTATCAAGTTTGGTCAAAATCCCATCGCTGGTTCACAAGTTAGCACAGTAACAGAATTATTATCTAACAGGAACTCTGACTTTTGACCTGTTGACCCCATAATTGAATCAGTTCATATTTGCGTCATTATACATACTTGTAGCAGGTTTGACTTGGTTCCCTTCAGCCATTATTATGTTATCGCTGTAACGAAATAATTGTAAGTTAACATGACCTCTGACCTTTGACTTCTTGACCTCAAAATCTAATCAGTTCATCTTTACATCATAATATACAAATATACCAAGTTTGGTGAAAATCCCATAACTGGTTCACAAGTTAGCTCGGTAACAGAATTTTTACCTAACGGGATGTCTGAGCTTTGACCTTTGACCTCTTGACCCCAAAATCGAATCAGTTCATCTTTACCTCATTATACATACCTGCACCAAGTTTGGCCTAGATCCCTTCAGCCGTTATTAAGTTATCGCGGTAACAAAAACCTATCATGGACAGACAGACGGAAGGACGGACGGACAACCTGAAAACATAGTGCCCCCTGCGACGTCGTCGGGGGAGGCATAAAAATGGCAGGGCTTTCTACAAGACAACAACAATAAGACGGAGCTCTTTCACTTCCGCGTGCAGATGAGATAGCTGAGATAATCAAATCAAACATTGTCATTGTAGCAAAAGAAGAGAATGTCATCAATAAATCAAAACGTCAAATTTGAGAATCTGGCTCCTTGTACCCAACGAATACTCCCATCTTTGTGAATGTCACACATGCAGCAGTGGAGGGAAACAAGACCTTTATGATCAAAGCAAAAGACACAAATGTACGAGTACGAGAAATTGTTCTCTCATTGTATTGTAATTGATACAAGCAACATTTGAATTGTTGTTCTCTCATCCCCGCAACAGCTTGGACTACACACGACATGAATTATATTTGGTAAGGGATCCAGTACAAGTTGGATTGCAATACAGGTATTCCCCGTTTAACGGAGGGGTTAGGTATCTTTACACCCCTTTGTATAGTGAACCTATGTTATCCGGGATATAATTTCCCTTTATTTCTTATGGGAAAGTTACACTTCGTTTCCTAACTGCAATTTTTCGGTCTACTAGCAAAGCTATATGCTTGGTGTGGTGTATATTGTCGTATGCAACCTGCGGCTGCTTAGCTGCATCATTTTCTGGGGGCACAGCCGTGCCACTGATGAAATTCCCCACCATTACCAGTCAGCTGGTACTCATTTTGCCGACCTTGGAAGGATGACAGGCTGAGTTCCCTGCCTACCCCTCTCGGCATGATTAATAGTAAATGTCATAATTTTAAACTTACCCCATGCATTCACAAGCTCCAGATATGACATTCCCGTTGGTATTCAGAAGCACCCAATCCAGATATGGTGTCTCCCTCCAACTCTTTCGTTGTGCAGAGGCAAGCACCCCAGCTTTCTCTCAAGTACCTTTCCAAGTATTTTCAGCGTCTTTTACAAGCTGTGTGAGCCATTTTAGGTAACAATCCCTGTTGTGCGCACAGGATAGAAGTTCACTATTTCTAGGGTTGAGTGCCGAGAATTCTGGGGCAGATTACGTCATTTTGAAAGTCCAGTATTATTGAAAATTATCAATTATTGAAAATGAAGTATTATCTATCTATAATTCCAGCAATCTCTGTGTGTCTGTGTGTCTGTGTGTCTGTGTGTCTGTGTGTCTGTGTGTCTGTGACCGCTGTTTCTCGACAACCACGGGTCCGATATACTTGAAACTTGCCAGGTATATTGCTGGGGACCCGAGGATGTGCCTTTTCAAGGTTTGAAATTAATCGGACAAGTACTTACCGAGCTATGTCCAAAAAACGCTTCAACCAATCAGAGAGCAGCGAGCTATCACGTGTGCCGAACGTGGCGATCAGACTCTGCCTCGGACGGCACATTTGACAGCGTATTCATTTATTTCACGTTGGAAAACTATGTTGCCGTTAAACTATGTTTTAAAACGAATTCAAACTGCGATTAAATTAAAACGATTCATCCTAACTGCGATTTGCGAACTTCCGGACAGTGAAGACTTCACTTCCGGCAGCCAATCACAGAACGCTTTGTTGCGTAGGCGTGGCCGATGTCAGAGCGAGCGTGTGCGCCATTACGTGCCTTTTCAAGGTTTCATATTAATCGGAGGAGTAGTTACCGCGCTATGGCGATTTCTTTACCAAACTCCGCAAGCCGTTCGCTTTGGACCAAACCATTGCATGTAAATAGAGGGGGGGGGGGATTGTCACTGGACTCGCAAGCCGTTCGCTTTGGACCAAACCATTGCATGTAAATAGAGGGGGGGGATTGTCACCGGACTCGCAAGCCGTTCGCTTTGGACCAAACCATTGCATGTAAATAGAGGGGGGGGGGGGGGGGGGATTGTCACCGTACTCGCAAGCCGTTCGCTTTGGACCAAACCATTTCATGTAAATAGAGGGGGGGGATTGTCACCGTACTCGCAAGCCGTTCGCTTTGGACCAAACCATTTCATGTAAATAGAGGGGGGGGGGGGGGGGGGATATAATTTTAGATATATATATAGTACGGGCATTGGCAAGGAACGGGCACCCACGTACGGGCAATGCCCTAGTAAATGTAAATAGAGTATAACAATTGAGATTTGTACAGATGCAACGCCGCAGAAGTTATTTTACAATCATATGCGTTATGTATGCAAAGCCTCAAACTCCACCCATAATGGCCTTTTCTGAACTGTTGCATGATCCGTAACGAAATTGTTAACAAAGTAAATACTTCTACAAAAAGAAATAAGTTTTGCACTCAAGATAAAGTGGAGATATTGATCACATACATACACGCACACATGATCAAACAAAAATCAGATTGATAATCTGATATTATAGCCCCATTACATCCTGGTGTTGGCTTAGCGGTTGGGGTGCTCGCTTGGGATCCGAGGATCCTGGGTTCGAATCCCGGTCGATCGCTGAATTAACACCAGGGGGGTTGACTCAGCCTGTTATCCTTCTGAGGTCGGCAAATTGAGTACCAGTTCACTGGTAATTCCCTGTGTGTCGCAAGAGGCGACTAACAGGGTTGGCGGCAGGAAGGGCATCCGGCCATAAAACATTGCTTCAAAAAGGGGACCACGGTGCCCGAAAAAGGCCAACCCCTGCTCTGCGGGGAAAATGGCCTCTAAAGGTGGTTCATTACATCCCCAGAGTCAGGCGCGTCGAGAGCCAGCACGGGCCCAAAGGCAAAAAAAAACCTTGGGGCCCCCACCCCCACCCCCACCCTTTCTCTCTTTTATAACTTTTAAAGAAACTTTCTTTAATGAAAAACAAAAAACTATTTTTTTAAAAATGGTCACTTTTATTTAGCCGTAAGATTGAAAATAAAGGAGATAGCGGGACGTTTGGACCGATCGAGTCAATTCGCACCCTCGACTGTTGAACACTATTTCTCCATAAGATTGGCAAAAAAATACGTGAGATGGTTCATAATTTTTTTTGGACAAAGAGGAAACAAACAGATTTCTTTGTAACGCACATTTCTGGTTAATAATCATTTTATGTAATGTTTGAAACTGTACCATTAACGGCGGTAAATGTTGTTTTGTTTCCGGCAAGAAAAGCAATATCAGTTTCTGGGTTTAAATGTAACGATGAGGAAATGAGGATGAGCCGATGAGGGGTTTCACTGTACTGTTTTAAAAAATTACAGGAGAACGATGTATACAATACAGATTTCACATAAAACCTGTACCCAGCAAGAAGTGTGGAGCATTTTGGAGTGGAAAATGGTTAGAAAATCAGTAAACACAGAACCTTTAGATAACAAGTTTATAAAATAGACAGGTTTTCTCAAATTTCCTTTGACCTGCAACCAACGGGACTTGTGGTTCACAGACAGAATGTAGGGCTGGTTAAAAAGTTCAACGAATGAGATATTCACATAGTTACCCCGCGCTCGCAAAGCGAAAGTCAGGGTTAGGCATTCGGTTAAGTACTGTTATGAATTTGGTAATGCAACATCTAGAGCTAGGTAGATCTGAATAGGTAGGTATTCGGCTGTCGTGACAGGGACTCTACATGTAATAAGTTATTGATGTTCAGGCGGTTGTCGGGGTAAGATGTATGAGTGTGGATCTACCTGGAGATTCGAGTGTTAAATAGTGAGGGATTAAAGGTAACGCCCCTGTGAGTATCACCTAGTAATCAAACCTTTGTCCTTTATGGCACTGCAAACCACATAAACATTAGTTAGGTCCTTAGCGCAACATTAAATAATCCCCTTTCCCTGACAAGGACTTCGTATTAAATTGACAGGAAACCAGGTCAAAAACACCGCCATAATTGGCCGCCACCGTGTACACCTCAAAAGGCCTACAAACCTGGCCGGCACGTGTTATGCCAGGACCGCAGGGTCGCGTAACGGGGGAGATGTCAGGAGGCGCATGCCGCAGAGGGCGTGACCTGGGCGAGTTGGCAGGCTATGATTGGCTGAGGAGTGCGCGAATGTGACGTCATCGGCCACCAATATAGGCGACGGTCGGACGCCATTTCGGCAGTTGAGTCGCAAGTCACACGGAGTTAGTTCGCCAGTACGAGTTGGAGAGGACACGCCATTTCGGGCAGACGCAGGCAGGCACCAGAGAGTTGAGCGGTGGTGGAGAGTTGGAGAGGACACGCCATTCCAGTCGCAGTTCGAGTGCAGTTCGGGTTGTAGGGAGTCGCAGGAGACACACGAGAGCACACCCAGTTGGCACTGAGCAGTTCGTTGGCACTTGGCTGCCAGCACTCCCGCGTCGAGTCGAGTGGAGTTGAAAGGAGTCCTTCCTGTCCCTGGTCAAGTGGAGCCGCTGGCCTGCGTCGGACGCGTGGTGCTTGGAGCGAGGGGCCTCGTGGTGTGCGATCGGGCCGGAAGGAGCGGTGCTGGACACCAACAATACAAGACGACAAAGACAGATAAGCCCGATCTCCGCGTATATTTTGAACGACGGGACGTGTTATTTTCGTGATTAATCTCCCTCGTTTGTGTTTGCTGTCAGTCGTGTGGGGACGTCCCGATTTAGGTTTATTAGAGTTATTAGATTTACCGGCGGGCTTTTTCACTGGCTTTACTTTTCCTAATAAACCCTTATATTACTTTTTGTACATAATATCTGAACGCAGTTTTCCTGGGTGTTTGATTTTAATAGATAAGGTTGCGGAGCCTTCGCTGCGTCCCGCCGTTCCGCGCGTTGGTGTTGAACTTGAGTCCGCCATTGAGTGTTCGCCTCGGGAGTTAAAGTCTCGCAATCGGTCATCCGTGTTACCCTACGGTGTTCACCAAGGGTAGTCACGCGACAAGTGGTGTCAGGAGTGTAGGATTTGAACCCGTCGGACAAATTTTTTTTGTCCGCGGCGAGACATCGACACGGTCGGACAAATTTTTTTGTCCGCGGGGCGACATCGACACGGTCGGGCGTACATTGCGCTCGACGTTCGAACGCAAAATTTTTATAGTTGAGGCGGAGAAATTTGATAATCAATTGGGCAAACGGAGCGCGATATCGCGGCTTCGTCAAATTTAAATTGTGTTTCAGGAATTATTAAAATAAATACGCTCGCGGGGAACGACCTTCCGAAAAGCGGATGTCGGAGGTCGACGAAATGGAAGTACGCAGCGAGGCCTCCGTCAGCGTTGGGAGTGAGCCGGAAATAGGGGAATTAAATGTCGAGGTGAGCCTTGGAACCTCCCCCGTCCCGAGCACCAACTTATCCCCCTCCCCTACCGGGGAGCCGGGAGTAGTAGGAACGGCCCCGACAACTGACCAGATGTTGGGTCAATTGCTTCAAAAAATGGAGGGAATGAGTAATGGGATGGGAGAAATGAAAAATAAAATGGAGTCCCAGGGGAAGGAATGTAGGGAAGGAATGAAGGGAATGAGTGATCGATTGGAGGAACAAATGGGAGAAATGAAAAGTGGGTTGGAAAATAAAATTGAAGGGATGGAAAATAAAATGGAGTCCCAGGGGAAGGAATGGAGGAATGAAATAAAGGAAAGGAATGAACAATTGGAAGGAAAAATTGGGGAAATGGCACAGCAGCTGGGGGAACGAATTGATGGCATAGAAGGGAGAGTGCAAAACCAAATTACGGACAGACTGGGGAAATTTGAGGGTAAAGTAGAAACTCAAATGGGGGAGATGGAAAAAGCCATAGGGGTGGAAATTGAATTGAAACGGGAAGAATTAATGTCAAAAATAGAGGAGGGCGTGACGCAGGCTGTCCAAATGGGGGAAAAGTTGGAGGGTCAGATTGGTGCCACAAATGCTCGAATTGATAAAGCAAATGGGGACCTGGAAGGCTATCGGGGCCGGGTGGATGCCAGAATGCTACAGCAGAGTGAGGAATGGGGATTGCTCAACCGACAAGGGGGCAAATTGGCCGAGGAGGTGAGGGGGTTGGAAACCCGCATAAAAGAGCAGGAGCAAGGGTTAATTGAGAAAGGCCTGTGGGGGCCACTAATGGATAATGAAAGGGTGAGTGATTTTATGCAGGAGCGACTGGAGATCTGGGACAATACCATCAAGAAGGAGGTTGGTCGGGTTCAAGAGAGCCTGAAGGAAGAGGTGAGTAGGTCGGTTAAACATTTTCAGGACCAGATTAAGGTGACCCAGGAGACCCTCACCACGAGCCACATTTGGACACCAGAGGCTCCGAAACGGAATACCCAGTTGGGGGGGTGTTTTGGCCCCGGACTGGATTTGGACAGAGAGGAATCGGGGAATAGAGTCTCTGGAAAAACAATCCCCCTCGTACATTTTGACGGATCAGGGAGCCTCGAGGCTTTCCTGACACAATTTGAGTGCGTGTCTCAGCTCAATGGTTGGGGAGAGCGGGAGCGCATGGGGAATCTGGTGGCGACACTGCGTGGGTCAGCCGCCGACGTGTTGAACGTAGTCCCAGAGGGAATATTGACCAGCAAGGCCATTTGTGAGGCCTTAAATAACAGGTACGGGACAGGCGCAAGGTGCGACCTGGTCAGGGCACAGCTGCTGCATCGCAGGCAAAAGCCTAATGAGACGTTGCAGGAGCTGGCCCAGGATATATACCAGTCTGTGAGGATAGCATACAGGGACCTACCAGCACAGGCGTGGGACAAGCTGGCGATAGAAAAATTTATGGCGGCTCTCCCTGATCCTGAGGTCCGGACGTTGGTGGAGTTACAGGACCCACCCACGGTGCACCGGGCAGCGGAATGCGCGGCGAGACTGACCTTTTTGAGAAGGTCGAACCGCGCATCGGAGAGGGCACCTGTGACGGTACGGCAGACCGAGGTGCGGGATCGGGAAAAGCCAGAGGATGACATCGGGCGAATGTTAAGGGGAATCAGCCGCCAGCTGACAAATTTGATGGGGGGACAAATTGCAGGGAGCGAGTCACGACAGGGTGGTCCAGGTTGGCCATCAGGACGGCCTGATTTTTATCGGGCTGGGCCGGGAGAAAGGGGGGCTCCACCTGGCTACCAGAGGGGTCCGTTCTTGGGGACTTGTTTTAGATGTGGGAGAAGAGGGCACAGTCAGAGGAATTGTCGGCAACCATATGGGCCCCCACCTCCTGAGAGGCTTCGCAGTCCAGAAAGGAGGGGGCCCCCAGTAGGTCCACAGGCGCCAGACAGAGGACCACCACCTCGGCCTGGGCCAATAGCAATAGAGTGTGCAGGAAACTAGAACGAGCCGAGCATATGGGCCATGCTCGGCTGGCATGTGTATGGCAAAGCATCTTTCTTTGGTGAGGTTAGTAAAATGTGACAAATGGTTGGCATGGGTAATCTGTGGGTTAGATGGAAATTTAAGGGTGGATTTTGAAATGCCATGGTGGACACTGTACAGTGACGCCATTATTGATCCAGGTGTGTAGACCAAAGTGTTGGAGGCTGTGATGAAATTAATAGGGTAGTAAGACACAGCTTTCAACTGGTGGTGGGGGCAACTGTGCTGATATTTGGGACGCGGGATGATGGGGATGTAGTTGTGTAGCCTGAGGGTCAACGTGGTGCTGTGCGTGTCCGAGGTGTGTGGACCATGTCTTCTGGGTGGGTCTCCTGGTGGAGCATGGCTGTTGACTGGACCTTGGTGTGGTCAAGTGTGGGTGAGCACTGGGGGGCTGCAGTTCTGTAGTCGGACTGGGGGATGATGGGGAGGTGCAGGGGACGTGGCTGTAGGGATGCCACGCACTGCGACCGTGCCCCCCAGGGCCGAGGTTGTGTGTGCGGTAGTGTGTGTTGTGGCAGCAAGTGCTCACCACATTGGCCAGCTGGGGCTGCTGCAGCTGTGTTCCTCGCAGGGGGGCCGAAGGATGGATGGTGGGTCGCACCCTTATGGACACTCATGGGCCATGTTGGCGTTTTGACTGCTCACCTTGTCCCGGTGACCCTTGCACGGTAGAGGTGCAGAGCTGTCGTGGCCATAGGTAGTTGTGTAGTGATGATCACCGTTGGATGCGGATCCACATACCTGCCAGTGTAGTGGGGACAAAAGAGAAATTTGGAAGGATTTGGTAGGCCCAATGTGAAATTTTGGGAATTGTAGTGGTGGATGACACTCTTGAACCTGACCAACCTGCAACTACCTGCACTTGAGGTGAGTGCTTTGAGGAGTACTGTCCCAGGCTTCAGGACTTGCTTTGGAAATTGGGGACATGTAAATTGGAGTTGGGAGGCGGGTGTGAGTGATGACATGGCCGGTGAGGGGATGGAATGGGAGCCACAGTGTCTTGTGGGTGGCGTATGTTTTTGTATTGTGGTTAGGTGTTTTGATGTGGTCGTGAGAGTGGAACCTGGAGAGTGAGTGATGATTATTGGAGATAATGAGGGGCGATAATTGTGCTTTTTGGAAATGTGCTAATGGAAATGTGTAAGGATTCAATGATTCGAACTGTGAATGGGATTTCACATTGGCAGGCCATGGCAAGCCTTGTAACACCTTTTACACCATCTATGAATTGTACTGAATTGTGCTGAGTTGTGTGGAGAATTGAATGGCAGTGGGGGAGGAAGTGTGTTTTGGGATCTTGTGGGTGGGGAAGGTGTGTGTGTCCGCAGGTACAGAGCAAGCTCTGAGGAGCGATGCCTGCGGGCCCCCCCTCTGCGGCAATTACCCCTGGCAGCCGGTGGTAACTGGAAATTGGAGCTCGTCGGTGGAGGGTCTGGTTGGGCGCCGCGGGGTGAGGAAGTCCCCCGGTGACCCGTGTTGCTGCGCGAAAGCAGGAGGCAAAGGAGCCTGGTGTGTGTGGAGACCCTCACCGGCGAGGTAACGGCGGAAAGGGGCTGTTGGGCTGTCACGGGGCCAAGAGGTAAAGGGGGGGGGGGGCAATGAACTTGTAAGTCGGTTGACTTGTTTTTGGGACTGCGGGCACCACAGCCTGATGCGCCCCCACCATCTTTTTGTGCGGTACCTCCCCGCTGCCTAGTTGAGGAATGCACACACACATGAATGACATCAATGCCATGGTCCTGCAGGGGGTGTATTGGGAATAAGTGCTTTGTTGATTTTTGCAATGCCTTGATGACCTATGGAATGAGAATGAGTGGTTAAGGGGTCTGTGTAGCATGAATGTGGGCGAAATCCACCGAGCCGTGTCACTCACCTGTAACATCTGGACAGGGCCCGTGGAAATTTAGGGGGGATGCATTGGGGATGGCCCCGCAGGTAAGGTTGTGTCTTGTGGCATCCACCGGGGGACGCGGTCTGTAGACCGGGGTATGTACAAAGGTTAGAGTTTTGAGTTTTGGAAAGATGGTTAAGTTTTGTGGTTAAGTTAGTGTTGTGTGTTGTTGTTTCCTCCCTCCACAGGAACAACGAAGAAGATGTACATACTTGCATGATGGTTAAGGGGTTCAGCATGTTAAGGAAGTGTAGGTAGGTAGTCCGACTCACTTCCCACAGCCCTTCCTGATTTATTTCATAGGTTAATTAAGTGTGTGACAGTAAGTGTTAAGGCTGGAATGGTAGCCCTGCGGTGAACCTTGCAGGAGCTACGGTTCCAGGGGGGGGGCTGTGTTATGAATTTGGTAATGCAACATCTAGAGCTAGGTAGATCTGAATAGGTAGGTATTCGGCTGTCGTGACAGGGACTCTACATGTAATAAGTTATTGATGTTCAGGCGGTTGTCGGGGTAAGATGTATGAGTGTGGATCTACCTGGAGATTCGAGTGTTAAATAGTGAGGGATTAAAGGTAACGCCCCTGTGAGTATCACCTAGTAATCAAACCTTTGTCCTTTATGGCACTGCAAACCACATAAACATTAGTTAGGTCCTTAGCGCAACATTAAATAATCCCCTTTCCCTGACAAGGACTTCGTATTAAATTGACAGGAAACCAGGTCAAAAACACCGCCATAATTGGCCGCCACCGTGTACACCTCAAAAGGCCTACAAACCTGGCCGGCACGTGTTATGCCAGGACCGCAGGGTCGCGTAACGGGGGAGATGTCAGGAGGCGCATGCCGCAGAGGGCGTGACCTGGGCGAGTTGGGAGGCTATGATTGGCTGAGGAGTGCGCGAATGTGACGTCATCGGCCACCAATATAGGCGACGGTCGGACGCCATTTCGGCAGTTGAGTCGCAAGTCACACGGAGTTAGTTCGCCAGTACGAGTTGGAGAGGACACGCCATTTCGGGCAGACGCAGGCAGGCACCAGAGAGTTGAGCGGTGGTGGAGAGTTGGAGAGGACACGCCATTCCAGTCGCAGTTCGAGTGCAGTTCGGGTTGTAGGGAGTCGCAGGAGACACACGAGAGCACACCCAGTTGGCACTGAGCAGTTCGTTGGCACTTGGCTGCCAGCACTCCCGCGTCGAGTCGAGTGGAGTTGAAAGGAGTCCTTCCTGTCCCTGGTCAAGTGGAGCCGCTGGCCTGCGTCGGACGCGTGGTGCTTGGAGCGAGGGGCCTCGTGGTGTGCGATCGGGCCGGAAGGAGCGGTGCTGGACACCAACAATACAAGACGACAAAGACAGATAAGCCCGATCTCCGCGTATATTTTGAACGACGGGACGTGTTATTTTCGTGATTAATCTCCCTCGTTTGTGTTTGCTGTCAGTCGTGTGGGGACGTCCCGATTTAGGTTTATTAGAGTTATTAGATTTACCGGCGGGCTTTTTCACTGGCTTTACTTTTCCTAATAAACCCTTATATTACTTTTTGTACATAATATCTGAACGCAGTTTTCCTGGGTGTTTGATTTTAATAGATAAGGTTGCGGAGCCTTCGCTGCGTCCCGCCGTTCCGCGCGTTGGTGTTGAACTTGAGTCCGCCATTGAGTGTTCGCCTCGGGAGTTAAAGTCTCGCAATCGGTCATCCGTGTTACCCTACGGTGTTCACCAAGGGTAGTCACGCGACAGTACGTACGTACATGTGGCGTGTCTGCATTTTTAAAATTCATTTTCTCGGCAACTGTTGGTCTGATTGACACAAAATTTTACAAGAGGAGCACCTCCACCAGTAGAAAATTTTAATCCATAATTATGACGTCATGGGTCAAGTACTACGGACGCCATCTTGGAAAAACGTTACACCTCCATATCTCCGAAACCGCCCAATGGAAAAAATTGAAACATGGCTCATTGTCAAGTAATCCCCATGGGGAATAAGATATGTTAATGCTGATGTCATCGGTACCTTCATTATGACGTCATAATTTGACAAGTATAACGCTTGATCCGATCAGTATTAATTTTTTTCTCAGCAACTGTTGGTCTGATGAACATGAAATTTTCACCATGGGAGCACCTCCTCCTGTAGAATATTTTAATGAAAATTATGACGTCATAGGTCACATGGTACAGGCGCCATCATGGAAATATCAAAAAACGTTGCACCTCAATATCTCAGAAACCGCTCCATGGAAAAAATTGAAACGTGGCTCATTGTAAAGAACCCCCATGGGGAATAAGTGCTGTTAACGATGACCTAATTGGTGCCTTAATTATGACGTCATAATTCTGCAGGGACGATGCTTAGTCTGATCAGTTTGAAATTTATTGAGCGTGATCTACACAACAATTATATTAGAGAATATAAATTTATGATGTATTCGCTCACGTGGTCTGGCAGCCATATTGGATCAAAGAAAAAAAAACCTTCAAAAACAGAAGAGTTGGCTCACACCAAGTTGACTGTGCAGGGTAAGTATTCTATGAATACCATGTAGTTCAAGGAATGCAAAAGTTCTTCCCTTTTTCAATATATATGTATATATAATTTAAAACATATGCAATTGTTTGCTCATTGTATATATTTATAAAAAATACATTAATTGAGTTTCTTGGACTGTTGGGATTATCTTTCCTAGAAGTTTTAAAACTACCCTTATAAACTCAACCTGTGATTAATCTTGGTTCTCAGTCACCTCAACAGGAAGTGCAAATTTTTTTTCCTACATTTTATCTTTCCAAAGTTCAGATATTCCACCATGGTTAAACAGGTGCATGGAAACATGATAACTACTACATCAACTCTATAGCTGGTGTGACCACAAACATATGCAACTCAAACAATATGCACGTGAATAATAATGATCGCAAAAGAGAAAGAGAAAAGAGAGAAAAAGAAAGAGAAAATAGAAATAGAGAAAAAGAAAGAGAAGAAGAGAGAAAGAGAAAGAGAAAAGAGAGAAAAAGAAAGAGAAAAATGGAGGAAGAGAAAAAGAAAGAGAGAAAAAGAGAGAAAGAGAAAGAGAAAAAGGAAGAGAGAAAAAGAGAGAAAGAGAAAAATGAAAGAGAGAAAAAGAAAGAGAAAATAGAAATAGAGAAAAAGAAAGAGAAAAAGAGAGAAAGAGAAAAAGAAAAGAGAGAAAAAGAAAGAGAAAAATGGAGGAAGAGAAAAAGAAAGAGAGAAAAAGAGAGAAAGAGAAAGAGAAAAAGGAAGAGAGAAAGAGAAAAAGAAAGAGAAAAAGAAAGAGAAAAAGAAAGAGACAAAAAGAGAGAAAGAGAAAAAGAAAGAGAGAAAAAGAGAGAAAGAGAAAAAGAAAGAGAGAAAAAGAAAAAGGAAGAGAGAAAAAGAGAGAAAGAGAGAAAAAGAAAAAGAAAGAGAGAAAAAGAGAGAAAGAGAAAAAGGAAGAGAGAAAAAGAGAGAAAGAGAAAGAGAAAAAGAGAGAAAGAGAAAAAGAAAGAGAGAAAAAGAGAGAAAGAGAAAGAGAAAGAGAAAAAGAAAGAGCGAAAAAGAGAGAAAGAGAAAGAGAAAAAGAAAGAGAGAAAGAGAAAGAGAAAAAGAAAGAGAGAAAAAGAGAGAAAGAGAAAAAGAAAGAGAGAAAAAGCAAGAAAGAGAAAGAGAAAAAGAAAGAGAGAAAAAGCAAGAAAGAGAAAGAGAAAAAGAAAGAGAGAAAAAGAGAAAAAGAGAGAAAGAGAAAGAAAAAGAGAAAGAGAAAGAGAAAGAGACAGACAAGAGGGAAAGGGTCAGTCCATGGGGACCGATTGGCACTCTGGCTGTGACCTGACGAATCCGGGCAGCAGGGAAGAATGGGGAAGATTTGGCCTCCGACTTGCGTTGGGGGGTACAACCACCGCGAAGAGGCATCCCTGATAGTTGTGCCAATGATGGTTGGAGTAACTGGTGTAATCAACCAGAACCTCACTCAAATCCTGACTAATATGGGGAAATATTACAATAAACAAACTACAATTGGGAAGCTCAGTGACAATTCTGAAAAAGAGCCTTTGGAACAAAGATATGAGAAAATAATGTGTTGAATTAGGGTCGAAACATCACAACTTGATCCTCAAAACACGATACGAGTAAAATGTGCACACTTTGGGCTCTTTAAGGAGCCCACCTTTTGGCACCTGCAAAGGGAGATTACAACTAACACGAGAAACATACACACAAATCTCAAGTTCGCCTACACCTTGTGTCTTATCGGTGTTTTGTGGTTGCAATGTGTACTATCTGCAGAACACACTCTGGCAAGTAACATACTCTGCTTTATTAACTCAGCACAGCATTATGGGACATACTATCATGAACGGCAGGGCAACATGATGTGAATACCGCCACTTTCAAGTCCAATCTCAAATCATTCAAAGTACCACCTACTGGTATACCTGCCCAGTAGGCAAAACTCAGGTCTGACATTTTGAAACTGACTGGTCTACATCTAGGACTGGACAATATACATCAGTACAATCAGGTGCAAGATGTAATCACAGCAGTTGCAGCACTTTAAAAGAAAACAAGTCCACCATATTGTCAGGACAACTTGGGACAACTTTTGAAGCTGCTGTGACAATATTCATAAGCAAGCAAAAACATTTCTCTTTCACTTTACTTTAGTCCTTTCTTACCTTTTGTAGTCTGTTGAGCTCCATCTGCCTGTTTGACTCATTTGCCTGCAATGCTTGGTCCATCCATGCAAGTTCCTGCCGTCGGGTCTGCTCTCGTTGGCGGTCTACTCGTCTTTCTGCCCGGGATTCCCAGGCCTGTGATCGTCTGCCTTGCTGCTGGAATCGTACTACAGTCTGTATAGCTGAAATGGCAGATACTAATCAGACCATGGACATCATCGTCTTCATTAATGACGATGAAAATACATTTCAGATGTTGGACGAAAGCTCACCCGCAACCCATTCTTGACGCCTCCTCGCATCCTCAGCACCCAGCTCCAGAGTTTTCTCAGGACAATGTAGAGCAAAGAAACAGCGGCGGCCTTCGCGGTCTGGCAGGAGCTGAGCCAATGACATGGAGAAAGTTCTCATGGTGTTCTAAGCATCAATTTATGATATAACTAGCAATACATATGAATGGCTCATAATTTGCCAATGCAATTGGGCCTGGTAGAATCAGAAACTATTCCTTTTCCATCACATCAGCCTGAACTCCTCGTCTCACTAGCCCTGCACTTCACTAGCCAACTGTATTACCTCAATGCTTCCACCTTTATGAAGTGGGATCTCTTCACGCGGCTCCTTCATGTCTGCGTTTGCGTAGTAGAAGAGAGAATTCCGCCTAAGCACGAACCACAGTTCTGTGCAAACCTTTATTCGGCCACTCCGCTTCGACAAGCAACCCTGAAGTTGGGAAAACACCATCAATGCTATTTCACAACCATTGTGCTGATAGAAATGGGAATAGTATAGATCCGCATTATGATGAAGTGCGCACACATTAACAATTCTCTCAGCAACACTACAATGTTTCATAACACATAATAATGAAAATTACAGAAAAGAGTGGTCATAATCTGTGCTGTAAATAGTAGAGGAAACCTTTTTGACGACTTCAAGAACCAGCTCCTGGTAAATGTCATCTATTGACATCGAAAGTGAAGATTTGTCCACATCAGGCTGAAGCAAAACGGAGGATGCACATGACAAAAATTGCCAAGCAGACAGGCCTTCTTGTCCCTCCACTATTTTCGTCTTCAAACTCTCCGGTTTCCAGCGTAGGGCAAGTGTGCCACATAACCTGCGAAGCAAGTAGTCTACCTAAAAGGACAGAAAGCATACTGATAAACCGGTCACATCCAAACAATTTGAGTGTTAAAATATGATCTGGACCAAGATAAGGAGCTCAGATGTCAAAAAATATTCATACAGGAAGCTGGAGCAGCATCATCATACATAATAAAGCTCTTCCAAAAAACTCATGAACTCACTCAGTCATGTAAACAGTTAGTACTTTCTAGGTGGGCTAGAAAGCTGAAATTTTGTGTATGGATGTAATTTGAACCCAATATTCCAGGAAAAATCACAAAACTGTCTGTAAATGTCCGTAAGCGAAAATATCCGCAAACAAAAGTCGACCTGTGTAGCTTTGCCCCTACTCACAAAGGGTCGCGTGACTGAATGCAATGGCATGACTGCTCTCCAAAGGAGCTGGTGTTCTTCGGTTTTATGACGGCATGATTCAAGAAGTGTCTGTGAGTTTTTGTCAGTTATAAACAGTGTATGGTGATTGGAAGTAGTAAACATTTTTTGCATGTTTACATACACAGTCAGACCTCTGTATAAGGCACCGTGGTTATAACTAACTCCTGCTTATGATGAACACAACATTCTGAACATAATTTAGTGAATGCATATTTACTCTGGGAAGTGCAACACAACCACAAGGCCCTACATTAGAAAATCACAGAGAAGAGATTGCCAAAATTAATCATCAAAAACATCAAAAGAAACAATCATGAAACAGAATTGATTTTCTGAAACACAATTTAGGTTTTTTAGGAAATTGGAAATCAATGGCTGTACAAGTCTTTTTTTTATATACAAAGTCGAGGCTCATGGAGGAGCTAAATTGCAGAACAGAGCAGCACATAAAATAACAAAACTAGAACGGCACTCGGTCGAGTGCATACCTCCACCAGGCTGAACAGTTTATGTTTTGTATCCACTAATAGGCCGGATCTGGATTCGGACCTTAACCAAAATCGAATCGGTTTGTCCTTGTCACCTAACCAACTCATCCACCAAGTTTTGTCCAAATCCGTCCACAACTTTTTAAAACATCATGTTATATATCGCGTTTCGCCAGATCTCCCAATGGCAAAGAATCACTTAAAAATTTAATAACCCTCATATTCGAATCCATATTCAGATCTTCACCAAAATCGAATCGATTAGTCCTTGTCACACACACAACCAACCTCTCCACCAAATTTCGTCCACATCTGTCCATAATTTTTTGAGATATCCCGCTATGTATCGTTTTTGGCCCCATCTCCCAATGGTGAAGAATCACTTTTTAAAAATTCTAGTAGCCGGATCCGAATCCGGATCTTCACCAAAATCTAATAATTTCGCCCTTGCCACATACACTACTTTTCTGCCAGATTTCGTCAGAATCCGTCCTTTTTGAGATATATTGTTCACAGATATACAGACAAACAAACAAATAGACAGACAGGGGTGAAAACATAACCTACATCCACCTTTGCTGGTGGAGGTAAAAAAACAAACTGGAAAGGGTGGAGGAATAAGGGGGAGGGAACACACCAACAGCAGGATAGAGGGCCAAAATAGAAGGAGACCTGGAGGAAGAAAGGACACGAGGAAGAACGAGAATGGTGTGGAGTGGACAGGAGGACAAAGGAGGTGATCAAGCTGGATACAGGCATAAACTTTCACTCACAGAAATAGAATAGAAAACTGGGAGAGAAGCAGAACTGGAACAAAAAAAAAAATTGAAAAGGAGGGTGAAGGAGTGGTGGGAACCTGGTAACCTGGAAACACAGACAGGTGTTTTGGTTAGAGTTAATGAGGGTAAAAAAGATCATGGGTATGGATGGGGAAGTCGGTTACTGGCAGACCACGTGCACACTACAGAAACAAAGGAGGGAAGAGTGTAATGAAATTGTGTCTAAGTTGAACCCAGGTGCTATGCTGGCTCCGACCACTGAGGGGCTTCCATAAGAACTCGGACGGACATCGCTCCGATTCATTCCTGTGACATTTATCCTGTGTGGTAGTGCATATACGAATGGTGTGTATTGCTAGATGTTCCAAGCTTGCTTGTTGCTTGTATCAATTGCCGATTCATTATTACTTCTATGATAACGGTATGCTGATATTACTCTTGCTGATTTCTTACAGGTGTTACTAGAGATCGATTCTGAATTAAACCTACTATTGGGACAATGTTGTAGATCTGATTTTTACAACAAAGAGCATGGAAAGTGCAGAGAGGGTGCAATACCAGAAATGAGGTGGTGGAAGACAGAGAGACTACTGCCCTATGTGCGATAGGGAGAAACTGAAAGAAAGTAAATTTGTTGGGTGCTAACAGCTTACTGCACACTGCACAGTATGGTCAATTTATGCTTCACAACAGCATTTTGTTTAACCATTAAGGTATCCCTCCTCATTACATCATGAATCTATTTATATTGAAAGCATGCAAAATTACTATTATATACTGTACTGTAGGTCCTCGCATGTGTTAAACAACGTGTTTATCAGCATCTTAATGGGTCACATGCACTTCTCTATGCGATAGATCGACCGCCATCATGACATGGCTTTAACAGGAAATGCAAAAACTAAAAGATCCAGCCTTTCACTTGCAGTGAAATTGCAAATCATCAAGGATATTTACACGAAGGAGCAAAACCAAAGCAGATGCTGCAAGACATTTGGGACTCTCAAAAAGTATGAATGGAACCATGGAGGGTAAAAGAGCCAAGGTTCTGGCAGCCATTGGAAGTGCACGTACATCCAGGACCTTTACGCCACATACTACGAAACAAGGCTGTACCCCAAAAAATGAGAAGAACCAAATTGTCCACAGCTGAGATAGAAGACTATAAAAAAAGTGTTCCACATTCATGGATGATAAAATGTATGCAAGCGTACAAAATCAACCCCCAAATAATGAAATGGATTGAGAAAGCAATGGAGCTTTGGAATACCACATTTATATTACAGCACTCAGAAGGAAATGTCGAAATACGAGGGGTGAAGATACAATGTGGGATCTTCGGGGTAACATCCCTTCCCCGCTTCCGTTTTGCCTCTCCCTGGACCCACGGAGCAACCTCATTAATGAGCAATGACACAGGTACACCCTAACATCTAATAATGTCCAAAGAGACAGAAAAGGTGACGCATCTACTGTGCATGGATGATGTAAAGCTCTTCACACCGAACAATGAAAGATTTGCAGAACAACTGAAATTAGTGAAACGGTACTCCGACGACATTCAGATGGAATTTGGCCTAGACAAGTGTGTCAAGTTCACATTTGTACAAAGTAAACAAAAAAAAAACAGACAATATAAAATCAACCTGAAAACAACAATACAGAAGCAAGAAAATAAAGCATCATACAGCAAATACCTCGGAGTAGAAGAGGACCACCAAATATGTCACAAACATATCTCCAAATAATAACTAAGTAGAACAAGGTTGATCCTGAAGACACACCTCTCTGAAAACCAAAATTAAAGCCACAAACCAACTCACAGTACCAGTGTTTCAATACAGCGGGGGAATAATAAACTGGATACAATCGGAAATTAACAAACTAAATATCAAAACAAGGAAACTCTTCACCATCCACAATATCTACTGTATATTATAAAAGGAGCCGTGTCTATCTGTGTCTGTTTGTCGTGCTACAACTTGAGAATGGATCAACGGATTTCAATGAAACCAATGACGGTGGATTCAGGAAACTCCCAGGACGGTTTGTAATGCAAAAAAGGAAGGAAGGCTTTCTATATGTACATGGGCACACATGGCGAAATTGCAAGCTCCAACTTGCGATGCTGGCTATCCCTGTACAGAGGGCAAGATCTCCCAGGAATTGTTTTTTTTGTTCTTGCGGCATAGATTAGCCATCTCAGCTATGCTGAGGAAACAGAAAGCCCCAATTTTTAAGCAATTATGCAAAGGCAGAGATGAGGAGGTCTCAGAGTTTGTTTCTTGCAGTGGGCCGCACCTAATACGTACACCAGAAAATTTGATCAAAATAGAGAGGGGATGGCGAGAAATTGTTTTTATTTTGATATTCCTCTTAGTGTGTTGTTGTATATTACTTACAATTCAGCATCTAAAAAGGCTGTGATGAATATCCCATTAACACTCTCCCCCTTCTCACTCCATAAGTGCATAGTTAGGCTGGTATACACCACCTAATTCTATTTTTTCCCAATTAACAACAACTGTTTTTTTAAAAAGCATTTACACAAAGATTGGTATGCTCATTCGCGAAGCGATGCGTTGCGTATTATATTCTCGTGTTTAACTAAAATCAGTGAATCCCAATAATGTAAAGGGCTGAGAAAAGAAGAAGGTAGTGACTTGATGGACTCAACCAAATGCACAGAATGACAACATTAGGATTGGCTGAGTACGTGAAAAGTTTGACAGACTACCAAATACAATTTATACACAAACGAGGAGAAATCAAACCAGAGAAGAAGGTATCTAACACGACTAGCAAAAAATTTCCAAACACAGGAGTGAATAGAAGATGTCACAAATAAAATGAAAACAGCAACGAATACAGCTCCATTGACTGCAAAAATATAAAAGAAAACTAGAACGACGTTTTTCAACGTCACGACGTCGACCGATATGCCTCCGCCCACATTATTACATCATTATAATACTTGTACCAAGTTTGATTTAAATCTATTCAGCTGTTCTCAAGTTATCACATTTTTACCTGACATGACCTTTGACCCCGGGACCCCAAAATCGAACCAGTTAATCTTTACATCATTATACATATGTGTACCAAGTGTGAATTACATCACTTCAGCCGTTCTCAAGTTATAGACCTATTACAGTCTTTGCCCTTTGATCTTTGCCCCCAACTTCTAATCAGTTAATCTTTATATCATTATACATACCTGTACCAAGTTTGAATTAGATCACTTCAGCCATTGACCATTGGCATTTGCCCCCTTCTATTTCTGCTTTTCATTTTGTTACATTATCTCCTGATCCATTCTGCGTTCTTGCTCTTCCACAGGCCTTGACATTGTGTGCAAAATTGGCATACCTTGAATTTTTTTTGTTGGATTTTTTTGGCATTGCCATACCTTGTTTTTTGTTGAAATTTTTTTGGCATTGCCATACCCTTGAATTGTTTTTTTGTTGAATTTTTTTGGCATTGCCATACCTTGTTTTTTGTTGAAATTTTTTTGGCATTGCCATACCCTTGAATTGTTTTATGTTGATTTTTTTTGGCATTGCCATACCTTGTTTTTTGTTCAATTTTTTTTGGCATTGCCATACCCTTGAATTGTTTTATGTTGATTTTTTTTGGCATTGCCATACCTTGTTTTTTGTTGAATTTTTTTTGTCTGCCATGCCCTGAATATTTATTAGATTATTGGTTTTTTCATATTTTAGTTGATTTTTTTTAGCATTGCCATACCCTTGAATTGTTTTTTGTTGAATTTTTATGTCTGCCATGCCCTGAATTTATTTGATTTTGATGTTTTGATATTTGAGTTGATTGTTTTGGCATTGCCATACCCTTGAATTGTTTTTTGTTGATTTTTTTGGCATTGCCCTACCCTTGAATTGTTTTTCGTTGATTTTTTTTGGCATTGCCATACCTTGTTTTTTGTTGAATTTTTTTGTCTGCCATGCCTTGAATTTATTTTTTGTCTGCCATACCTTGAATTTTTTTTTTCCCATTGCCATACCTTGAATTTCTTTTTTGGCATTGCCATACCTTGAATTTTTTTTGGCATTGCGATATCTTGAATTGTTTTTTGTTGAATTTGTTTTGGCATTGCCATACCTTGAATTGTTTTTTATCTGCCATACCTTGAATATTTTTGTTGTTGAATTTTATTTTGTCTCCCATACCTTGAATATTTTTGTTGTTGAAACTTATTTTGTCTCCTATACCTTGAATATTTTTGTTGTTGAATTTTCTTTTGTCTACCATACCTTGAATTTTTTTTGGCATTGCCATTGAATTGTTTTTTGTTGAATTTATTTGGCATTGACATACCTTGAATCGTTTTTTGTTTAATTTTTTTTGGCATTGCCATACCTTGAATTTTTTTTGGCATTGCGATATCTTGAATTGTTTTTTGTTGAATTTGTTTTGGCATTGCCATACCTTGAATATTTTTGTTGGTGAATTTTATTTTGTCTCCCATACCTTGAATATTTTTGTTGTTGAATTTTCTTTTGTTCTACCATACTTTGAAATTTTTTTGGCATTGCCATTAAATTGTTTTTTGATGAATTTATTTGGCATTGCTATACCTTGAATCGTTTTTTGTTTAATTTTTTTTTGGCATTGCCATACCCTTGAATTGTTTTTTGTTGAATTTTTTTGGCATTGCCATACCTTGTCTTTTGTTGAATTTTTTTTGTATGCCATGCCCTGAATTTATTTGATTTTGATTTTTTGATATTTGAGTTGATTTTGTTTAGCATTGCCATACCCTTTTTTTCTTCTTTTTTTTTCGTATACTGAATCGAGGCTCGTCAAAGAGCTAACATTTATTTCACAAACAAATCAACCAGACAAACAAAATATATAAAAAGAGGGAGCGGAAGACAAGATGGGGAGAGAAGGGGAAGCACACAAACACAACATTTGAGAGCAGGGAGAAGTGTGGGAGGGAGAGGGCTTGGGGGGAGGAGGCGTGGGAATGGGGGGGGAGGGGGGGGGGGCGAGGTATAAAACACAAGGGGACCAAGGACTTCCAGGACAGAAGTTGGTATTTCAAAAAAAAAAAAGTGTAGGATTTTGGGTGAAATTAGCGGGGGTAGAAAAGATCAAGGTTTTGGATGGGGGAAGATAAGAGATGGTGGTGAACAGCTGTTTTAAAGACCTGGAGGGTGGAGTGGGATTGAAGAGAGTGAGGGAGTTTGTTCCAGAGGCGGGAGAAAAGTGGAATGAAGGAGTGAAGGTGAGCAGAAAGTCTTGATTTTGGCAGTTTAACCATAAGAGGGTTGCAGGCAGATCTTGTGCGACCTGTAGGAATATTTGGGGGACAGAGCCCAGAGAGAGCTGGGGGGGGGGGGGGCAAGGCCAGAGAGGAGTGGGTAGAAGACGGAAAGACCAACAACCTGCCTGCGGTGAGTGAGTGAAAGGCCCTTGGAATTAGCTTCATCGCGGGAGATTCCAATGATTCTGAACGCTTTGGTTTCAACAGCGTGAAGACGACCTAGGTGTGAGGCAGGAGCACCAGACCAGAGGGGAGAGCAGTATTCCACAGAGCTGCAGATGAAAGCCTTGTAAGTGGTGAGGAGCTCAGGTGTACCAAGGAAGGACTTCGCACGACGGAGGATGCCCAGTCGGCGACTGGCTTTGGAGGCCAGATTTGAAATGTGGTTTTCCCAGGGAAGATCATGGCAGATAGTGAGACCCAAAAGCTTGAGTGACAGAAGTTCTTGGAGAGGATTATTCAGAAGTTGGATGGGAGGGTTGTCCAGTCGGTCTTTTCGGAGAGACATCGTAAGAGTGTGAGATTTGTCAGGATTGAAAGACATGTTCCACTTGTTTGCCCAGTCTGTGATTTTGTCCAGGTCTGCAGAGAGTGAGGAGGCTGCAGACTGCCGATCTGAGGGATGAGGAATGGAGCGACAGAGAGTAGAGTCGTCAGCAAAGAGATAGAGAGGATTTTCAAGAGAGTCAGAGAGATCATTGATGAAGACCAGAAAAAGCACGGGGCCCAGAACACTGCCTTGGGGAACTCCAGCCTGAACAGGAAGAGGAGATGAGAGAAACCCATTCAGGGCCACACGTTGACTACGACTAGAGAGGAAGTCCACCAGCCATGCGTGGAGATTTCCATGGATACCAAAGGAGGAGAGAGTTTGGTGAGCAGAGCAGGGTGCCAGACCGTATCGAAGGCACGTGAAATGTCAAGGGAGACAGCTCTAATTTCCTGTTTGGCGTTGAGGACCTCCATCCATTGTTGAGAAAGCAGAAGCAGCATGTCCAGAGTAGAGTGACCAGGTCTGAAACCAAATTGATGGTCAGAGATCAAGCCATTGGAGAAGAATTGAATTGAACCCTTGAATTGCTTTTTGTTGAATTTTTTTTGTCTGCCATGCCATGAATTTATTTGATTTTGGTTTTTTCATATTTTAGTTGATTTTTTTTTAGCATTGCCATACCCTTGAATTGTTTTTTGTTGAATTTTTTGGGCATTGCCATACCTTGTTTTTTGTTGAATTTTTTTTGTCTGCGATGTCCTGAATTTATTTGATTTTGATGTTTTGATATTTGAGTTGATTTTTTTGGCATTGCCATACCCTTGAATTGTTTTTTGTTGATTTTTTTGGCATTGCCATACCCTTGAATTGATTTTTGTTGATTTTTTTTGGCATTGCCATACCTTGTTTTTTGTTGATTTTTTTTGTCTGCCATGCCTTTAATTTATTTTTTGTCTGCCATACCTTGAATTTTTTTTTTCCCATTGCCATACCTTGAATTTTTTTTGCCATTGCCATACCTTGAATTTATTTTTTGGCTTTGCCATACTTTGAATTTTTTTTGGCATTGCGATATCTTGAATTGTTTTTTGTTGAATTTGTTTTGGCATTGCCATACCTTGAATTGTTTTTTGTCTGCCATACCTTGAATATTTTTGTTGTTGAATCTTATTTTGTCTCCTATACCTTGAATATTTTTGTTGTTGAATTTTCTTTTGTCTACCATACCTTGAATTTTTTTTGGCATTGCCATTGAATTGTTTTTTTGTTGAATTTATTTGGCATTGCCATACCTTGAATCGTTTTTTGTTTAGGTTTTTTTGCCATTGCCATACCTTATATTTTTTTGTTGAATTTTTTTTGCCTGCCATATCTTTACATTTTTTGGGCATTGCCATACCTTGAATATTTTTTTTGGCATTGCCATAGCTTGAATTTTTTTTTTGTCTGCCATAACTTGATTTTTTTTGCCATTTTGGTTACATACTAATTTACTGCAAAATTACTCCATTCTCGGTTAAAAGTAATAAATTCTCAAAATAAACAGCCTTGCTGAATCAATCATTTTTCACTAATTATACTGGGGTGTTTTTTTCAGGCTGTAAAGATTTTTACCTGTTTCGATGAAACCTTGGAATTTCAGTCGTTCACTGGACCACAGCGCAGTTCCCCCTCCGCTTGTGGCTCTCGAAGTTTCTCATTAATGGTACACTGTCATGTTTTTATTATCTTGAGCTGTTCATGCTGATGACTTCATGCTCACACCATAACGCACAAAAGTGGACCTTGATGCGGTTGTAATGAATGCAATAAGGCACAGGACTTGGAAATCTTAACTTTGGCATGTGTGACTTTTTAATTTTAATGAGTATGAAAATAAGGTTGGGAAGCATTTTAATTAACTATTTGTGCCATTTCTAACAACAGAAAAACGTGTAAGTCCCATTTATTCGATAAGCAACGGCTTGCTACTTCCAAATCTGTAAATGCCATTTCAATGGATTGCACTAAAATACTGTAGCGGTTACCTTATTCGCATGTGGCGGTTACCTTTACCTTATTTGCATGTCCTTATTTGGTAATAATCCATGTGCATGGCCCTGTGGGACTTTTGGTTGTGTGGTCGTGACGCACGCGCGGCTGTTGGAGCCACGCCCTCCGAAGAGGGTTTTTTATTTTATATAAGCCGTTACGACTTCCGTTGGTGAGCAGTTACTGGAGATTTCTGTACAATAAACAAGCTTTGTACCCAACGAAATGGCCTCTTCTTCTCGCCTTCGGCAACTCCTAAACTGGTGACCTCAGCCGCCCCTGAACGTATTCGCGGGCTGCAAATGAACACGGCAGTATTTCGACCGCAATTTCTTCCGCAAGACCTAAACTCGAACTGCTGGAGTTTTAGCAACGACGAGCGGCCATGTGGTTCGCGCACTGCGCTCGGCTCCTCCTCTACGACTAGAGGGGCGAGCCTGCTCCGGGACCCTCCGAAGGAACGCCGTTACGAGGCGTTGGCGGCACGGCTACTTCGTCGCCTTCGCACGCACTGCCGTTGGCGGCACGGCTACTTCGTCGCCTTCGCGCGCACTGCTGCTCATCTCTTGCGTTGACGTACTTCGTCACCTTCGTGCGCACTGGAGCCTCGTTACCTTCGCGCGCACTGGAGCCTCGTTACCTTCACGTGCACTGCTGCTCGCCATTCCCGCAACTCCTACTGCTGCAACTACAACTGCTACCGCTGCTCGCCACTCCCGCAACTCCTACTGCTGCAACTACAACTGCTACCGCTGCTCGCCACTCGCGCAACTACGAACCACCCTGCATCCTCGGGAGGCCCGTGAGGAACCTCGGCAGCCTCCCCTGAGGCCTTGACGAGCCCCTCGGTTGGCTCAACTGCTTTTCGCGTGCACCGAGGCCGAGCACTGCTCGAGCCTTCTCGGCACTGCACCCGCGAACTGCAACCTCGGGAGGCCCGCGAGGAACCTCGGCAGCCTCCCCCGAGGCCTTGACCAGCCCCTCCTCAACCCCACGGCGGCGTTTTTTCGTGCGTATCGAGGCCGAGCACTGCTCGCGCCTTCTCGGCAACCGCCGAGCGCGCCTGCGAACTACGTACAAGCCCGTGAGAGTGTATTCTGGGGGGGCGCATGTAGCGGTTACCTTATTCGCATGTGGCGGTTACCTTTACCTTATTTGCATGTCCTTATTTGGTAATAATCCACGTGCACGGCCCTGTGGGACTTTTGGTTGTGTGGTCGTGACGCACGCGCGGCTGTTGGAGCCACGTCCTCCGAAGAGGGTTTTTGGTTTTATATAAGCCGTTACGACTTCCGTTCGTGAGCAGTTGCTGGAGATTTCTGTACAATAAACAAGCTTTGTACCCAACGAAATGGCCTCTTCTTCTCGCCTTCGGCAACTCCTAAAATACTAAATAAATGCTTTCACCGGCGAGGAATCACAAAATATCATTTTGTTTCAGAATACGAGATGACGACCAAAAGAAATATAGCTTCGAGGTACTCACATACGCCTCTAAGCGGTCTAGCCTGGGTTTGAATCCCGACTCAGCTATAAACTGCCGCCATGGTGTTTCACAGGCAGGGAGTACTCATCGATGTGTTTTCCGTCCCTCGGATTGACGTTGAACTGGGTGTCCATTCTGATGGAATTTTTTTGGTGGATGTTAAAGATACCACGGTGTCCTTCACCAAGAGTCGGCGAGCTATCGCCGGCACTCTGAACAAATTACAAATTCCTGCCCTAACTACTGCTGGGAAGGCAATGGCAAACCACCCAATTTGCTTTGCTGCCTTGCCGAGAAACTGCTTTGGCAGCCCCGACGCTCTGTGACAGAATCAGAATCATTGGTATTTTTTTCGTATACAGACTGTTGCTATTGGTTACGTCATTGCTGGGGGCACACTGTGCCGCAAAGGCAGTGCCCTTCCATTACCAATAAGCTGGTACTCATTTTGCCGACCTGGGAAGGATGACAGGCTGAGTCAACCCACCTGGTGTTAATTCAACGGCACAACAAGGACTGAAACACAGGACCCTAACATCTCAAGCTACCTAGCCACCTTAACCGTTTAGCCAAGACCACCAGATTAGAATCAGAATAATCCGGCCTACCTCAGACTATTGAGATATTTAAGTTCAATTATACTTACCTTCCCCCTATAACCACGTGCTACACTCCATAGGTAAACTCCTGAGCAACAAATTAATATTATGTAGTGCCCATAGCAACCTCACTTCTGCATCTTTACAACAAAGACATTACATATTATTGGGCAAAATAGGAGTTAATTTAAATCAGATGGCTTGGGATAGATTTATATATAGTGCAAAAACGGAAAGGGTTAAATCAGGTTTTAAAAATGTATATATTAAGAAAAGGAACAGAAGAGAAAAAGATCGGGGAAATAATTAACGAGGAGAAGTGTGTGGAAGAAGAGGGGTAAAAAATGGAATCGCGAGTGGATGAGAAATACAGTAGGTAAGGGGAAGGTAAGGAGGAGGGAGGGAATGGGGATGTATCATGTATGCAAAAGAGGAAGGTGGTGATGTTTAGTATTGTTATGAATTTGGGTAGAGGAATATCTAGAGCCAGGTAGATCTGTATAGGTAAGTAACTCGACTGTCGTGATAGAGAATCTATATGTAATAAGTTCTGTGTAGCCCGGATGTCGGTATAAGTGTGTATTTGTGTCCCCGCCACGAGAGGGCGGGGCGTGCTAAATAGTACAGGGATTATGAATAGAAATCCCCTCGTTTGTCATTCCCTCTGTCGCCAATCCAGTGTCCCTTATGGCAACACACTCATACAGACACTTAGATAGGTCCGTAGTGCACAACAGTAATTAAATTCCCTCCCCTTACAATAACTGACCGGATAAACCAGCGGGAAGCGGCTGCATACAACGCCACCATGGCACCACACATTGAGCAAGGCTGGGGGCTATGCCCAGGAGGACTGTTGATTGGCCAGGGAGAGGGGTGAGGAACACCACAGGGTGCCGATTGGCAGAGTAGGGGAGGAAGAGTGATTGGTCAATAGGAGGGACAGAGAACTGGCCCGTGATTGGAGGGAAAAGAAGGACTTGTGGTTGGCCATGAGGATGGCATGACATGGGGGGCGGGAAGCACTCGGCCAATGGGAGGACACCAGCGCGGTGAGAACATTCTAGAAGACGAGGGTCACCGCGCTGGTTGGAGAGAGAAAGAGCTGACGTCACACCACGAGTGATAAAACTGCTGGCTCGCCGGCATTTTGTCTCTTCTTCCCTTCTCCCTCTCGTGTTTCCCTGGCCCTTTTCATTCCTGGCTCTCTCTCTTCCCATTCTCTTCTCTTCCCTTGGCATCGTGCGTTTGACTGTCCCTTCATTTTGAACCTGTTCCTGCTAGCTGGACGTCGGAAGGATGGTGGAGGGCGATCGTGCGAGCGGGGCCTACCTGACGGCGTACGCTGGCCTAGCAGCACGGAGTGAAGGTTGTTCGCGCCAAGGACAAGGCGGTTCCCGCCAACACCGGGGCTGCGTCGGACGACGCGCTCGGAGCTTGACTGACCCGACACTCCAGCCAGATAAGCTCACATCCATATCAAATACACGACGGGACAATTAATATTTTATTCACTCTCCCTTTGTCTCGTTTCTGATGTCTGTGTGGGGACGTCCCGATTAGGATATTTATTTACCGGCTCGTTATTTCCCTGTCTCAATCTTTATTTCGAATAAACCCTTGTATTATTTTCCATTTCTTTTTAAACCCGTTCTCGTTTGAGTTAATCACTTTCCAGGTTGAAGATGCTGGCGCGCGTGCCCCCGTGAGGTAAGCGCCTCTGCTTCTTCCTCTTCCCTCCTTCCTCCTGCGTAGCATAGTCGAATCCGCAATTGATCGTCGCGTCGTTAAGCTCGATTAGCTGTCCGTGGTGAAGTTCAGTGTTAACTGAGCAAACCACACGACAGTATCATGTGTATGCAAAAGAGGCATGTGGTGATGTTTAGTATCATGTGTGTGCATAAGAGGAAGGTGGTGATGTTTAGTATCATGTGTGTGCAAAAGAGGAAGGTGGTGATGTTTAGTAGTGGTCGAGCAGGAGAGGGAAGGGAATGGGGATGTATCATGTATGCAATAAGAGGCAGGTGGTGATGTTTAGTAGTGGTCGAGCAGGAGAGGGAAGGGAATGGGGATGTATCATGTATGCAAAAGAGGAAGGTGGTGATGTTTAGTATCATGTGTGTGCAAAAGAGGAAGGTGGTGATGTTTAGTATCATGTGTATGCAAAAGAGGAAGGTGGTGATGTTTAGTATCATGTGTGTGCAAAAGAGGAAGGTGGTGATGTTTAGTATCATGTTTGTGCAAAAGAGGAAGGTGGTGATGTTTAGTATCATGTGTATGCAAAAGAGGAAGGTGGTGATGTTTAGTATCATGTGTGTGCAAAAGAGGAAGGTGGTGATGTTTAGTAGTGGTCGAGCAGGAGAGGGAAGAGAATGGGGATGTATCGTGTATGCAAAAGAGAGAGGTTGTGATGTTTAGTATCATGTGTGTGCAAAAGAGGAAGGTGGTGATGTTTAGTATCATGTGTATGCAAAAGAGGAAGGTGGTGATGTTTAGTATCATGTGTGTGCAAAAGAGGAAGGTGGTGATGTTTAGTATCATGTGTGTGCAAAAGAGGAAGGTGGTGATGTTTAGTATCATGTGTGTGCAAAAGAGGAAGGTGGTGATGTTTAGTAGTGGTCGAGTAGGATTGGGGAGGGGTTCAACATTTTATCATTTCTGTATACATAATATGTTACAGGTGAACCCTTTCCCAGTCTTGACATCTTCCAGGCAGGCATTCATGTTGTTATAGCTTTGAATGCCAAGGTTGTGCATTTGGGTTACAAGCAATTGAGGGCTCCTAATGTGTTGTTGTGATATGCTTATCGGCGTCACACAGCCTTGATATCTCAGTCCCCCACTGCCCAATGTTGACGCAAGCACACTGCAGTCCAGGCCCCATGCAAACCACAATTTTCCTATGGCTTGCATACTTAATAAGCCACGCTTTATATGGCAATGTATTAACCTGTATTCGAAACCATTGAACATGTTATATGTCATCTGGAAGACTAGACTGATCATATGGCGTTGTTCGGCTCATGTTGAGGATTGACTCATACATATCATTAGGATTCTTCCTGCTCAAGAAATGGTGTAAGAGGGCCCAAAAAGTTCTTAAAGTAGCAAACATTTGTTATATTTTTCAAAACAATAAAGATATTCCATAACGGCTCAATGTATATCCACATTCCAAGAACATTGGTCTTACATAGGCTACCTGGAGAAGGAAACATTGATAAAATTGTGCAAATAATGATTGCAGGTACTGATAAAAGTTTGTGTTAAAAATGTTGAGTCATTATAGGAAAGTACTTTAAATAAGGAAAACTCAAAGTCAGAAATTGGCCATATTGGCCATAGAAACTGGTAGAACAGATCGTAGTTAGTGATGTTGGTGACTTGGTGTTCATATCTCATGTTATTCATCAAAGTTCATTGTTACAAGAGAATAAAAGTTGTAAAATAACTTTGTTGCTTCATAAGTCTATTAAAGGGTCTGTCCACATTTTTTTCTGGCCACTGGTTTCCGATTTTTTTTTTCTTCCAAGCTTAAAGGACGGGGAGGAGGGGAAATAGGCTTCCCCAGCCCGTGGGACTTGGATCCCAAATGCAAGGCCAAGCTGAACGGGTACTCATTTGAATCACATGGACCAATGATCACACAAGCAAGTTTCCCATGCCCGCACGGGATTCGAGATGGGTAGGGATGAAAAAAACCACCTTTAGAGGCCATTTTCCCCCGCAAAGCGGGGGTTGGCCTTTTTCGGGAACCGTGGTTGTTGTTGTTTTGTTGGTCCCCTTTTTGAAGCAATGTTTTACGGCCGGATGCCCTTCCTGACGCCAACCCTGTTTGTCGCCTTTTACGACAAGCAGGGAATTACCAGTGAACTGGTACTCAATTAGCCGACCTCGGAAGGATGACAGGCTGAGTCAACCCCCCTGGCGTTAATTCAGCGATCGACCGGGACGGGTAGGGACGGAGGCAACAAAATGCAAATGGCGTCTTCTGTCATCGAGCCGGCAAGCTGGGAGCAACAATTCACATTTATTGCTACATCTGATGCAAGTTAAATGTTCTAATGGCGGTGAGGTGTCACTTGAAACCGTTTGTTTGATATATGTAGTATTTTTGATGCCGGTCCATAATAAAAATGTGTGTGATCAATTGCAAATTAATACTAGATGCTGCTTTCTGATGTATTCTCCTGCCTGGAGGTAAGACCCTTTCCACGGACGACCTTTATCTTCACATAGCTCCAACAACACCAAGGGAGAGATGGCGGCTGCACATATATACATTCCTGCACCCATTGTTCATCCAAATGACAGGAGCTCCAATCAGGTGTGCTATCGGGTATGCTCCCAGATATGCTCCTGCTGTTTCTCACCCTCACACAGGACATTCTCCTGATTTCCAAAAAAGGAACGACACAGTGACTCCAACAAAGGCAAGGCTAACAAGGCTTGGTGGCATGAGCCGTATTCAGCGAATACTGACATTTACTTAGTATAGTGGTTCTCAACTGGTCTAATTTGGCATAATTCTAATTTTAATATACTTATGCTTATATAATTCAAAATTTATATGTAATTTTGTATATATAATTATTATTATATGTATATATGTATATATAATTACGCTCAATATGGCATAATAAAATTCTAATTCAGTGTTTCATATATAATTATTTGGTCTAATACAACAACAACAACAACAACAACAACAACAACATGCATTTTAAGGCCATTTTCCCTGCTAGAGCGGGGGTTAGCCTTGCGGTCCCCATGACAATCTTCTCCATTTTGCCCTATTTTCTGCATCTCTCCTTGTTAAACCCCTTGCCCACATTTCTTCTTCCACCATCTTTAGCCAAGTCTTTCTCGGTCTTCCCCGTCCTCTACTTCCTTCTACATTCATTTCCATCACTCTTCTCAACCAGTCACTTTCATCCTTCCTCAACACATGACCAAACCATCTCAGCCTGTTCCCCTTCACAGCATCAATCACAGGCTCTATTCCCATCACCTTTCGCAATTCATCATTTGTCTTCCTCTCTCTGGCATAATCTGGCATAATTTGCTTTGATGTTCTATTCTGCAAACTGTGAACATCATTGAGGAAGTCCAACACAGAACTCATTTGATGCTTCTGTGTGAATCTTTCTTACATCAATTTTATTTCTTTGTCAAGGATTGAAGCAGAAATAGTTCAGTTTGAAACTTTCCTTCCATCTGTTTCATTTGTGAACTGCTTCCTCTTCCTCCTAATATGGACCGGATCTGGTTCAAGGTATACCGGTATCTCCAACTGCTCAGCAAGTTAAGTAATTCACGTATTATAGTAATTCAACAATACAATGAATTATACCATCACCACCCCTCACACCCTCCATAGTCTGGTGTTGGCTTACCGGTTTAGATCTCAGGGTGCTGAGTCTGCCAAGCCCCCGCCATGCATTGAATTAACACCAGGTGGGTTGAACTCAGCCTGTCATCCTTCCTAGGTCGGCAAAATGAGTACCAGCTTACTGGGATGAATGAGCCATTCGAGTATCCTGCGTCGGAGTGGCGATCCGTCCAGGATTGTGTCCAATAGCCATGGAAACCGCTTCGGCAGCCATATCATTATCACGATGCAAAACAAGTGGTATTCTTCCTCTTCCTCTTCTTGCTACTTCCTCTTCTTCATCTTCTTCTTCCTCTTCTTGCTACTTCCTCTTCTTCCTCTTATTCTTCTTCTTCACTTCTCCGATATCTCGATCGGATTAACGCGGTGACCGCAGTTAATGGGCTTCATACCCAAATCGAAAAGACAGGGGAGAGGGGAATGATGAGACAAAGCAGAGAAATAACCATTGACCTGATCCCTACACGATGCCGACGTGAGGTCGGTTCTGGGTTCGCTCTGGGGAGCTAAAGATGGCGGAGCTCAGACGGTGTTCACTGAGGTAATTAAAGATATTACCGTGGTAGTGTGGTACCCTCTGCTGCTAGAAGTGTTCAGGGTTGTTTTTTCAATTTTTGTGTGTTTATCCTGTCAAGTGAGAAACTTTGTGTATTTCTTTCAGTTTGGAAAGATGGAGGAAAGAAGGAAGAAAACAGGGAATGATACTGATGGTGTTGTGTTCCTGGGTTGGCGGGAATGTGGAGATGACACAGGTTTGATTGACCGAGTGGTCTAGCTGCTTCTACATTAAAATGTGACCAATATTTTTATGCCTCAGACATTGGAAACTGGGTTAAACAACTGCATCGAACCCCGATCCTTCCATGATTATAAGTTATAACATTCATACCAGGTTTCAGCAATCATTCTCCTTCATTAAATTGCCTGACACATAGCTCTTACGGTACCAACTTGTCTAATGTAAAGAATATTTCTCATTTGCAGCACCTCATGAAGGAATAACAAATGAATAATAGCCTTAGTCTGCTGATTGAAAGAATAACAAATGAATAACAACCTTGGCCGACTGATTGAAAGAATAACAAATGAAGAAATAACAGCTTTAGCCGACTGAATGCTAAATTTTGCTGTAATTGAGAAAGATCTACATTCAGTACATTTATGTTCAGGTGATTGGAACAATTTCATAATGCACCTGCCATATTCACACACAAACAAACACACACAAACACACACACACACACACACACACACACACACACACACACCATTCATACACACTAACATACACACACACACAAACAAACACACACAACTCATACATGCGCGCGCACACAGACACACACAAACACACACACACACACACACACACACACACACACCATTTATACACACTAACATACACACACACACACACACCATCTATACACACTAACATATACACACACACCATTCACACACACACACACACACACACACACACACACACACACACACACACACACACACACACACACACACACACACACACATAGTGTTATAGAAAGAATGATCAACAAACTCAGAATGCACTTTATGAATGTAACTTTTCTTGTACCTTTTATAAAACAAGTTGATGTGCTAGTTGTTGATGAGTGATGTAATCAATATCTGAGTGATGGTGTACCTCTTCAAAGCAGATGACAAGAGGATATTGGTCCTCTGATAGGAAATTGAAGAGAGACCACATTTTAAAGGCATCTTGTGCGGCAAAGCAACCTTGCTTCATTGGGTAGTTCTTCTTTGAGGCAATCATCCAGCACAGGTCTTCAAACTGCTCTTTATCAAACATCACATCCTGAACCTGTGCAGGCAGGACACATGTTACCACCACTGAAGCCGGGGAAGTGTCCGTCACCCATTAGATACCATCAACGTCGTTAAATTATCCGTGTTTTCGAAAGAAAGTCAAATGACAAATAAATAAATTGCAGTAAAAGGGTTACTTTGTCAAGGATGTAGGTCCGCAGGTATGGCATGTATCCCTTGCTGGACACGGGTCCATGGTCGTCGTCCCGAAAATGTTCCTCCAAAGAAACGGGGTCATGTGGTACATGAAGTACGGTACAGAGGTTATGAGACAATACCTGTGTAATGAAAAGGTACATCCATAAAGTCATATTTTCTCATTGGCTAAAGATTAAATGAATGTAGGTGACTCTCTCCTGAGCTACCTTCTTCCATGCATCTCTCATTTCCCCTTCTCCACCCCCGTCCCCCCACAATTTCCTCGCTCAGCTTCTCCAGAAATGTATCCCGAATCTCATCTCATCCTTTAATTTGCAAACTTTCACTCTGGGATCTGCATTTCACATACTTATAACCTCAGGTATCACTTTCACATCAACTACACTTCCTATGAGACTCCCAGGTACGAACAAATAATCAATCTCACTCTTCCGTTCTCCATTAATGTTTGTTACCAGTTGTTCTGCCCTTTTCTTAAAACCACTTCCTTGCTTAATGCTCAGCATTTCAGAGGATAGAGCACAGACAGACAAGCAACCATATGCTGGTATTTATGGCGCAGGCTTTGATGGGCCTAATAGTAATAGCCTCCTCCTGCATCAAACGTTTATTGTAAGGGAACTCATGTTAATATGTATTGAGTACATACATATCTGTTGCAGCTACTATTTGTAATACTAGTACACCCGCTCACTACGGGAGCGGCAGGAAGAGTCATTCGTCTTATGGGGTATATAGATTACAGTCGATCTATGGTCGGGCTTCAAGAACATTGGGTGTGTGTTCATTTACCAAGTTTCTTGTGGAGAGATCGCCAAGTGGTTTAAGCATTCGAGCAAGCACTCAATTCAAAACCGTTAAGGAACGGCTGGCTTGGCAAGCGCTACTAGCTGCTTGGTAAATGAGCACAATCCGGGCTTCCTCCCTTTCAGTTTCGTGTTAAACAGAAGGAGCGAGTTTCAAAAGTTCACTACGAAAAACGCCACATTAGCGCCAGGAACGGTCATGTTATTTACCCAAACCTTGTGGGGTATAATCTAGAGTACAGTAGATCTTCCCACAGTTCTGTAAGAAAACCTCCCTCACGGATGTCGGGATCCTCCAAATTTCTTTGTTTAATGTTATACACGACATTAGCGACTGTTTAAAAAGCTAAACATATGTGTTTGTGGTTCATAATAATAATTACTGTTCATTAATATATTCATTACTTCTGGTAGAGGCCGTTGCTCCCACAAAAACACCATGATAAGCTATTTATATACATTGACTCGCCAGAAAAACCCCTTGGGGAGGTGGGATATTATTGGCATTAATATTGTTTTGTAATAACATTAATATTACGCTATTATCGTTAATTTTGTTATTCGAAGCGGCCTTGGAAAAACGCCACGATAAAGCTAACTTTACATGGATATACACCTCAACACGCAACCCCATTGACGGTAATGGCAGGGGGAAACCCGCTCGGGGGAGAAAACCCCCTTGGGGAGAGGGGCAAATGAATGCGCTACAGCCTTCATTGTGTAACCCTTCGTCATCCTGTCAAGTTTAGTTGAGATTGGATAAGTAACGACGGAATGTATTGGGGTCAAAAATTCATCAGATGGACGCCAAATTGTGTATTTTAGTATGATGATGATAAACTCACTTGCTGTATTTCTTTCTCGATACCAAAAACCTACAAGTGCTCCCTCAAATCCACCTGTCTTTTCTCCTGTATGTCCATTTAAGTCCCCACCTCGTATTAACTTCTCATAAACATCTACTTTTTGCACAACATCCTCCAAATCCTCCCCAAATTTTATTTTCTCCTCCACACTTAAATTTACTTATGGTACTAGGCCGACACCACATTCATCAACTTATCTCCTGCTATCAGCTTTAATTTCATGATTCTCGTGCTGCATGTCGTCACTTGCAAAACTTTCTGTATAAACTTTCCTGCAACTATCACACCAACACCCCCTTCAGCTTCTTTCCCTCCTGATCAAAATAACATTTACTTTACCTGTCCTGTGCCAATCGTCTCTGCTTCGTGACCTCTCCGTCTCTAACATATATCTACCTTTCTCCTTAATATTTCCTCCACTTCCAGACTTCTCCCACTCATTGTCCTCAGAACTGTACCAACTCTCAACACTACCTCTACTACCTTTTCCCTATGCACATGGGCCTATTAACAGCATCAACCTGTATGCCTTTGTCGTGATTATCATGGTAATCCAGTTTTGCCCACCTTTGTGTTTGACATAGACAGGTGGGTCTGCCCACGGGTACTAAGGGCTGCCTGATCCCACCCATTCAATACTGCCATCATAAAATAGATTGAAGCAATGTTTTATGGCAGGATGCTCTTCCTGATGCCAATCACTTATTTCAGGGTGGAACCTTAGTCTTCAGGCAAAAACGCCTAACCACAAGGCAGTGGTGGATGCGGTTTAACGTCTTACCCAGGATGGAGTATTAGTATTAATGGTCAAAGCCAAGTAAGGCATATCATTTCTCATCCTTCAGACAGGCAGGGAGCACTCGGAGCAGCATCTTCCCTCTCTGCAGACCTTGATAGAATCAGGAGTTGGTCCAACACTTAGTATATGTCTTTCAACCCTGACAAATCTGACACACTCACACTGTTTCTCTGAAAGGGCTTTGCCACAGCCCTCCAAACGCCATTGCCAAGCCAGTTTTCCCCACCATTGCCAAATAAACGACTTAAAGAGGTTATCACACAAACTTTTTTGCCTCACCATCAGCCATGAACTTTCTTTGGCAGACCATATTTCCAAGATGGCCCCCAAAGCCAGCTGCCGACTGGGCATCCTTCATTGTGCAAGATCTTTGGCCAGTCTGAACTCTTGACATCCTGCAAGGCCCTCATTCACAGCTTGATGGAGTACTGCTCTCCCCTTTGGGCTGGCACCCCTGCCTCACACCATGCTCTTCATGATGCCGTGGAAAGCAAGGCCCTCAAAATAATTGTAATCTCCCACAATGAAGCTGAGAGTCTAGGACTGTTACCTTCGAATTGCAGACAGGTTGGTGGCCTCTTTGCATTCCTCCACCTCCTTTTTGGTCTTGCACCCTCTGCTCTCACTTGGCTCTCTCCCTCCCAGGTTTGGGTAGGGTGCACATGTTCTGCCAATAACCCCCTTCTGGTTAAACTACCAAAATTCAGGCTCATTGCTCACCTCCACTCATTTGTTGCTCTCTCGTACCAACATCCCCAGCTGTCCTATTCTTCCCTCCAAAGCTTCAAGACAGCTGCTCACCACTATCTCATGATCTCTTCGACCCTCAAATGACCCTATTCTCAAGCTCTCCTTTTTTCCAGCTTATTGTGATTTTCCCCCCTCTCTCTCATCCCTTTTCCATTACATCCCCACTTTCCCCTTTCTCTTCTTGCTGTGTTTCCTTGGGTTTGTATACAGCTTGTTTACCCCCATGTGTCCTTCACCTCCTCCTCTTGATCTCACTCTCACTTCTACTCTGCTGTTGATGTTTCCCCCTTGAAACTGAAATGTAATTAATGATAAAGGAATGAAATATTAAGAAAGTAACTAGGTTGGATTTACAATAAATATACACGAAGCTAACCATCTTGATGAAGCAAAAATAGAGATAAGAGCAGGATATGAGTTGATTTTGGAAAACTCAGTGATGGAATGAAGAACGATGTGCGAAGAATGAAACATTTTTACAGAATGTGTCCTGTCAACTCCAATGGTGTGAAAGATAGTCACCGACAAAAATAAGATGGAGCAAATGTTTGTTTCAGCTCATCGTAGTGTGCAAAAATGTATGCTTGGTATTTCAAAGCGAGACAAAGACAAACAATTGGATGAGATCAAATCATTCCAAGATTACAGGGGTCATTGGAACAATTAAACAGAAGAAACTAGAACAGCACCCGGTAGAGCGCACACCTCCTCCAGGCTGAACAGGTGACGTTTTGTATCTCACTGATAGGTCAGATTTGGATCCGGATCTGAACCAAAAGCTAATCAGCTTGTTCTTGTCGCCAATCCAACGCATCCACCTAACTTTGTCATAATTCGTCCATAACCTTTTTGAAATATCATGCTATACAGTATATCGTTTTGGCCCTGTGTCTCAATGGTGAAGAATCCAAAAAATTAAATAATTCTCACATCTGTATCCGGATCCTCACCAAAATCAAATCAATTCGTCCTTGTCACACACCGAATCTGTCCACCAAGTTTCGTCCAAATCCGTCCACAACTTTTTGAGATATCCTGCTATATATAGTTTTAAGCACAATCTCTCAATAGTGAAGAATCCCTTTAAAAAGTCTCGGATCCGGATCTTCACCAAAATCTAATAATTTTGTCGTTGGCACATACCCAAGCTCTCCACCAAATTTAGTGGAAGTAATGAAAATGGGCTAGTCATCTATAGCGAGGCGAACTGGTGGGAGATGGACGAAATTATTAACAAAATGGAGACCAATTTGGACCACAAGTAAGAAGCCGAGGAAGGCAGAAAGTCAAATGGAGCTCGTTGCGGATACAAGGTTCATAGAAATCAATTGTATCAGACAAGCAAAAGAGAATAAAGAATTGGTGCCATCTTGGAGAAGCTCTAGCAAACACTGCAGTGGGCTGACAATGCCGAAAGATTATGAGAATGATAGTAAATGCCACCAGGATGGACACGAATCAATGTCCTTGGTCTTCTCTGCTGTCCCATTGTTTGTGTGGTCATTTTTGTACAATAGCTGCGAGACTGACATTCATACCTTGAGCTGAGACTTTGATGCTTTCCCGTATTTATCCACATGCAGAGCCGAGAACGCGTGCCAGATGGGTTTCAACAACTCGTTCAGTTCTGGCATGGCACTCCACACCACGCGGGGTTCACTATCCACGGATTCAAAAAGTTAGAAGGAATTGGCAAATGGAGCAAAAGAGACTAAAAGGGCAAATAATTGACATTTGCTTGAAGCAATGGTTGGAGAGAAGGAAAAATGGAGAGAAAGAAAGAAAGAAGTAGGAAAAAAGAAAAGAAAAGGGAGGAGCAGAGGAAATGTATGTGGTTAACAAATGACCAGCAAAGGACAAATTTGTACTTTATGGAAAGTTGGGCACAGCAAGAGGACACCTGATCCGTTTCACCCATTAACATCCCATTCACTTATATTTTGGAGTTCACAGATACAAAAAGGGTATCAAAGACTGAAGCTTTTTAAACAGGCAAGTCTCATGTAAGAGTTATAACATTGAACGGATCAGGATGCAACAGGACAAAAGGAGAGAGAGAGAGAGAGAGAGAGAGAGAGAGAGAGAGAGAGAGAGAGAGAGAGAGAGAGAGAGAGAGAGAGAGAGAAAGAGAAAGAGAAAGAGAAAGAGAAAGAGAAAGAGAAAGAGAAAGAGAAAGAGAAAGAGAAAGAAAGAGAAAAAAAAAAAAAGGCGAAGGAGATTTGGACAAACAATGGGTGCTGGGAGGAATGGGCGGCAGGAGAACATGCATGGGGTGAACAAGGTGAACATAAGGAAACTCCAAGGAGGGAAAAATTGGGAATTTGGAAGGACTTGGGGGGATGGGGCAGAGGGGTTGACGAGGGTTGAAAAGATCATGGTTTTGGGTTGGGAACGATTTGAGATGGTGGTAAACAGCTGTCTTTAATACCTGGAGGGAAGGATGAGATAGAAGAGAGTGTGGAAGTGGATTCCACAGGTGGGGAAAAAAGAGGAACGAATGAGTGTAGGTGAGCAGTGATCCTGGATTTTGGGAGTTTCCAAGGAAGAGGATTGATAGTGGACCTTGTGCGTCCATGAGGAATTTCATTTTCAAGGGAAAATAAACAATTTGGCAAGGCATTGTCGTTAAATTTAATATAACATTTTTACTTTAGCACTCTTGCTTACTCACGCTTCATTTTTTTTTCCGTGGAGTGGTTTCGGAGATATAGAAGTGCAAGGATTTTTCAGTTTTTCCAAGATGGCGCCTGTTCCACGTGACCTATGATGTCATAATTATCATTTAAAAATTACACAAGAGGAGGCACTCCTATGCTGAAAATTTCATTTGTGTTTCCCAATCGTGCTGTTCATCTTTTAATAGCGCTTTAAATGCGTGTTTCCCAATCTGCCCATTACCAGATTTTGTCGCAGGTTGTGACCACATTGCAGTCGTTCTTGTTCATTAATTACAGGTTTTCTTCAGTTTAAGGGTGTAAAAAAGCAATAAACTTATGAAATATGTAAAGGCAAAATAAATGCAGTGTACAAACGTATTACTTACTTTCCTACATTCCCCTCAATCAACAGTGGCCTCCAGACGATACATAGGTTCTTCGCTCCAAATCACGCTTGGGAGTAGTTTCTTGCCTTTATATAAAAGTTCAAATATAAAGGGGAATAAAAATGAGCCTCCGAGGGCTGGTTTTACCCCTGATCCCCCATCCACACTCTCACGTACTTAAGATTATTCGGTGACTCACAAAGTCACTGGTACCAATCCACACTAAAACACACCTAAACTGGATTGTGGGAGAAAGGAAATTAGGCAGGTTCTATTCAAAGATGGATGACTTGGATGGATGAATAATGCAACTTGATCACTTGATCACTGAATAATGCAAGTGTACTTAACAATCTACTATCGGGGATGCCTCTTCGTGGTGGTTGTACCCCCCTCCCAATGCAAGTAGGGGGTCAAATCTTCCCCATTCCTCCCTGCTGCCCTGATTCGTCAGGGCAATGCGGTCACGGTCAGAGTGCCAATCAGTCCCCATGGACCGGCCCTTTCCCTCCTCTCTCTTTCTCTCTCTGTCTCTCTCTCTCTCTAACTCTAACTCTCTCTAACTCTCTATCTAACTCTGGCGTGGCCCTGACTTCGTGAAGGTGTGGGTACACCATATTTGATGTGGGGAATGTCTGGGTCGCTCCTCCAATATGATCGGCTGTCTCTGTGCCGTGGCCTTGTACATGAGAACTGTCCTTGGCGATACAGCAACAGCAACAACTTAACAATGCAGAACCTTGCTAAGGAATTTATATAGGAGACCCATATGGTTAACTAAGACGTTGGGCAACATCAGTGCGCTGCAGACCCCCTTGGCTGGCAAACCATTTTTGACAAAGTGGTCATTGAACAGTTCACTACTGCTCGCTAGTGGGTTTATGGCATTCCGAAAGACAAGATGGGGAGAGAGAGGGAACCACACAAGTAACAAAAGTAGAGAACAGGGACATCGGGAGATCTGTGGGAGGGAGAGGGCTTGGGGGGAGGAGGCATGGGAAGGGGGGGGGGGGGGCGCACTTGCGTCTCTTCATATCACCTACTCTTCTGAAGGTTCGCAGGCAGGTTTGGCACTGAACTTGGTTTAATAGCTCGTCAGTGACTGCTCTTGTCTACTGAGTTCTCGCTCTAGGGTTGTGCGGTGCATGGAATAAGCCACCTTATCTTTGATGTTGTTTCGTCACATGATTTATCCGAATGTATCCCTTTAAATCCCCACAGATCACATCACTCCACCTTCTCCGTGACACACACACCCCTCTTCATTTATGGCAAAGATAAAAGAGTTGCATAATCATAGCTGATATGTGAAATAACAAAGATAATTTAAAAGGGAAGTGGCTATTATGTGAGATCAAGTTAATAGTAAGAATGGGATTAGTATGTCAAAGATCAGTAAATTATCCTCTCCATAACAATGTAGTTTCTTTGTGTGGTCTAAAATACTCTCTTGCAGCTCCGTCCCACCAACAGTGGTGACGCCATATGTAAGGGTCTCCACAAACAATGGCACTCCTCTCCGCTCATCCATGTTCACTATTCCTAATCTATATGGAGACTTCAATTGCCACTGTTACAGCTGGTCTGATGTTGGTTCACATATTTCAGTATTATGGCCGAGCAGACAAGTCATTCTGTGAAACGACTGGACTTGCTCGTTATTTTACAACACACGTAGGTGTGGCTGGGTCCTGCGGGTTTGCATCAGTTCTTGCATTGCCCCCTGTAGGTTGGGGACGAAATTTAGAATATATTCCAGGTGTCAGCAATAGCTTGCCAACTATTCACAAAGGACACTTGGGATCTTTAACATCCACCAACTAATGCAGGGACGCTCAGTTTAAGGTCCATCCAAGGGGCGGCACCCACATTGATTCCTTGGCCTACATGTGAAACACCAGGATGGCAGTTTATAGCAGGGCTGAGAATTGAACCTAGGCTAGGCAGCTCATACTTGAGTGTGTGTATACCTCTACGCCACCCAATGTAATAATATTAATCTTTTTTATACCCGGCAATGTTGATTTGTTTAGTTTTTTTTATTGGGTGCATTGCATGGTGAAGAACATTGTCCTCCAGAGATGGCATACACAGACAGCCCCCTGTGATCTCCTATACTACTTTTTTGTGCACCCACTGCACCCCCCCCCCCCCCCCCCCCCCCCCCCCCCCCCCCACATAATTTTCCCTTCACTCAATTTAAACAGAAAGTGTCTCGGGACGAGAGATGCATCCCCCAAAGTATATGTCGTTGCATTATTTTCCCCATATTGAAAAACAAGGAATTGCAGCCTCTACCATCTCTTCAGTTGGTGACAAAATCACAAGATGGTCGAACACTCGGAACATATTGTCGTGTGTCTACCCAGTAGTGAACATCGCAGGGCGACACGGATGACCAAACGAGTTTTAACTCCGAGGCGTTCAATTCAATGGTGGACCTTCATAACACGTGAGGGAAAAGAGAATGACGAACTTATCTGGACGGCTTCCACCCGACGTCTTCGCACCTGGATAATCAATTAACTCAAACCGACATGGAATTAAAATGTACAAAAATACCAGCTTTATTGAAGAATGCCGGTAACACAAATAAAACACGGCAAAATAAGATCCTAAACAGGACGTCCCCTCACAGACTCGAATACAGAAAAAGGGAAAAATAACTGTGAAAATGAATGTGTTATTTTTGTGGGCACTTAGCTTCGAGTTGCTCTTGAACCTAGTCAGGAATCGTCCCGGTTTGTCACAGGCCTCTACGCCCTTACACGGGAATCACAGGCTGTGCTACCGCGAGCAGGAACTAGGCCTCCTGTGCAGTCTGCGTCTCTCGCTGCCGAGCACGAAGTCAGCAGGCTGCGCCCGTTCCACTCGCCCCCGCTCGTCAATTAATTCCCCTCGCGCAGGAACGCTATGAACTCCAACCACTCACCGTGAACTCCCGAAGCAGAGCGAGATATCAAATCGTGACTGTTCACCGCCAAAGTCAGAAGATGAGAGGAAGACAAGAGAAGGAACAGCCAAGAGGAGAAAGTGTCAGGGAGAGCGTTCTTTTATACTCGAGGATCTGTCATCCGTGCCTGCTCCACAAATCCCATAGTCTCATCTTATCAGTCCTTGCTCTAATCAATCCCGGACCAATCACTCTTCTTGGGGGTGTGGCCTTGCGGACCTTGCCGGCCTTTGTGATCACCAGGTCGGTGGTATCAGCGGTAGTGCTCAATGGCCTGTTTCCGGTTGGTTTTAGTGTTACAAATGCACGATTTCTTAGCTTGTGTGTGTGCTGCTGGTGTCATAAGGAACAGAGGAAAAATAACAGAGGCCATTACATACAGGGGATTAATTACCCACAATCCCTAACTAATTAACATAACCCCACACCTCGTGATGGGAACGAAGATACGCGCTTACACGACATACGGTCTCCCGGATCCCTACTTGTGATACATGGGGTTTCTTCTTCTTCACAACAGTCGGAGCACACTACCTATACAATTCTACCTGGACTAAGGTATTGCCTATCCCCCACAAACGTAACAGATCATACTTTCTTGTAATACGTAACGATAACGTAATACGATTGATGATGATACGTAACGATGATACCACTGGTGGCAGTAGTGTAGGATTCGGACTCGACAGGCACTCTGTGTTCGAAGGTTGCGAGATCAACACCCGCTGGGTGCAAATTGCGCCCAGCATTTGGAATTGAAAATTTTTAACGATTGTCTTTCCCATGTCAAACCGACACGGAATTGGAACCGATTGGAGATCTTGGAGACGGCGTGAAGCTGGAAGGTGTGAGAACATTTTGCTACCTCTGAGACATGCTGAATGGAGAAGGTGGATCAGACTCGGCAACGGTTGCTAGAGTGAGATGTGCATGGAAGAAGTTTCGGGAACTGAGTGGCATGCTGATGAGGAGGGGAGTGTCGTTGAAGCTGAAGGGAAAGGTGTATGCTGCATGTGTGAGAAGTGTTATGATTTATGGGAGCGAGACATGGGTAATGAACGTAGAGCAGCAACGAAGGCTGGAAAGGGTGGAAATGTGAATGGTTCGGTGGATGTGCGGAGTAGCGTTGAGAGAGAGGAAGACAAATGATGAATTGTGAAAGATGATGGGAATAGAGCCTGTGATTGATGCTGTGAAGAGGAACAGGTTGAGATGGTTTGGTCATGTGTTGAGGAAGGATGAAAGTGACTGGTTGAGAAGTGATGGAAATGAATGTAGAAGGAAGTAGAGGACGGGGAAGACCGAGAAAGACTTGGCTAAAGGTGGTGGAAGAAGAAATGCAGGCAAAGGGGTTAACAAGGGGAGATGCAGAAAATAGGGCAAAATGGAGAAGATTGTCACGGGTCCCGTAAGGCTAACCCCCGCTCTAGCAGGGAAAATGGCCTTAAAATGCATGTTGTGTTGTTGTTGTTGTTGTCTTTCCCATGTCGAGGGGGGGGGGGGGGGGTAATTGTAGTACTGGGGTGTCCAAATTTTATAGTTATTGGTGTACGAAGCGCAACATCACGTTTTTTGGAAAATTTGCAATCTTTTCTTTTCTGAGGTAAAATACGCACGAGTGGGAACCGCTTTGTCAGCAGGTAATGGCGGACGTGAACGGCAGGGCCGAGTGGGTGGAGGATCCCAAAGAATATGGAGGCGAGCTGGAGATAGAGGGATTAGAGGATAGCAGGGGAACTTCCCCCGCCCCGAGCATTAGTACACTCCCCTCCCCTATGAGGGAGCTGGGGACAATGGGAACAGACCCGAACGCTTTCCAGGCCAGAGTTGATCAAATAATGAGGGGAATGAAAGAACAAATGGAGGGATTGAATGAAAACATGAATGCCAAAAGGGAACAAATGAAGGGATTGAGTGAACAATTGGGGAGTCAAATTAATGGATTGAGAGGGGAAATGAATGCTCAGAATGAGCGTAGTGAACGAATGGAGAATAAAATTGATGGATGGAGGGTAGATTTGAAGGGACAAATTAATAGAATGAAAACACAAAAGGAAGAACAAAAGAATGACACGATTGGGGCACAGGAGAAGCCATGGGCAACAGAATTTGAATCAAAAGGAATTAACATTGAAAATGTAAGAGGGTGCAACCCAAGCTGATACACTTGGGGCACAGGAGAGGGAAAAATTAAATAGAGCAGCTTTAGAGGTAAAAAGGGGAAACTCAAATTGAAATGGGGAATGTTTGGCTGGAAAAGACCTGGAAGGTTGTTGGGCCTGTGTGGATGTCACAATGCACCACAGGGGAAGGAATTGGAAATTGTGCAGCATCAGGGCGGTGGTGCCGAGCAACAGGGGGTAAAAATATTGGAGGTCCGTGTAACGGAACCGGACCGGGTGTGTATAGATGAAGACCTGTTGGGGCCAGGATTGATTGGGGATGATGATGTGAATGATTTGACACAGCGGATGGATACCTTGGACAGTATCATCAAGGGATTGATCGAGTACAAGAGAGTCTGGGAGATGAGGTGAGTCGGTCCATCGAGTGTCCCCGGGACGAGATTAAAGTGACCAAGGGGACCCTCACCACGAACAATGATTGGGTGCCAGAGGTTCCGGAATTGGATACCCAGGGGGTAGGGGTGTCTTGGCCCCGAGTCGGACTCGGACATGGAAGAGTTGGGAGATAGAGCCTCGGAAAAACTGGTCCCCATAGTGAATTTGGAACAGCTGTAGGGAGGGGCAGAGCAACCCGAGGAAGGGGTTGTTACCTGCAGCTGCGGTTGTTGGGCACACGAGGCCAAAATCTTTAAAAAGAAATTTAGAATTAAATTTAAATTGGAATTTGATTTGGAGCAGCGCTGGAGGGAATTGGTCCCCAGGCTGCCGAATTCGGACCAGGAGAGGTTATTGGGGTCAGCCTCGTGGGAAATTGCCTCACTTGAAAATTGGGTTGTGCCAGATGGCTGTGCTGGCAGGATTTGGACATGGGGTCCGACCATGGGTGTCATGGTACAGCCTGGGCCCCACGTGGGGTCTGGTGGAGTGTGGCGTCCCTTGTCCATCGGGGCGCCGTCCGTGCGAGTGTCTCGGGCCAGCAGGGTCACCGGACCCTGGTGGGGGTTAAGACCTCCAGGGGTCCGAGGTGGTCTCTCACAGGCACTATGGGTGGTGTATTATGAGGACCACTCGGCAATTTTGGCCAAATAAGTCAATCAAAACACCGAGACATTATTGGTACCTGCCACATGGGCTGGCAGGATAGTTTGGACTCCTGCGGTACATGCTTGTTTCACATGATACATGCTGATGGACAAATCTGAGTGTAGAATCAACTCAACGAACACTATGGATATGACTGTGTTATGGTCTGGACCTCTTTTTGATTCCTGGTATGTGGACTGACTCCTTTGTAGTCAAGTGAACAATGGTTGCTTCATCTTTACTGTGACATTTGAAAACGGTGCAAACTGCTAAAGTTGGTCGTTTACTTTTAGTGTTCCCATCTCAGCAAATATCTCATGATGATGTAATACCAGGTTAAAAATCCATATACTCTATCAACATATCACTATAATATTCTCCTCCAGTGTGCTTGTCTGTCCGTTCATGGGAGTGGCCTCACCTGTTGAGGGAGTGGCTACACCCAATCTGGGAGGGGCTTCAAAAACAAATCTCCACCATTTTGTTTGCCTCGCATAGCTCTGCTTTATCTCGACTCTGATTCACTTTATCTCGACTAAAATGCACTCAGATTCAACAAAAGTCGAGAAAATCGGCAAAATGTATTTTAGTAGCCATTTTGAATGTTTGGTTGGAAGCGATGTGGGGATGGAGAAAGGAGAGAGAGGAGGGGGTGGAGAAGGGGTTAGGGCTGGGTTCCCTACCAGCAATTAGTTATTTATAATATTACTCAGTAAAAGTACAACGACTGAATACTGCCACATGGGCTGTTAGGGATCAAACCGTAGTCAAATTATATTTTTTCATATAGTCTAGTAGGAAGACTAGGTCCCCCTGCACCCCCCGGAGATATACTTCTAATCAGTGTTTCTAGATTGGACAAAATGTGTAGAAAATGACTAGCTATGGCCCCAAGCTGAAAAAATGTCCCACATACCATTTTTATGCAAATTACTGCTGCAAATTTTATGCAAAATTATGCAAATTTTATGCAAATTTTTGATGAGGAGTAGAGTTGAGGGGTCTTTGAGGGCTTCATCGAGGTGCTCTCGGTTGCAAGACTGGGTCATTCTGAGAAGCACAGCAGGGTCAGAGATCATGATGTTCTCCTCCTCAGTGAATCTCTCCATCAACAGCCTCTCCATTGCCTCACACACTGTTTTGAGGCAAAAGAGGGACTTTGCGTAGGCCTTTCCACTGAGAACACCTTTGAGAGATCCACTTGTTACTAGTTGTGCCTCAAAGAGAATCTCTGCATATCCAGAACCACGCATCTTGTGTCCAGTGAGCATCCCGATGTAGTTCATGGATGTGTGGAAGGGTCCAATCGTTACTACATGACTAGCAAATTCATTTGGCCAGCGCCAGATGATGGGAAGGGCTTTCATGCAGACACCCAGATCAAATGTATTCAGGACCCATCTCTGACCCACCTCAGCAGTTGCTGCCTAGGAACGCTTCAGTAGCTCACGAACAACTGCGTTGTCTGTGATCGGTCTGTGCCTGGTGCCTGCATGGCATGGCAATGGCCTGCAGCCTGTGCCTGGGCTAGGGGGTTTCACCTCTGCAACTGGTTCTCCCCCACCCAGCAAATCAACAGTCGACTACTGCACGCCTATCCACCAACCGATCACAGACAACGCAGTTGTTCGTGAGCTACTGAAGCGTTCCGAGGCAGCAACTGCTGAGGTGGGTCAGAGATGGGTCCTGAATACATTTGATCTGGGTGTCTGCATGAAAGCCCTTCCCATCATCTGGCGCTGGCCAAATGAATTTGCTAGTCATGTAGTAACGATTGGACCCTTCCACACATCCATGAACTACATCGGGATGCTCACTGGACACAAGATGCGTGGTTCTGGATATGCAGAGATTCTCTTTGAGGCACAACTAGTAACAAGTGGATCTCTCAAAGGTGTTCTCAGTGGAAAGGCCTACGCAAAGTCCCTCTTTTGCCTCAAAACAGTGTGTGAGGCAATGGAGAGGCTGTTGATGGAGAGATTCACTGAGGAGGAGAACATCATGATCTCTGACCCTGCTGTGCTTCTCAGAATGACCCAGTCTTGCAACCGAGAGCACCTCGATGAAGCCCTCAAAGACCCCTCAACTCTACTCCTCATCAAAAATTTGCATAAAATTTGCATAATTTTGCATAAAATTTGCAGCAGTAATTTGCATAAAAATGGTATGTGGGACATTTTTTCAGCTTGGGGCCATAGCTAGTCATTTTCTACACATTTTTTCCAATCTAGAAACACTGATTAGAAGTATATCTCCGGGGGGTGCAGGGGGACCTAGTCTTCCTACTAGACTAATATTCCCGGGGTGGATTTAAAGAGTTTAGTTCAGGCGAGTTAACTCTTTTCCAAATATGTAATTAAAAATACTTCGAAAAACTTTGTATGTAATGAAAGGAGGCTGCCGTCCCTTTATATGGGATCGTTCCTCTGTATGCAACTTTAACATAGGGACTGAAATTCGTTTCTCGGCTTCCACTTGATGAAATTGGGTGCAAATTTCAGAAGTGAATGCTTTGTACGTCGAGGTAATATGTTCCAAATTTCAGCAACGTCCGTTTACGCATTCATGATTTTATGACGAGAACCCTTGAATTCACGTTGGTAGAGTCAGTCTGTCCGTCATATCTCAAAGGCTATACATTGAAACTAGCTGAAACTTGTAATATACATCGGCCAATACGTCTAATTAATTGCTTTCAAAACAAATTCCCCCTAAGTGCCATCGTTTTTGCTTTAAAATTATATATCTGGCCACTCTGCCATAAAGCCCAGATCGGTGGGGTGTTGCAGTGATGGTTGTCCTTCTGGAAGTTTCTCCCTTCTCCACACAGGATCTCTGGAGCTCAGCCAGAGTGACCATCGGGTTCTTGGTCACCTCTATTACCAAGGCCCTTCTCCCCCGATTGCTGTTTGGCCGGGCGGCCAGCTCGAGGAAGAGTCCTGGTTGTTCCAAACTTCTTCCATTTTAGAATTATGAAGGCCACTGTGCTCTTGTGAACCTTCAATGCAGCAGAAATTTTTTGTAGGCTTCCGCAGATCTGTGCCTCGACACAATTCTGTCTCTGAGCTCTGCAGGCAGTTCTCCTTCGACCTCATGGCTTGGTTTTTGCTCTGATATGCATTGTCAGCTGTGATACCTTATATGGACAAGTGTGTGCCTTTCCAAATCATGTCCAATCAATTGAATTTACCACAGGTGGACTCCAATCAAGGTGTAGAAACATCTCAAAGATGATCAAGAGAAATGGGAGGCACCTGAGCTAAATTTCAAGTGTCATAGCAAAGGGTATGAATACTTATGTCAATGTGATATTTCAGTTTTTTCTTTTTAAGAAATTTGCAAAACTTTCTAAAATCCTGTTTTCTCTTTGTCATTATGGGGTATTGAGTGTAGATTGATGAGGGAAAAAGTGAATTTAAACGATTTCAGCATAAGGCTGCAACATAACAAAATGTGAAAAAAGTGAAGGGGTCTGAATACTTTCTGAATGCACTGTGTGTAAATATATATATATATATATATATATATATATATATATATATATATATATATATATATATATATATATATATATATATATATATATATATATATATATATATACAGTTAAGCTCAAAATTATTCAGACCCTATGAAAAATCTGAGATTTTTGCATTTATCTCATACTTACAAGCTAAAGTGGTGGAACTTTAACTTCAGGCAAGGACATTTAGTTGGCATGAACAAATCCACATTATATTTTGGCTCAACATTATTGGCATAACAATTAATGTTAATAGTTTTGGTTTTTATGCCGGTCCAAAATTATTCATACCCCATACCAAGTCTCAGAATTGAGGCCAATGTTTGTGATAATGCACATGCTTTTGACATTCCTGATTCTTTATAATGTTATGCAATTATTCCAAGATGTGTGCATAAAATCTGAATACAATACAAATGTGGTCTATTGAATGTACAGCGAGGAATGTTATAGAACAACACTCTGCTTTTAGACTATAAATTAAGGGGAGCTGATGCAATTATTCTCAGTTCATAGTCAGCATGGTGAAGAAGAAAGAACTCAGTGAGGACCTTCGGTTGTGCATAGTGAATGCTCACAAGGAGGGGAAAGGCTACAAAGCTATTTCGAAGCAATTCCGAGTGCCAGTTGCCAGCATACAAAGCATAATTAGGAAGTACAAGGAATTCCACACTGTAAAAAAACATTGAAGGACGTGGTCGGAAGCCAAAGGTGTCACCTCGTCTGGCAAGAAAAGTATGGCGAGAGGCCAACAACAATCCACGGATCACCATCAAGGCTCTCCTGAACAACCTTGGCGAGTCTGGGACAAAGATATCAAGGCAGACACTTCAGTGGACGTTGCACAATGGGGGACTCCATGGACGCCGACCAAGAAAGACTCCACTCCTGAAACAGAGGCATAGAGAAACTCGTCTAGCATTTGCAAGAGCGCACCTGGACAAAGATCCAAGCTTTTGGTCATCAGTTCTGTGGTCGGATGAGACGAAAATGGAGCTTTTTGGGCACAGAGATGTTGCTTTCGTTTGGCGAAAAAAAGGTGAAGCATACAACCCGAAGAACACAGTCCCGACCGTCAAGTATGGAGGCGGGAGCATAATGCTTTGGGGATGTTTCTCAGCCAGTGGGCCCAGCAATCTCGTCAAAGTGGATGGCATCATGAAAAAGGAGCAGTACATCAAGATCCTTGAGGAAAACATCAAACAGTCCGCAGAGAAACTTCACCTCGGGCAGCATTGGACGTATCAGCAGGACAACTATCCAAAACATACTGCCAAGTCAGTCAATAAATGGTTCCGGGATAATGATGTCGACGTTCTAGAGTGGCCAAGACAAAGTCCGGACCTCAACCCAATCGAGAATCTGTAGAGGGAGCTCAAGACCCGAGTGATGGCAAGGAAGCCTTCCAACCTCAAAGACCTGGAGACCTTCGCGAAGGAGGAGTGGGCCAAAATCCCTGTAGAGACATGCAAAAACCTTGTGAGCAAGTATAAGAACCGTTTGGAGGCTGTGATCACAAACAGAGGCTTTTCCGTTGATTACTGAATGTGACTTTGAACTGATCTAAGCAAGGGTATGAATAATTCTGGACAAGACATTTTTGGTAAATCTGTCAATAAAATTCCGCCAAAACAATGTATTTCTTGAAATGTCTCTTGCAGTGATTCTTTCAGCTGTTTGTCACATTCTTATGTAACGTAAGCCACAAGAAACCCATTCCTCAAATAACACGATTCAAAATACTCCGAATTTGGTAAGGGTATGAATAATTTTGGGCTTAACTGTACATATATATATATATATATATATATATAAAATTCTTGGAGAAAATGTCGAACAATAGAAAATGGACATACCATGGTTTGTGGAAAATGCAAGATGATAGATAATAAGGGACATTCAAAAAAATCTCGTGTGTATGCTGTACTACCCTTGTGTTCTTAGGAGGAACCAAGTAATGATTTAGAAAAGTTCATATAAAGGGGCGCCAATTTGATTCATTCAGCTGCATGGACGTAAGTGTATTTTAACCTATGTATGTAGGGCACCCCTTTATTTGGATTATTATTAGGATTCACAGACCTTTGGCTGATGTTGACCTATTGACCTTTTGACCCCAAAAACAATAGGCTTCTTGCTTATGACCAACTCTACCATTTGGTGAAGTTTCGTGAAGATAGGTTGAAAAGTGTGACCTGTAGGCGACTGACATACAGACAAACAGACAGAACAAGAGGACTTAATGCAGTGCACAATACTTGCAAAATACACCCCCAATCCCCCCCCCCCCCACCCCAAAAAGGGTTGCCATTGATCCATCAAATTGTCCATTTCATAAAGATTAAAATTGACGATCTTGATCAAAGCTCGGATTAATAGGATGAAAAGTGACGATTTTTCAGATGAAAATTGATTTTAGAAGTTTCACCTTGAGTTGACCTTTGGCCTCACAAATAGTTGGTTTGCCCATTTAGCGACTCAATGTGCAAATGCTGTTCAATTTTCAAGTCAATTGGATGAAAAATGGTGATTTTAGAAATTAGACCTCCAGATGACCTTTGACCTCAATCAATAGGCTTCTCAATTGTAACGACCTCTACAACTGGTGAAGTGTCATGACGATCGGTTTAGAATTGTGACGTGTAGGTGAGTGACAAACAAGCAAACAGGAAGACGTCATGCAGAGCATGATACTTGCAAAATCCGATTTTGGAAGTTTGACCTTCAGTTGACCTTTGACCCAAAAATAGTTGGTTTCCCAATTCTGTGAGGCAATATGCAAATGTTGTTCAATTTTCAAGTAAATCGGATGAAAATTGATGGTTTTTCAGATGTAAAATGATGATTGTGGAAGTTTGACCTTGAGTTGACCTTTGACCTTTTGACCTTAAAATAGTATGTTTCCCAATTTAGTGACTCAATGTGCAGATGCTGTTCAATTTTCAAGTCAATCGGTTGAAAATTGATGGCTTTTCAGATGAAAATTGCTGATTTTTAAAATTTGTCCTTGAGTTGACCTTTGACCTTTTGACCTCAAAAATACTTCATTTCCCAATTTAGTGACGCAATATACAAATGCTATTCAATTTTCAAGTCAATCGGATTTAAAATGGCGATTTTAGAAATTTGACCTCCAGATGACCTTTGACCTCAAAATCAATAGGCTTCTCATTTGGGACGACCTATTTAACGTGGTGAAGTTTCGTGAGAATCGGTTTCGAATTGTGACCTGTAGGCCGGTGACAAACAGACAGACAGACAAACAGAACCACCAACGCAACCGACCAATATACTTGAAAAATCTTCGATTTTCGCAAGTAACAAAAGTACATCGGATTTGAGAACCTTCGGAAGCAACAGTTAAAAGTACGAACATAGCAGATGCAAAACATTCAGAGCTTTCACAATCATAGTTACCAATATGTCTGGCAAATGTTTATTCACCAATACACATGCCTTACGATGAGCATTTTCATCCATAGCTTTCTTGTCACATTTGAAACGTGGAACAAATGACTGCACTACATACAGGACATTATTGGTGAGGTTCAAGCTTTATCCAGTCCTGCAATTTAAAATACATTCAGCTGCACAAAATATCAGCATATTAAATGGAAGTAGTAGTGTAATGGCATTATTTGTTGTTTTTTTTTACATAAAAGCTTTATAATTTAAATAAGACAAACATAATACTCAAAGGAGTGCATTGCCCTCTTTAAATTGCACGTTTTCCAGTGTTTAGCCGGTAGGATTCAGGAATAAAATGCTGCAGAAGCTTCGTAAGAACACGGCGAACAGCTATTTTGCCATAATCATGTTCTCCGATTTCAAAACCATTATCTGAAATCAGTCTCTTATATTACTGTACAGCAGTTTCAAATCATTAACTAAAGGAGGGTAAAATGGCATATTTCCACAGCGGCGTGATCAAGGAAGGCTGAATCAGTTTGTCTTGAGCCATGATGTGTTCATACAGGAGCCTTTTACAAAGCCAACACACGCAGGGATACTTTGGGCCAACAGCTTCCTTCCAGGAGGTCTTTATACACAATGGGTGATATCTTCTTATACCTGAAGGCCTTTGGTGAGGGAAACTTCGAGGGTGATGTTGAACTCTTGGAGGCTCTGCAATAGTTGCACTAGAGACAAGAGCAAAGCCGGGTTGCGGAGCGCTGCCCACTCTTCATACATGTATTCTGCTGGACCGCTTGAGATTATCAGCGGAAGCCAGCAGTGCAGGCAGTGATCTCTGCAACATGGTGAGGTTGGGTTAGCGCTGGAGGTAAAATAATGTTCCTGTAAACCATTAAACCTAATGCCATGTTTTGTATGAGTGGTATGTCGTACCATTGAAGAGAAATATTAACATGATGTACAAGGATTTGATTATTTGCATGATGGCACAGCCAGTTTCACACACAAAGGGGGCTTTCTGCAATCAATACATTTAATGGTGGTAATTTACCCCCATTAAACTGTTATGTACTTGTAAAGGTTATCATACATTGATAGGAAAGGTACATGGAAAGGTAGGTGAAGAAAAGGTAACGCTGCCCATCTACCCTGTGTCTATCATGAGCACCAGAGCACTATCTACATCATTTATGACAAGTCCAACAACTAATACGTGTTTTTTCTCTCTTGCAGTCAGGTTAGAGGGTGAAAGAACAGCCGACAATGCAAGGTCAGATGAACATTTTGTTGGGGAGAGGAGGAGATAGGAAATTTAATGAGTACAGGGACCAGGTATTCATGAGAAGGATAAATGAAATACAGTCGGACCCCGACATTCACGGTCCTGACATTCGCAGACACCGCGTATTCGCAGTTGATAAAATGCGACCTGCTTCTACAGTCGTGTAGAAGTATAAAAACGTCTAAAGTCAGGAGTAAGCGAGTTATCGCGGGCATCCCAATTGAAATATGTCCCTCGTCCTTTTAAATTAATAAAATGCATTATGATGACAAATGCCCTTCCTGAACCCCAATGTTCTGTTAATGAGATAGAAATAGTTCAGTTCTTTGATGAGTCTTAACAATACTGCACCATAATTTATAAGAATCTTTTAGAAAAAGGATTAATTATATTATTAAGGATGAATGTATATATTTATTACATTTTAATAAGCTCAGGAATTTAAGAGTATAACGCAGATTCTGGTTGAAGTCAAGAGTTGCCTTTGTGATGGAAAGATATACATATATGAATGAATGAATGATCGTTTTAAGGCCATTTTCCCCGCTAGAGCGGGGGTTAGCCTTGCGGGCCCCATGACAATCATGGTTCCCTGTTTGAGGCAATGATTTTATGGCTGGATGCCCTTCCTGACGCCAACCCTTGGTCACGCTCTTACGATGCGCAGGGATACGGTGTACCTATTCTAAACCGGGGTACACACCGGGATCATTCATCCCAGCAAGCTGGTACTCAATTTGCCGACCTCGGAAGGATGACAGGCTGAGTCAACCCCCCTGGCGTTAATTCAGCGATCGACCGGGATTCAAATCCAGGATCCTAGGATCCCAAGCCGGCACCCTAACCGCTAGGCCAACACCAGGCTAGGAAAGATATACATATCCCCCATTCATTTGCAGTTGTGTGTAAATACTAATTTGGGGATAAGATCTGTGAAAGTTTTGTTGTACAAAGACAATTATCTTCTGATTCAAGTGACCAAACTGAGAAGATAATGGCTTATCAAGGATCCCTCATCCTCTGATCTACCGCCTCCCTACCCCTTACTTACTTATCAGTAATTCCCCGTCCCCCAATCTACCCATCCCTAATCTCTTATCAGAATCCCTCGACCCCCCGATCTCCTCCTCTCTACTCCCACCCACTGTTAAGGACCCAACCAAATATTCTCCTTTTGTTCTCGATTACTATAAATGAAGCAAGGACAGTTGTATCGGGGAAGAATACTCGTTTCGACCCGTGGTCCCCGTGCTGTGGGAGTTGGCTATACTGTGTATGTCTGTTGTAACCGAATGAGTATTTTCCCAGTATTATTAAATTTTTACAAGTGGTCAATGCGTGGACATAGCTTTGTTTATGTACACAAATTGCTACAACAGTCGCTGCCCTGTGCCCTGCCTATTCTTGGTTTTTCGCAAGCGCAAAAAAACATCTCCCACCAGCCACGGCACATGACACTTTTAAAAGTATCTTCCATGCATCACGCATAACACTTCCAGCCACGAATAAACCACACGATTTGATAGTCTTTTCGTGGGCGTATTCACGTTTTTTCTGACCTGCTTTGACATTCACGGCACTGTGCTTTGCGTATTCGTGGTTTTTCTGGGGCGTATTCACGGTTTTTCATGGAATTTTTGATTTTCCCTTATGACTCACGAACCGCCGGGAACCTATCCCCCATTTTCCCATTGAAACAATGCCCCATCATTCGCGGATTCGATATTTGCAGCATTTTCCAGAAACACGTCCCCTGCGAATGTTGGGGTCCGACTGTACAATACAAGCCACCCTAGGTAGGGAAGAGGGAAGTGCCAGTGACATGTGGGATGTTTTAAATTGCTGTATGCTACAAAGTAGAGTAACAGTCTCAACCAACACACACACACTTCAAATTGATGGTATTACAACTGTGAGAACGTTTGACATAGCACAATCAAATCAATCATGAACCATGGTCTATACAGAGCGTTGGTGCTGGCAAAGCAGTTTCTATGGCTAGGGTTACAATCCTGGATGGGTTGCCACTCCCACACAGGGAGTCAGGGCAGGAATTTGGAGCTTGGTCATGGTGCCAGTGATAGTTTGATATCTCATCGCAAAGGACGCTGTGGGATCTTTAACGTCCACCAACTAATGTCCGCAAGCGGGACGCCAGTTTAACGTCCATCCGAGGGATGGCACACACAATGATGAATCACCCTGTCTGTGAGACATGGAAGTTTATAGCTGGGCCATGATTTGAACCCAGGCTAGACAGCCTATAGAGGAGTGTGCATACCTCTACAATCTAGGCCATCTTGCCAGCCTTCAACATAGCCCCAAATTCTAATTAGCAAAACTGCATTGTACTTTTAAGGCCCCAATCCATTTTAGAATTGTCACTATCCAGGTTTATAATTGCCACTATTAAAAGGCCCAATTAATTGCGCCAAAAAACAAGAACAAAACACTTTATACAAGTCAAATCAATGGCGAAAAATGACTTACATATAATAGAAATGCTTCACAATTGTGTGAGATACCAAAAGATAAACATGGAGAAACATTTGTTCATTTTGAACTATTCTGCCTGGCTTCAAAGATGAATGGCATAAAATACACCAAAATATTGAAATGTAAGCAGAGTATTGTTACTGTGACAAACGACAATAAGTGGCTCACAAATACAAAATATATATTATATATATATTGAAATGTAAGCAGAGTATTGTTACTGTGTGACAAACGACAATAAGTGGCTCACGTACAAAAAAAATAAATTCATCCTATACCTGGCTCCAAGGCACACAAGGAGTTGAAATTTTCCATCCTTCCCAATGTTGCGTTGTGCCGCATTGATGCTTGTAATTAAATGGCAAAATGACTCACGTCCATCAGGACAAGGAAGCAGGGCTCGACTGGGATTTTCAGGGTTACCAGGACTTTCCAAGTACAAGCAAACCTTTCCTGCTCCCATCCGGCATTGGACAGAACAGTTAGCTTTAAAGCCGATGACGAGAGACAAAATGTTTGAAAATTGAAGAGACAAAATTAATCAAAGGCCGTAGCTCATTGAGTCACTCGCTGACTGACAAACTATTTTCTCATCCCAAATAATAAAACGTCACAAGAGTACATTTGATAAATCAACGGGCAATTAATCCTGGTGTCAAGTTCGTCAGTAAATTAGTAGCTGATTTAGGTAGACAAAATCACTGGGAAAAACATTAGTTTAACTTCCAACTACCAAAATCATGAATTGCGAATAGATAATGCGTAAACATGCAACTGCATATTGAATCAGCGTTCAACTTTTAGGCAGCTTTGAAAGGATCACGGTAGTCAACTGGCTGAACAAAATTTCAAAATTATCACACTGATAAAGAACTGCTGCAACACGTCTACAATGAAGCATAAGTTGGAGATTGTGAAAGCAGAGATGCACGAGAGAGCTAATATCTTACCGAGAAAGTCCCATATGAAGATGCTTTTTTGGAAAAGGCGCGTAGACTTGAAGCCATGACGGAACAGTTGATCCAGGGAAGGAACGAGACCACCCTCTCCACATAGTAGTGGCATCAAACTGCCCCTCTGTGTGACAAGGTGCTGCTCTAAGCAACTACAAATGCTTATTCTTTATGAAATCCAAGTGTGGGGACAAAATCTTTGTGAAAGACATTAAAAGCAACAACAACAACAACAAACACACACACACACACACACACACACACACACACACACACACACACACACACACACACACACACACACACACACACACACACACACACACACACACACACACACACACACAGTGCCTGTCCATGCAGCATATTTCAATCACGGTCAGAATGATAATTTCTGGTCTCAGAAACGGGGTCAGCTGGTGGTAGGCGACCAGGTTAACGGCATTGTACCAGTGTACCACCCACCTTTTCAGTGGAAATGAAGGCCAAGAATAGCATCGGATAAGGGGTGGGGTGGGGCATTGTACGGAGATCCAGAGGGTGTACACATGCACACACGCACACATACACTAGAGGGGGGAATAGTTCAAAAATCTTACAATTCTAGCATAACTGTATGTAAAGGCATATCCCAAACAAAGGATGATTCAACACAAGCAGCAAATTAATTTTCAATGAAGTTCACTGAAATATAAAAAGGCTAATGAGGAAATAATAATAATAATGTCCTGTCTGTAGCTAGTTAAAACCAGCCTTGGACGAATAGCCGAGACAGTTTTACTCCCGAGGTGGCAGCCCGAAAAATGGCGGTATTTTTGTCGCGTGCAGGACCAAGGATGCGAAACGTTTATCTGATCTGAACACACGGGTTTATTCCGAAACCACAAACAAGTAAACACGACAGTAAATTCGACAATAATGATTTAATAAAAATAAATCAAAGAATGAAAATGAAGGCTGAGGTAAAACTACATTTTAACTGAGGTACCTCCACACACGGACTCAAAAACGGACACACGGGGGAAAGGTAAAATAAAATAAAATCCCTTTTTGGCCATCCGGTACTTATCATTGGCCCGACTGGGTCCTTTTTGAGGAGAATGGTGGTGACAAGGCTCTGAGTCTCCCGCTCGGGAAGCGGACAAGATGGCGATGGTGACAAAGGTGCCAAGGGTGTGAGGCGAAGACGACCCCTTTTTTCTCCTCCACCAAGCTCCCGAGTGAGCCCTGCAGTCACAACGCTCCTCCTGATTGCCACCTCTCCTCCACAGTGCACACAATCGCTAGCATCCTGCTCCACCAGGACACCACAGGAAGAAGACAAAAACTGGCCAACACCCAAAAATGGCTAGCTTCTTCACGTTCCAGCAAGACTGGAAGACTCCTCTTCTTCACTCCTGAGAGCCAATCATATCCTTTGCCTCCCGGCTCGCTCTGCCCACATCCTACAGGTCAATGGTGTCTCTCGGGGCGTGGCCTTTTGCCATAAGTGTTCATGTGGGCGGGGCTTAGTTGCCATGAGCGTTCATAAGGCCGGCGCTGGGTTTAAATGTTGTTTAATGGGGGGGTTTTCATGGACGGCCTTGTAAATGTAAAACTTTAGGGAAAATCACATACAGGGGAAAACTAACCTTAATCCCTAACTAATTAGCACTGCTTCACCCTTCGTGTGAAGACACGTAAACAATCTTAAGCTACAGTTTCCCTACTTAAGTACATCGAGATTTCTCCTACGCGTCCATGGTTATACAATCTTACCTTTCCTATGGGATATTTTTACCTACTCCCCCTCCCCCCACAAACGTAACAATAATTTCAAAAATAAAAGCTGCAATAGTCAAACAAAACAAGTGGCTACAGGACCCAAATGTTATTCCCTTTCAACACTTACCTCCCTCTCTGGCTTGTGGAAGTGCTTAACCAAACAATTAACAGCTTCTCCCACAGCTTCCTGTATCTGTCCTGTGTCTGGGCCTACAGAAGAATGAAAAAAAACCAGATTAATACAAACAAGGTGATTTACATAAACACGACCCAACCGACAAAATAAAATGTGATGTTACCGGAGATTGAGACAGCTTTATGGGACATTTGGAAGCTTAACCCCCATGCTATTATGAGGGCACTGCAAAACCATGCCCCCTATGAGGGTGCCAGGACCCACTCACAAAGTCAATTAAATGGCTGTTAGTTTCAGAGTGTGTGATGCAACCAAGCAATATTTTCTGCAAAAATTCTGAAACAGATTCTGACAAGTGCAGTGGGCATCATCATCATAAAAACATTGTCTCAAAAAGAGAACCATGACAATTACGACTACATATGGGCAGGGTACAGCCCGAAGTACCCCGTGGGGGACCCCACTCCCTCTCGTCAAAACTCAAGGTGGGGAACCCGATCGAAGCAAGGGTGGAAATCATTCCATTTATGACGACGAAACGTCTGATGCCCGACGTGGATATCGGTTTCTGAGATTTGGGACATGGAATGTAGGGACAACGACAGGGAGATCAGGAGAAGTGGTGGAAGTATTGGTCAGAAGAAGAGTGGACATATGTTGTGTGCAGGAGACGAGATGGAAGGGAAATGGTGTGAGAATGGTGAAGGGTAGGCAGGGACAGAAATACAAGTTTGTGTGGCAAGGGTGCCCAGAGGGCGTGAATGGTGTTGGTGTCCTGTTTTCTGAGGAGTTTGTAGACAGTGTGGTGAGTGTGACTAGAGTGAGTGAAAGGTTGATGATGGTGAAAATGATGATTGGAAAGCTCTTGGTGAGCATCATCTCGGGATATGCTCTGCAGGTTGGTCGGAGCGATGAAGAGAAGGACAAGTTCTGGTGTGCAATAGAGAAGCTGATGGAAAACGTGAAAGATGAGGAAGTTGTTGTGGTAGTAGGAGACCTAAATGGACATGTGGGAAGGAGTATGGACGGTTTTGAGGGAGTTCATGGGGGTTACGGATATGGTGTGAGAAATGAAGAAGGTGAAAGGATTTTGGAGTTTGCTGATGGAGCTGATTTGTTGATTTGTAATACTCACTTCCAGAAAGAGGATAATAAGCTTGTTACATACACGTCAGGTGGGTCGACGACAACCGTTGACTACCTGCTGGTGCGTAGGCGAGATAGGGGGCACCTCCGGGACACAAAGGTGATCCCGGGGGAGGAGGCTGTTTCACAGCACCACTTGGTTGTCTGCGACATAAGGGTGAAAGGTGCGAGGAGAGCTCGGCGGGTGAAGTACCAACCGAGAATGAAGGTGTGGAGGTTGAAAGATGTGACAGTGAGGGAGCCATTAAAAGAGAGGCTGAGTATGGTGGAGGATGATGTGGTTGAGCTTGAAAGTGGTTGGATGTCAATGAAAGATAGTCTGTTGGGAGCCGTTGGTGAGGTATGTGGATGGACAAAAGGACCAGCGAGGCACTCGGAAACATGGTGGTGGGATGATGAAGTTGGAAAGAAGATTGACGAGAAGAGGAAGAAGTTCAAGGAGTGGCAGAAGGCGAAGGGTATGGGGGCAGAAAAGGCAGAGCATGAAAGTTATAAGGCAGCCAAGAAGGCTGCAAAGAAAGAGGTAGCAAAGGCACAGGAGGCATGTAGGAAAATGTTCGGAGAGCGCTTGGATTCGGAAGAGGGTCAGAGAGCGGTATTCAGGATTGCAAAGCAGATAGCAAAAGAGAGGTGTGATGTGATGGGGTGAGTTGCTTGAAGGATGAAGTGGGACAAATCGTTGTGGACCCAGATGGAATTAAAGGAAGATGGAAGAGATATATGGAAATACTGTTGAATGCAGAGAATGAATGGGATGGCAACATAGAGAGTAACCCAGTTTTAGGACTGGCAGAGAAGATAACCGAGAAGGAAGTTGAGGAACAGATAAAAGCAATGAAGAGTAGAAAAGCGGGAGGGCCGATGGGAGTTGTGGGAGATATGTTGAAGGCAGCGGGAAATTGGGGTGTGAAGAGAATGACAGAGATCTGTAATCTGGTGGTGAAAGAAGGCCGCATTCCAGTGGATTGGGAACTGAGTACCCTCGTCCCTCTATACAAGGGGAAAGGTGACCCTCTGGACTGTGGCTCGTATAGAGCGATAAAGTTATTGGAGCATGGAATGAAGGTATTGGAAAGGGTGTTGGAGAGGAGGATGAGGAAGAAAGTGAAGATTGACGAAATGCAGTTTGGATTTATGCCAGGAAGAGGAACGACAGACGTGCTTTTTATTGTGAGGCAGTTGCGGGAGAAGTATATGGAGAAGAGGAAGAAGTTGTTTCTTGGGTTTGTTGATCTGGAGAAAGCATTCGATAGGGTTCCACGTGAAGTAGTGACATGGGCATTGAGGAAGTTAGGAGTGGAGGAATGGTTGATCAGAGTAGTGATGGCAATGTACAAAAGAGCGCGCACAGCTGTAAGGACGAAGGACGGGAACAGTGGTGAGTTTTAGGTGAAGGTGGGAGTGCATCAAGGGTCGGTACTAAGTCCACTACTATTTGTAGCTGTGATGGAGGTGCTGGCTCAGAAAGTAAAGGAGGGTCTACCGTGGGAGTTGTTGTATGCAGATGATCTGGTGTTGATTGCAGAAAGTATGGATGGACTGAAGGAGAAGATGAACAAGTGGAAGGAATATATGGAGACAAAAGGTCTGAAGGTGAATATCAGAAAAACGATGGTGATGGCAAGTGGTAAAGCATGTGGTGAGGTGGAAAAAACTGGGAAGTGGCCGTGTGCTGTGTGCAGGAGGGGTGTCGGAGTGAATTCCATTCAATGTACAATGTGCGCTGAGTGGGTTCATCAAAAATGTAGTGGTTTGAGAGGGTCATTAACCAGTGTGGCAGCTACATTCAAGTGTAAGGTGTGCACAGAGGGAGCTGCAGATGGAGGAAATGTTGAGTTGGATCTTGGAGATGGCGTGAAGCTGGAAGGTGTGAAAACATTTTGTTACCTTGGAGACATGCTGAATGGAGAAGGTGGATCAGACTCGGCAATGGTTGCTCGAGTGAGGTGTGCATGGAAGAAGTTTCGGGAAATGAGTGGCGTGCTGACGAGGAGGGGAGTGTCATTGAAGCTGAAGGGAAAGGTGTATGCTGCATGTGTGAGAAGTGTTATGATTTATGGGAGTGAGACATGGGTAACGAACGTAGAGCAGCAACGAAGGCTGGAAAGGGTGGAAATGCGAATGGTTCGGTGGATGTGTGGAGCATCGTTGAGAGAGAGGAAGACAAATGATGAATTGCGAAAGATGATGGGAATAGAGCCTGTGATGGATGCTGTGAAGAGAAACAGGTTGAGATGGTTTGGTCATGTGTTGAGGAAGGATGAAAGTGACTGGTTGAAAAGAGTGATGGGAATGAATGTAGAAGGAATTAGAGGACGGGGAAGACCGAGAAAGACCTGGCTAAAGATGGTCGAAGAAGAAATGCGGGCAAGGGGGTTAACAAGGGGAGATGCAGAAAATAGGGCAAAATGGAGAACATTGTCATGGGGACCGCAAGGCTAACCCCCGCTCTTGCAGGGAAAATGGCCTTAAAATGCCTGTTGTTGTTTGTTGTTGTAGTGGGCATCAGGGAAGAAGGAGAGGAGAAACTACATTTTCCTTGTAAAATTTACTCTGGCCACGCTGATGATATGGCACACGTAATGTGACCGATGGAGACTGAAAAAAAATGAGCAACATCAGAGGCTCTGTAGACCGCTGTGACACAGAGGTGCATCCGGATGGTAGGAGTTTCAGAACATATCGTGAGAGGAAAATAAGTGAAATGCGAGTCTAATGGTTAAACCAAGATGGCGACGCCATGATGTACATGCCGGTACGACACCTTGGCCAGATCACATCACTCTGTCGATGCTTGCGCTTCAACTCTGAACACACCATGCCATGGAAAGTGGATTGGGCAAAAAGCGATACCTTAAACATCATCAGTGCTGTCCATTTCATTGATGGACCTGAATGGATATGTTTACTCGTGCTGGTGCATTACACTGTCACAGCTTTCAATGCTCGAGCGCGACTCTCTCAGAGAGGTAAATTAATAACAGGAGAGTAAAAGTAAATGCTAAGTTGGAATCATTCCAATGAGAAGGCTATCTGGAAATACAATAATGTCAAGGAATAGGCCAAGGTGCTGTAGTTCCTAGGATGGAATTCTAAAAAAAAGATATCTAAAAAAGTTATGGACGGATTGGGCCAAAACTTGGTGGACAAGTTGAGTGTGCAACAAGGACGAACTGATTAGATATTGGTGAAAATCCGAATACGAGCACATTTAAATTTATTAAGCGTTTTATTTTTTAAATTTACTAGCAGGGCTACCCGGTGCTTCCTGGGGGATGAGGAAGGAGAGGAGTGAGGGGTGTACTTGGCTCTGCCCGGCTGGGCGGGCTTTTCCCAGTGGTGGTTTCAGGCCATGTTGGACATCGAAAAGCTATGGAGTTATTGGCCACCTGATGGTTACCTTTTGCTTGCGGGTCGGTGGCAACACTGCCTGACCCCACATCCCAATATACATCTTATAGCGGTCTTGGTAGCCTCAAATCGGATGTCAAGGCCAACGTGTGGTAGCTTAAAACCTTGCCCAGATTTTGAAGTACCTTCACCCAAAATGTGGGGCCTCTAGGTGATACGGTTTGACTATGAAAGAATAACATACAAACATACAAACGCAAAAACAAACACACAAACCAATTGGAAGCACATATAGATGAGAGAGACTTCATGAAACATCACAAAATCTGTACAGTGAAAAACACCAACACAAGTTGCACATGAGAGGTCATAGGTAACAGAGCAATGAGCATACATACGGCAGGGGCTCCTTTTGACTGAAGCCATCCGCTGAGATAGAGTATTACCTACCGGCAACAACTGCTTTTCAAGAAAGTAATCAACCTACATTTTTGCAAAAAAAAGGTCAAAAGACTAGGAGAGGTAATTGGGAAAACATTTTTTGGCCTACAAGAGAACATAACATCACAAAATCATGTGCAAAGTAGTTGTGAGCAGGAAGTTTTGCGAGGACATTTGGAATGTAAATTTGAGCAGAGAATACGGCATTCGTCTGAATGGTCTTTCACGATTCCTATTAAAGCAAAAAGTGTGTTGGTCGGTCGTCGGACTGTCTTTTGCATTGTTATAAGTAACCGTGGATTTAACTAAAACACAGGCCGGGACTGTGAATAAAAAGTGTTAAATAAAAACTTGGAATGTTTGAAGCTTTTCTTTTTTTATAGTCAATCATCTGAAAAGCTAAAAACACAAATTTATCGATATTGCATCACAGTGATTTTCACTGTGACTCATTGGAAAGTAGATCAGGCTTCTTACTCTGCTTGTTTGGTCCTGAAAAGCTGATGTTGCGGGGAAAGGTTGGTGCTTGCAGCGATGTTGTGTGACTTGATCTCTGCCCATCCTCGGGAAGTCTGTGCACCAGATGCTCTCCCACCAAAATCCTCTCCAGACTACCGTCGTCCACTCCACGGCCAAGCCACCTACCACAGCGAAACCTGCACATACCACATCAAAATTGTGCATCCAGAGCTTGACTATTTTTAAACATCTACAAATTTTTGAGGAAAACAACCAACATTATATTAAGACGTAGAAATAACTACTCTAAGGGACCCTGTATGGCAACCACCATATAGGGTCTCTTCGGGTATTTTTTTCGTGGTATAAGATTACAGTAGTCCCTTCTCCTTATCGAGTGGGTTAGCATGTCATAATGTGTTGGAGCCAGGGTAGGGAGGTCCGTAGGGGATAATTAATTGTACAGTCCATACGAGCTTCGTGGACGTACTGTACGCGCGCTAATTTAAACCACGCCATAATCCAAGGGCCCCTTTCTTTTATTCCCAATCTTCTTCTTTCACACCACACTTTTATTTCCACCTGGCTTATTTTCACGTTAAAGGCATTGCAAGCGTCATTCCACAACTCGCTTGCCACAAGCTCACCTTGTACACGTAATCGACCCACCTGGCATACCTGCTCGCCTTGCTCAAAGCGACGGCCCACAACGGACTTTGTCACCCATCACAAATAACAGGTGCTAATTGGCCATTAGCGACCTATCGGTGTATGGACGCTCCGTTCACCCCTACGAGCCATTAAGAGGTAACAGGGATTACCCCGTGCTTGTGATGTGTGGACAGGAAGCGACCCGGTGTTAACTAAAGAGAGAACCTTTCAGTGCGCTGACCGGAAGGGCCAAATGGCGACATCCAGCTACGGAAGGTTTATGAGGGCAGGGAGGAGCGACGGCCCAACAATCAGCATCCCGGAGTCCGCCCACGAACTTTCGAGAAGGCTGATGAGAGTAGGGCGAAGGGACGGCCCACCAATCAGCATCCCGGAGAAGTTTGTCGAACAACCCCCACCCTCGCCAGAGCCTTACTAGAAGTGCCACACAGGCGAAGCCGAAGCCTCAGTGCTGCTTCCTCGCTTGCTCTGGACTCACTGCTGCTCGTGTCGATGACTGCTGCTGCTTCTGCTGCTACCTCGCTCGCTCCGGACTCATCTGCCTGCCCGCGCTCGCGTCGATGACTGATGCTGGAAGCCTTGGGGTGGTGGAGCACTGGCCAGAATAGGGTCAAGACCAAGCCACGCATACACCACACTGCTAGACTCTAACACCCTTACAGTTACACCCCCAGTATTTTCTCCCCATTTACTCCTCTCCCTTAACGTTGGGTCACAGAACCATGACTGGTTCTGTCCGATAAGTGGGAGGCCGTGATCCCCACACAGTCTCCATTCCTAACGCTCGTTTTCCCCTTTCGTGAATGTCTGATGTGGCACCCTGTTGTGTTTAATAGTATTTATAGTTAATAAGGCAGAGGTTAATAAGGCAATAGCCTGTAAATAAATCCTTTGTTGACGTTTTCCTTTCAATCTGTCCGTGTATGTCTTTTCTCTCATTGATCCAGTGCTGTTCACACGTAGAGTAGGTCGGGAGGTTATCAGTCCCCACATAAATGGCTCATTAAACAGATTGGCTGTTCACCAGGTGGTAAGCTCGGGCCACGCTCATTATAAGATCTGATTAAGATAGGGTTGGTGAATAGCCGGAGGCCGTGTATCCCGGCCAGAAGGTCGTAGCTGACAGTTAAAACAGACCGAGGACACTGAAGGACGTGCGACTAATCGGTTGGCGTACGTGGTTGGTTGATTAACAACTTACCACGTATGAAGTTATTCGTGCGTGGTAACCTCAGGCCCGTTAAGCTCAGGAGGGAGCTGAGGCTAGTCCCTCATAGTAGACCCGAAACACCGGGGCCATAACAATATACTCCAATTGTTTATGCAAGGTGGATGATAAGTATCCTGAGGTGATCATCAGGACCCTTAATCTAAAAGCCAAAATTGTATTTGAAGCATTTCCTTTGAAGGCAAATGTGACAAAATCTAGAATCTGGAGGAACGGAGGGTCGATTTTTGAAAGATAAGCCGATGTTCATGTCCTTCAGCAGCCTGTGCCATAAGAAACTAGAACAATGCGACTGTGTCGTCAATATGCCTCAGCATAGTCCTACAATGGGTAGATGCCATCGTTCACTGTCCAGAAAATAAACAAGTTTGATTTAAATAATTCCTTCAGCTGTTTTCAAGTATCACATTTTTACCCGACATGACAGGTTTCACATCAATCGGTGAAGCGGTTTCAGAGATGGGATTTTTTAAAATATCGGCTTCCAAGCTGATATGGCTGCCACACCACATGACATATACAACAACAACAACAACAGGCATTTTAAAGGCCATTTTCCCTGCAAGAGCGGAGTTAGCCTTGCGGTCCCCATGACAATCTTCTCCATTTTACCCTATTTTCTGCATCTCCCCGTGTTAACCCCCTTGCCCGCATTTCTTCTTCGACCATATTTAGCCAAGTCTTTCTCGGTCTTCCCCGTCCTCTACTTCCTTCCACATTCATTTCCATCACTCTTCTCAACCAGTCACTTTCATCCTTCCTCAACACATGACCAAACCATCTCAACCTGTTCCTCTTCACAGCATCAATCACAGGCTCTATTCCCATCATCTTTCGCAATTCATCATTTGTCTTCCTCTCTCTCAATGATACTCTGCACATCCACCGAACCATTCGCATTTACACCCTTTCCAGCCTTCGTTGCTGCTCTACATTCATGACCCTTCTCTCGCTCCCATAAATCATAACACTTCTCACACATGCAGCATACACCTTTCCCTTCAGTTTCAACGACACTCCCCTCCTCGTCAGCACGCCACACAGTTCCCGAAACTTCTTCCATGCACATCTCACTCTAGCAACCGTTGCCGAGTCTGATCCACCTTCTCCATTCAGCATGTCTCCTAGGTAACAAAATGTTTTCACACCTTCCAGCTTCACGCTGTCTCCAAGATCCAATTCAACATTTCCTCCATCTGCAGCTCTCTATGCACACCTTACACTTGAATGTAGCTGCCACACTGGTTAATGACCCTCTCAAACCACTACATTTTTGATGAACCCACTCAGCGCACATTGTACATTGAATTGAGTTCACTCCGCCACCCTTCCTGCACATAGCACATGGCCACTTCCCAGTTCTTTCCACCTCACCACATGCTTTACCACTTGTCATCACCTTTGTTTTTCCGATATTCACCTTCAGACCTTTCGTCTCCATACATTCCTTCCACTTGTTCATCTTCTCCTTCAGTCCATCCATACTTTCTGCAATCAACACCAGATCATCTGCATACAACAACTCCCACGGTAAACCCTCCTTTACGTTCCGAGCCAGCACCTCCATCACAGCTACAAATAGTAGTGGACTTAGTACTGACCCCTGATGCACTCCCACCTTCACCTCAAACTCACCACTGTTCCCGTCCTTCGTCCTTACAGCTGTGCGCGCTCTTTTGTACATTGCCATCACTACTCTGATCAACCATTCCTCCACTCCTAACTTCCTCAATGCCCATGTCACCACTTCACGTGGAACCCTATCGAATGCTTTCTCCAGATCAACAAACCCAAGAAACAACTTCTTCCTCTTCTCCATGTACTTCTCCTGCAACTACCTCACAATAAAAAGCGCATCTGTCGTTCCTCTTCCTGGCATAAATCCAAACTGCATTTCATCAATCTTCACTTCCTTCCTTATCCTCCTCTCCAACACCCTTTCCAATACCTTCATTCCATGCTCCAATAACTTTATCGCTCGATACGAGCCACAGTCCAGAGGGTCACCTTTCCCCTTGTATAGAGGGACGAGGCTACTCAGTTCCCAATCCACTGGAATGCGGCCTTCTTTCACGACCAGATTGCAGATCTCTGTCGTTCTCTTCACACCCCAATTTCCCGCTGCCTTCAACATATCTCCCACAACTCCCGTCGGCCCTCCCGTTTTTCTACTCTTCATTGCTTTAATCGCTTCCTCAACTTCCTTCTCGGTTATCTTCTCTGCCAGTCCTAAAACTGGGTTACTCTCTATGTTGCCATCCCATTCATTCTCTGCGTTCAACAGCATTTCAATATATCTCTTCCATCTTCCTTTAATTCCATCTGGGTCCACAACGATTTGTCCCACTTCATCCTTCAAGCAACTCACCCCCATCACATCACACCTCTCTTTCGCTATCTGCTTTGCAATCCTGAATACCACTCTCTGACCCTCTTCCAAATCCAAGGGTTCTCTGAACATTTTCCTACATGACTCCTGCGCCTTTGCTACGTCTTTTTTTGCAGCCTTCTTGGCTGCCTTATAACTTTCATGCTCTTCCTTTTCTGCCCCCGTACCCTTCGCCTTCTGCCACTCCTTGAACTTCTTCCTCTTCTCGTCAATCCTCTTTCCAACTTCATCATCCCACCACCATGTTTCCGAGTGCCTCGGTGGTCCTTTTGTCCATCCACATACCTCACCAACGGCTCCCAACAGACTATCTTTCATTGACATCCAACCACTTTCAAGCTCAACCACATCATCCTCTACCATACTCAGCCTCTCTTTTAATGCCTCCCTCACTGTCACCTCTTTCAACCTCCACACCTTCATTCTCGGTTGGTACTTCACCCGCCGAGCTCTCCTCGCACGTTTCAACCTTATGTCGCAGACAACCAAGTGCTGCTGTGAAACAGCCACCTCCCCCGGGATCACCTTTGTGTCCCGGAGGTGCCCCCTATCTCGCCTACGCACCATCAGGTAGTCAACGGTTGTCGTCGACCCATCTGACATGTATGTAACAAGCTTATTATCCTCTTTCTGGAACTGAGTATTACAAATCAACAAATGAACTCCATCAGCAAACTCCAAAATCCTTTCACCTTCTCCATTTCTCACACCATATCCGTAACCCCCATGAACTCCCTCAAAACCGTCCATACTCCTTCCCACATGTCCATTTAGGTCTCCCCCTATCACAACAACTTCCTTATCTTTCACGTTTTCCATCAGCTTCTCTATTGCACACCAGAACTTGTCCTTCTCTTCATCGCTCCGACCAACCTGCGGAGCATATCCCGAGATGACGTTCACCAAGAGCTTTCCAATCATCATTTTCACCATCATCAACCTTTCACTCACTCTCGTCACACTCACCACACTGTCTACAAACTCCTCAGAAAACAGGACACCAACACCATTCACGCCTTCTGGGCACCCTTGCCACACAAACTTGTATTTCTGTCCCTGCCTCCCCTTTACCATTCTCACACCACTTCCCTTCCATCTTGTCTCCTGCACACAACATATGTCCACTCTTCTTCTGACCAATACTTCCACCACTTCTCCTGGTCTCCCTGTCATTGTCCCTACATTCCATGTCCCAAACCTCAGAAACCGATCTCCACGTCGGGCATCAGACTTTTCGTCGTCATAAATTGAGTGATTTCCACCCTTGCTTCGATCCGGTTCCCCACCTTGAGTTTTGACGAGAGGGAGTGGGGTCCCCCACGGGGTACTTCGGGCTGTACCCTGCCCATATCTAGTTGTAATTGTCATGGTTCTCTTTTTGAGGCAATGTTTTTATGGCCGGATGCCCTTCCTGACGCCAACCCTTTTAGTCGCCTCTTACGACACGCAGGGATACGGTGTACCTATTCTAAACCGGGGTACACACCGGGAACACCACATGACATATGACCTTAAAAAATGTACACTCTCCATATGTATGGGTAGGGGATCACGTTTATGAAGATTCGTGTTGATCGGATAAGGTTCGTTTTTCTGTCCAAGATGGCTGGCAAACCACGTGACCTACGACATCATCATTTTCAAACTATATACAACAGTGCTGTTAGATGATATTTATAAAATTTCGCATCGATAGGGTGAGCGGTTTCAGAGATATAATTATTTAATATTTCCCTTCAATCCAATATGGCTGCCAAACCACGTGACTGCCAAACTATGATGTCATAAATTTAATATTTCAATACAAATGGGTCATAGATCATGTGCATGCAATTTCAGATTTTTAGGATAAGGAATTCGATTAAAACATTTTTGGCTGGTATACCACTTCACCTATTATGTCATCATTATCATGCTTTCGTTCCCCATTGGGAGTACTTGACAATGTGCCAAGTTTAAAAAATTTCCATCCAGCGGTTTCCGAGAAATATTTTTTAAATTATTTGCTTTTAATCCAAGATGGCTGCCATACCACGTGACGTATGACGTCACAATTATCATAAAAACATTCTGCATGGGTGTCACTCCTACCCTGAAAGTTTTGTCTCACTCAGACATATGGTTGCTGAGAAAAACGAGTTTTAGCCCATACGGACGGACGGACGGACAGACAACCGGAAAACATAATGCCTTCGTCAGTGGAGGCATAAAAATGAAATTAATAAAAACCGGAAAAATAAATAAATAAATAAATAAAACAGACAACCGGAAAACATAATGCCTTCGTCAGCGGAGGCATAAAAATGAAATTAATAAAAACCGGAAAAATAAATAAATAAATAAAACAGACAACCGGAAAACATAATGCCTTCGTCAGCGGAGGCATAAAAATGAAATTAATAAAAACTGGAAAAATAAATAAATAAATAAATAAAACAGACAACCGGAAAACATAATGCCTTCGTCAGCGGAGGCATAAAAATGAAATTAATAAAAACCGGAAAAATAAATAAATAAATAAATAAACACAACCGGAAAACATAATGCCTTCGTCGGCGGAGGCATAAAAATGAAATTAATAAAAACCGGAAATAAATAAATAAATAAAACAGACAACCGGAAAACATAATGCCTTCGTCGGCGGAGGCATAAAAATAAAATTAATAAAAAGACAATTACTCTTTTCAAGTTAAAAAAAATTAAACCGAGACTATTAAACTACAAAATAAACTATTTTTTTATGGGGAAAAAGTGGAAATAGGCTAATTGTCTGGAGTTTGACCTGTGTGAGAAGGGGCATGCGAGCAAGTCCTTGTAAATATCCAATACTGCAAGAACAAGCACCCTTCATCTTACCCTTCCCTTCACATTTCCACACTCACGTGATCTTCTCACCTGTATGTATGGCTGGTTATTTCATTTCTAACAAGAATACAGTCCACCAGCCACTTTGCCAGCAGCCCTGCATTGTCATGTCCAATTTGCAGCGTTGTCAGCTTTCCCAGGTTTTGACACTGGCACAGAGAACATGAACAGCAGCACAAAAAACAAGAATGTCAACACACTCCAGGTTAAGTTTAAAAAACATCCGACATAACACTCGCAACTATAATTACGAGGCAATGGTGATTATCTGGTGTATTGATTGTAACATCAGTATAAACCATAACGATCAAATTACTATTCATCAACTGCTGTAAACGTGGAAATTTCCGCGCGATAACATTTTCCGGCTGAGCGAGATGGAAACGTGTTCACGCGTTTCTTATTTTGCCGAGTGGGCACAAGACACACGACAAAGTCAACGATGTTAACCATGTGAAACCCCTGCGAACATTTAGATAGGGATAACATAACCGGCAGTGTAACATTGGACTTGGCTAAACAGACTTGCTAAAACAGACTTGGCTAAAGGTGGTGGAAGAAGAAATGCGGGCAAGGGGGTTAACAAGGGGAGATGCAGAAAATAGGGCAAAATGGAGAAGATTGTCATGGGGCCCGCAAGGCTAATCCCCACTCTAGCAGGGAAAATGGCCTTAAAATGCCTGTTATAACAGGAACTGAGAGAAACAGGCATCTAAACATGCTTTATTACTATAACGCCACTCGGTCGAGGGCATACCTCCACCAGGCTGAACAATTTACATTTTGTATCCCACTGGTAGGCCCGATCTGCCTCTGCATCTTCACCAGCATCAACTCGGCTTCTTATCACCTACCCAACTCATCCACCAAGTTTTGTCATAACCCATTCACAACTTTTGGAAATATCGTTTTGGGCCCCATCTCTCAATGGTGAAGAATCACTTTAAAAATGCATGTATCCAGATCTGGATCTTCCCCAAAACCAAATCAATGTGTCCTTGCCACACACCCAACCTGCCTGCCAAGTTTCGGCCGAATCCGTCCATAACTTTTTGCGATATTCTGCTCACAGACAGACAGATAAACAGTGGTGAAAACATAACCTCCAAATACCTTCGCTGGCAGATGTGATAAACGAAGGTTTATGAACCTGGTGTAAACAAATCGTAGCATAGAGGTATAAGCAGGCATGCATTGATACAAGTACCAAAATTTGCGGTGCTAACAGATCAAAACTTTTGCAGTTTTGGATGCATGACAATTGTGCAATCTACTTTTCTTTTGGATAGTACGAAGTGACCGCAGCCACGTAGGCTTGAGCATGCATAGACCACATATGAGCATGAGGCGAGGTGACAAGCATGCAGGTCATATTTTTTGGGGATGACGGTGTACAAAAACACACAAGTGTGTCTGCTTGTCACTACGACGCGACTGGTATACTTACAGGATGCACCTTTTTGTGTGATCTGGTACTGTAATCTCTCTAAAAAAGGCAAATTTGGCAAAAAAAAGGCAAAATAAAAAAAGGTTGGTGGTCTTTCTGTCTTCTACCGACTCCTCTCCGTCCTAGCTCCCCCAGCTCTGTCTGTGCTCTGTCCCACAAAGATTCCTACAGGTCGCACAAGATCTGCCCGCAACCCTCTTATGGTTAAACTGCCAAAATCAAGACTCTCTATTCGCCTTCACTCTTTCATTCCTCTTTTCTCCAGTCTCTGGAACAAACTCCCTCACTCTCTTCAATCTCACTCCTCCCTCCAGGTCTTTAAAACAGCAGTTCACCACCATCTCCTGTCTACCCCCATCCAAAACATTGATCTTTTCTTCCCCGGTTAATTCCCCCCAGATCCACTTTTTTGAAATTCCGACTTCTTTCCTGGAAGTCCTAGCAATGTCCATGTGTTTTATACCTCTAAAGATGGTGCTTGATGCTCTCTGCGTCAAGATACGGACTTGATGTCCGTATCTTTAGAACAGACATTCCAATGATGATGATGATAAATGTAATACCACTCAAGGAAGGCCCACAACTCAAGAGAGTGGAAAAAAACAATAAAATGAACAAAAATACGGGGAAGGAGAAGCAACCACTCAGAAGAATGACAGAAAATCATTTCCCTTAAATTTACCGTGTTCACCAACTCGCACGACCAGATACAGGACACCAAAATAATTTCCCTTACACATATCGTGTCCACCAACCAGCAAGACCATACCACTTACCTCTGGATCAAACTGTATTTCAAATATTCAAACGGTTTTTACATGCTGCCCTCTCCTAGCAACCAATGAAATTTTTAAAAAATATTGTAGTACATTAATTTTTTAATAATGTACCATATTTACGGCAGTATATTTATTTACGCCATGAGTAAGGAAGGAAAATTTCCAGCACGCTGATTCGCTCATTGATGACGATGACGATCACGTGATGACGTGATCACGAATGATGTTCGTGACGCGATCACGTGATGTTCCTTGCCACCATAAACTCACAGCAAGTAGCATAGATTTTAGCATGATTAGCATTTAGCATGATTTAGCATAGATAGTAGCATGTTTCACATAGATTTTTTTTCAGCGAGGAATATTATACACAGATTCTGACCGGTGGCAGAGCAGTGCGCTGATTCGCTCAGAGCAATCACGTGATGTTCCATCCCCGCCGCCAGTTGGCTTCACTTTTCACGGAGTATGAGCGTTCTATATATTTTCAATTCAGTGCGCCCGACTCGCTCACGTACTTGATTTGTGGCATAGACATGGCCATTGGGCCTTCACGGTGTAATTTGTGCGAGGCTTTTGTCCGAGTGAGCTTGAGTCGAGAGGGCGAATGTACGGGTTGGGAATGTACGCGTCTCCCTTCCCCCACCCGGCAACGCCGGTACTGGAGGGCGTCACAGGATCGGTGAGTCTCCAAAATCCGCTTCGTGCTGTTGCGAAGATTCAGGACGATGTCGCGATTGTTGTGCTGCTCTCCGACCATGAGAACTGCAACGTCATTGTTGACTGGCCCTCCCCTTCCCTCCCCCCTCCGTCTGCCCCTCCCTCTCCCTTCCCCCTCCACCCTACCCCCTCCCTTGGGCCTGGGCACCTCACCATCATAGAATCCACTATGAATTCTTCATTGTACCAGACGGTGCTTGAGAATAATGTAAGGCCATCTGTCAGAAAGTTGAAGCTCAACCGAAGGTGGACCTTGCAACATGACAATGACCCTAAACATACCAGTAAATCCACCAAGGAATGGCTGAAAAGAAAGAAATGGAGGTTTCTGGAATGGCCAAGTCAAAGCCCGGATCTAAATCCCATCAAGATGTTGTGGGGGGATTTGAAACGAGCTGTGCATGCAAGAAACCCCTCAAACATCGCACAGCCGAAATAATTCTGCATGGAGGAGTGGGCAAAAATTTCTCCCAGTCGATGTCAGAGACTGGTAGGCAGTTATAAGAAACGCCTACTTGAGGTTGTTTCTGCCAAAGGGGGCAATACCACCTATTAGAGCCAAGGGTGTACTTACTTTTTCCACATGCGAAATTTGCATTTATGTTTATTTAAATTATACAATGGACAACAAAATGTAAATGTTTCATGATATTTGTTATATTATATCACCTTTATCTATCAATATTGTTGAAATGAAGATCAAATAGCTGTATGTTGGAATATGTTGAAAAAGTCAAAACTTTACATGGGGTGTACTTACTTTTTCACGTGACTGTATATATATTTATTTATACATACATACATACATACATACATACATACATACATACATACATACATACATACATACATACATACATACATACATACATATATATATATATATATATATATATATATATATTTGTGCGTTGTTAAAATCATGCTTCTCCGTTGTAGAGCAAAATGCGTGAAAATTGATGTAGCGTGAAAAATTCCACTTTTACAGTATACCACTATTGCAAAAGACAAAAGTAGCCCACAAACTCACCTCAAAGACTGCATAGATATCTCACCTCAAAGGTCATTTGCAGGACATTTTTGGGGACCTTTAGCACCCCCGTGTCACCAAGCTCTCCCGAAAGACAAATCCAAGCATTGGCTGTTGTCACGGAGCCCCCGAGTTTCTTACTCGGAATTATAAGAACACGGTAAGGCATCGCTGCACATCAGGAAGGATATCATTTTAAGATAAAACAATGTGGTATTGTAAAAACAGATTCATCAAACGCTCTCGAACAATTAGTGATATACTGCCAATGGTTGGCCACTCACACATGGAGGTGAAAGCATTCGTGAAGCACGAGTACTCCACTGTGGTAAAGGATAAGAGGTGATACAGAAACTGTTCTTTCTCATCTTCACAGCGTAGGAATGCATATCGCTTGTAAAGTTTCCTGGAGATTACATATAAAGTCACATGGTTGGCCATTGAATTGCCAAAATGATTTAATTATGTCCACTCCAAAGTCCAAAGTATGTCCATTCCACTCCAATTAAGGGGCCAAGTGGGATAAAATGCAGGGTTTTACACGCCATCAAACAAATGCACATATCTACACTCACAGACAAGCTACCCCCCTACAAACCATACATCACTGGAAAGCTGACAATCTGGAGAATACAAAAATTGAAGAATTGAGACAATACACCTTCAAATAAGGAAATTACATTTATTTTCCTCAACACAATTGAAAATTTACATTTTTGCATTTTATCAGCAAAATTGTAACCCCATACAACTAACTCAGGCAATCTACTTTTTTTCCTCAGTTTTACATATTATAGGGATGTCCTAATATTTCAATGATGGCTTTTCTTGAAATCAGTTTATTTCAGCTGCACACTGATTATTTTTTGTAGAAACAGAAAAAGGTGACATTTTACTTCATAATTTTTTTTTAAGTAGGGGTATCTCTAAAAGCCATCATTAATTCACTCAACACGTCAAACCTGACATTCTGACCAAATTTGAAGAAATTCTGATGATTAGTTTTTGAGTTATAACAAGTTTATGAATATTCATGAGAGCACAGACTATAGAGTTTGCCAGTGTTTTTTAAACAGATAGAGTATTTTGACATGAAAAAATTAAAATATATATTTTACTCAAATTTTACTCCGCTCGGCCCCTTAAGTCCACTCCAAAGGTACTACACATAGACTGTAATATAAAACAGAGCATGGAAATTTTCTGCCCTCTATTTAATTTAAAATGTTGTATTTCTCAAAAAGTACATACACACATCAAAACGTTTGTGCAGTATGCACACATAAAACAAGTATGTGGCCTTAATCGTTGTTCAGTCTTCAAATGTATACCAGAAGGCTGAAGCCTAAAAACCTAGGTGTGAAGCCTGAGGCTTATAAGTAGTGACCAAAATGGTGAATGCATAAAAAAAAAAATTCAGGCTACAATTGTCGAAAACGCCCAGGCGCGAAGCAACCAGTGAAACAGCCCTTTCTCGCTTCCACCGCTGAACGCAACGCGGCTCCAGCACCCCCAAAAATCACTACAGTGCAACAACACCCCCTCCTCCAACATTTCAAAGGTTCACAGAGCTCCGAAAAGTTCTCTTCACGAGTGCACACGAGAAAAAGCGACCACACGAGACAAAAGCCAGACCAAGAGAGAGAGAGCACAAAAGACCAAGAGAGAGCCAGAGACGCTTCTTCCTCTTGATAAAAGTTATCCAAATCTCTCTCTCTCTCTCTCTCTCTCTCTCTCTCTCTCTCTCTCTCTCTCTCTCTCTCTCTCTCTGTTTCCCTCTCAGAAGTGCACAGAGCAAAAACTACCTCCTTCTCCAAGCGCATGAACCAAACGAGAGAACAAAGACCTAGAGAGAGACTCTTTTTCTTGCTGCTCTCGAACCTTCTAGCTCTGCCGTCACTCTGTCCAATCGCCGAGCTCTCTCGAAACACCCCATGGTCTTGCTTGACTAATGACGAACTTCGGGGCGTAGCCTGCCGGCTTGCTATCCTCTGGAGGCAGAGTTTATTTGCCAATCGGCTCTGCCTACTTGAAGGGGACGATCGTTGTTATTGTTGTTGTAACGAACGTGAGTTTTATGGCCAGTCTTGAAAATGTAAAAACGTAGGGAAAACCACAGGGAGAAATCACAGACTGGGGAAAACTAACTTTAATCCCTACCTAGTTAACATAGCTCCACCCCCCGTGTGAAAACACATAAACAATCTTAAGCTCCAGTTTCCCTACTTAATACATCAAGATGTCTCCTACGCATCCACGGTCCATGCTATCCCTATACAATCCTGTCTGTACTATGCTATCTCATCATCTACCTCCACAAACGTAACACGATTATATATACATTACAGTGACATGCATTTCTCAATGAAAACAATGATGAAAATAATAGCTCCAACATTTCTTCCACCAATCAATTAGGAAGTGCCAGCTGCTTTTTAGATGGTGGATTTATCATGTTTCACTGGAAGCCTGCATTCCACCGCTGTTGCATGCTAAGAATTTCATTCATCCAATTTATGTGAGCACAGTCTGTATTTTTTTTTTTACGATAAAAATCACACATCACATGTTATAGACTGAAGACTGGTGAAATGAGGATAAAAGCCTCAAAACAAGAGAAATCTAGAACGGCACTCGGTAGAGCGCATACCTGCGCCAGGCTGAACAGTTTATGTTTTGTATCCCACTGATAGGCCAGATCTGGATTCGGACCTGAACCAAAATCGGCTTGTTCTTGTCACCAAACCAACTCGTCCACCTAGTTTCGTCATAACTCACCCATAACTTTTTCAAATATCATGTTATATATCGCTTTTTGCCCGATCTCTCAATGGTGAAGAATCACTTAAAAATCAAATAATTATCATATCTGAATCCATTTTCAGATCTTTACCAAAATCGAATCAATTCGTCCTTGTCACATACCCAACCAAACCATCAAGTTTCGTCCAAAGTGGTCCATAACTTTTTGAGATATTGTGCTATGTATTGTTTTTGGCCCTATCTCTCAATGGTGAAGAATCACTTATAAAATTCTACAAGCCGGATCCGAATCCGGATCTTCACCAAAATATAACCATTTCGTCCTTGTCACATACAATACCTCTCTGCCAAATTTAGTTTGAATCCATCCACAACTTTTTGAGATACCTTGTTCACAAACAAACAGACAAACAAGAAGACATCATGCAGACCACGATACTTGCCAAATCCACCCCTTCCCCCCAAAAAACGGGTTGCCATTGATCAATCAAATTGTCCATTTCATCAAGATTAAAATTGACTATCTTGATCAAAGCTCGGGCAAATTAGACGATAGGGCATGTGGTCCTAAGAGCTTGTTTTGTGGTCTCCATCTCCCGACTAAATAAAACTTATTTTATAATTAAGTTAAATATTTTTTATGAATTATCGTTCATATTCCCGCGTCATCGGTTGGAGCATTTTGTCGAATTTTAGGTTAGAATAACTAATATTTCGTCGGTAAAATAATTATCACGATCTCGATATTTATCCAATCAAATTGTACGTTTCATTTATCAACGTTGCTGCGATTTTTCATTTATGCGATTGGTCCGGAAAATATCAACATGGGCCTCATATAGCAAAAGGAGCCAATCAGCAACATCGTACGAGAGTGCTGCGGTACGGCGAATAGCGGGTCACATGTGTAAACAGATGTTGTTTGGTGAAAAGTATCGGTGAAAATGGCATCAGTTGGTGTCAAATTTGGTGTAAAAAATAGGTGTTATGCACATGTTCCAGGTGCCGGTGGTGATATTGTGCCATTTACCGAAAAAAGGTGGAGAACATTCTTGAGTGCTGTAGATATTTGGAGCGATTTGGTGGGAAACCAGGCCGACTTAGCAAGGTCTTTCGTCCGCGATCATGGTCTACACTGCAGCGCATGTGAAAGTGCATTGCCGGTCCCTGAAACTGGGGGTTTCCACGCAGTGTGTTACCGGTATTTCACTGATTCTACCAAGCAAAAACGTGCCCAAACTGCTAAACAGAGGCATCAGAATGTCACCCAATCATCCGGTAAGTTTAAAAGTAGCCTACAAATACATCACGAATGAGAAAATTGCATGTACAATCACGTAGGGAGGCCTATGAAATTGGGTCAGGTCAGTCCCAAATGTTGTGATTTGTGTAGTCTACATGAATCGTAAAATGTGGGACTTTTGTTTTTACATGTAGTAGATCGATGTATACACTTATGAGTTTAATATTTTGTGTTTGTTGTATACAGAACTGGATCCCTCTGCATGTTCTTCAAGCGGAGACATAGACAAACATACATCTGCTACATCTGATGCAAGACACTTGCGTTCCACTTCTAACATTGCAAAACAGCCGACTAAATCTTCTCACATCTTGCCAACAGTTTGTATCGTATGCAGGAGTGGTAAGACATTTCAGGATTCAAGAGGCAGAAAGCAGAAAGAACCATTGACGCTTTGTGAACAGATTGATGGAGGCAAGCTTCGACTAGCTGCAGAGGAAAAAGATGACAAAAATATTCTTGTTCATATCAGAGATCGTGACTGTGTAGCTATAGAAGTCAGATATCACCGGAGCTGCTACAAGGGATACACAGACTATTTGAGAAGATCTAACCCTCAACATGTTCATGCAGCTACAGAACAGATATATTCTCAAGCATTTGACAGTTTTTGTAACTATACAATTGACCAGAAAATTCTGAAGAACAAAGAGATCTACCGGCTTACGTCATTGAAACGTATCTTTGATAAGGCAGTAAAAGACATTGAAGGGAAGGACTCGTCCAACTACAAAACCCATAGCCTGAAACAAAGAATCAGAAGGAGATATCCCCAGCTTTGCTTCATGCAGCCCAAAAGAAAATACCAGAGTGAACTGGTATACATTGACACCCTATCAGCTGAAGAGCTTGTAAGGGATACGGTCACCTCAGAAACAGACACAAATACAACCGACACAGATACAGCTGATGCTGAGGAGTCTCCACCTCCAGTGAAATGGCCAAAACAGTGCAACAGAAGACAGGTCGTACCTCAAATATCATCATTAAGAGAGCGTTATTCAACAGCCCTAGATCTGAAGAATGCTGTGATGGATACAACAAACTCTACAACTCTTCCCTGGCCTCCAACCTCAGGTGACTTAACCATGGATGCTGCCCGCCAGATAGTTCCAACCATGCTATACAACTTTCTTGCATGGGTTGTTGGAGCATCTGATGATCCAGAGGGTGTAAACCGTGTAAAGGTTGGTGATGTGCAAGACCATCGAATATTAACCATTGCCCAGGACATCATCTACCTAGCTACTAAAGGCAAGACAATGTTACCGAAGCAGTCATCTCTAGCAATGGCGATACGGCATCTTAGTGGATCGGCACAGCTAATAGGCTTACTTAATGGTTTTGGCTATAGCATTTCGCACACCAGTGTTCTCGAGCATGATACTGCCTTGGCACAGCAAGAAGTCCAACGAGGTTCTAGAGCTCTTCCATCGTGCTTGCAGAAGTCTGTCTTCACAACTCTCATCTGGGACAACAATGATTTTGGGGAGCAGACACTTTCGGGAAAAGACACAACCCATAATACCAACGGCATAGCTGTGCAGCATGCAGAGATTCATCAGGATGCAGATGCACATTCTACACTTCCACCAGTACAAGGAGTGAGAAAGACAAGAAAGCGCTCACTACCAGCACCACATACAGAGGTGGTTACATTCAGTGGTGAGAAGAAGTCGTCCCCGAAGGCATTTGCTGGCAATATGAAGCTGGAAATGACACACTATGAGCCAACTTTATATCCTCACAAGAAGAAAGATGCCACCTTCTACATTACAAAATGGCCACAGAAACGTCTTCTTCCTGCTTGGACTGGATTCAATCAGTTACTGACATCCAGCATCCCACCAAAAGCAACCATTGCATACCTTCCTGTTGTAAATGCTAGTCCAACTGATCTGAATACTGTGAATACCATCCTCCATCGAAGCATTGAAATAGCAGACCAACTGGAGCTCCCGTCAGTTGTAGTAGTGATGGATCAGGCTATTTATGCCAAGGCCCAGACAATCAGATGGCAAACACCTATTTTCATGGACAGAATTGTGATAAGACTTGGGGCATTCCATACAACCATGACAGCTTTGGCGTGTGTGGGAAAAATATTTCAGGATGCGGGATTGCAAGATGTCCTTATTGAATCCAGTGCAGTGGCACCAGGTTCTGTGAGCGGTGTGATGAATGGCCACAACTACAACAGAAGCATCCGCTGCCACAAACTTATGGCAGAGGCATTACATCGGCTTTGCTGGCAAAGCTTTATGGAGAGTGTTCCTTTGGAAATGCAAGAGCAGTATCGAGATGTGATTTCATCATTACAATCATCATTCCCAGGCCAGTATGTGCAGCATGTGGAAGGCGCATCCTTTCAGGCCATGATGAATGAATATGACAGTTTCATCACAGAGGGGAACAAGAATGCTACCTTTGCTTTTTGGAACTCCTACCTGGAAATGATAGAGGACATCCTCCTTTTCATCAGGGCTACACGGGAAGGAAACTGGCACCTTCATCTTGCTGCAGTTAGGGCACTCCTACCGTGGATATTTGCCTATGACCGAACCAACTACTCACGTTACCTCCCAGTCTATTGGTTTGAGATGAGCCAGCTACCTACTTCACATCAGTACATCTACAAAGAATTGGTCAGTGGACACTTTGCTGTTCAGCGACAAGATACTCACGGGTTTGCACAGGTAGCTTGTGATATGACGATCGAGCAAACGGCGAATAGAGACTCCAAAACAAGAGGTGGGATCAAAGGGTTCTCAACCAACCAACGAGCTACCAATCGTTGGATACGAGTGCACCATCAACGAGCAGCGATAACCAGACAATGTGAAGAGATGGCTGGCAAAGGGCAGAAATCTTCAAAAAGGGCAGACCTTACCAACAGTCGAATGACTAGGGATGAAGACGACGTAAACAACATAATGAGTACCATCACGAGCATGACGAATCCTTTCGAAAATGACCCGGAAATGGATGCTAATGATCTGGTTCACTTGTCATCTGGAGTCATTGCACCAGATGATGTGTATTCTGACCTCATGACCGCAAAAGTAAAGGGCGATGAAGCTTTCGTCAATTTTTCTAAGAGCCGCTTGCAAGGTAATGATGTAGACCTGAACAAAACGCTGAAGAAGATGAAACTGAAAACATTTTCAGATGCAGGCAAGCAAACCATCAAGGTTAAAGGGAAAGATGTTACTTTGAAAAGTGATCGTGAGTTGTTGGCAAGGCTGGTCATCATTGGCAAAGTACGAAAAGTGAATCTCAAAAGCATGATGACATACTCGTTGCGCCCGTATCCACCAGCCCTTGCGACTTATGAGGGATGCTTAGTTAAAACTAACAAGGCGAGGCTGCTACACTACCTAGAAAGTGTACCTGAGAGTTCCCCTGTCGTGGACCCACCAAAGGGAGGCGTATGGGTAGTTGATGGCATGGCATGGCCATGCTTCAGCAAATGAGTTCAAAAGGAATGCCCGCAAGCATGGGTCAACTGGCGGAAAAAATTCTGAGACAGTTAGTCTAATAATTTGTCCGTAGCCCGGTCCCCCTCTTCCCTCCCCCCTCTCCCCTTTACCCCCCTCTACCTCCCCTCTCCCCTTTACCCCCCTCTACCCCCTCCTCTCCCCTCTACCCCCTTCTCCCCTCTACCCCCCCTCTCCCCTCTACCCCCCCCCCCCTCATCGTTGTGTTTTAGTACCACATCTCATCTCAGGGCCATCATCCACATCTCATCTCCAACTCTGTACACTTTGTAACAGACACGTATCCATCGATCAGTATTAAGGGTGCTGAGAGGAAACGACGGGCAGCGAGTGGTTCCCAGAGGATTAAAATATCCAAGGCAGACCAACCTGTACCTAAACAATGGAAGAAATATCTGGCAAACAGCTTCAATAAGGAACAGCTAGTTCACTTCTTGTTCAACCATTGGAGTACTTGTGGAGAGGACAACTTTAAGGGCATCACACTGTATGTTGCACATGGCAAGATGTGTCATTCCATCACACCAAGAAATGGTACCATCAGCATTGAAGAAATACCGCAGCTCCATTCCACCCAAGAGGAGGCTGACACAGGGATGCTCCTACATGCACATTACATCAGCACCCAAGGCATCAGAAGCATCATCATCAAAAGCCCAGACACTGACGTGTTTGTTATTGGTGTGGCACTTGTATCGCACCTTGTGGGTTCCCAGTTGTATTTCCACACTGGCAGAGACGACAATGTACGTACCATTGACTTACAGGCCATACAGCAGGAGCTTGGAGATGACATCGCAAAAGCCATCATAGGTCTCCACTGTTTCACAGGATGCGATTCTGTAAGTTCCTTTTACGGCAAAGGGAAAACAAAAGCAATCAAACTTCTCACCCAAAATAAATCCTTTTCCCATGCGTGTCAAATGCTTGGCGAGTCTTTCTCCGTAACAGACGAGCTTGTTTCTTTACTGGAGGACTTCGTTTGCAAGCTTTACAGCCAGCAGGAGTACAGTCATGTCAACGATGCACGGTATTCTATGTTTTCAATGGCTACAAGAAACGAAAGTGTCATGCCACCAAACCGAGATGCCCTCATCAAACACGTACAACGAGCCAACTTCCAGGCAGCTGTTTGCAAGCGCAGCTTTGACAATCACCCAGATATCCCATCACCAGCTGGACATGGTTGGAAATTGATCGATGGCAGCCTCTCAATAAACTGGATGGAAATGCAACCTGCTCAACAGAGCATTCTTGAACTCTCACGCTGCACCTGCAAGAAGTCCAAGTGCAAAGCATCAGATGCAGATGACCAGTGTTGTGTGTCTTTGGGGCTATGTTGTACAGAACTGTGCGAGTGCAAGAACTGTGACAACATGCATGTACGCGATGACGATGCTGAAGAAAGTGAAGAAGAAATGGATGAAGTTGGAGATATCTGCTTCGATGAAGAAAACTTTGAAGAGGAAGAATCTTTTTAATTGTAAGGAAAACTTACTTGGGATTATAACTCTGGAATACCTTTCGCACCTATTCACTGATAATAGAATAAAGGGCAATTTGTACATGGTGCAAAAAGGGTATTCCAGAGTTATGCCTTGCCTTGTTTTCAGAATGTGCACTCATACATTGTATATCAATTAGATGTCAAGTAAAAGTTGGCTGCATGAAAGACAAGCACGTGGTATGGTTTTTAAGTAAACTTGACTTTTAAATATGTTTATTCAGCAAAGCAATGGGTGTATTTTAATTCAATCTAAAGGTTGCTATTAGATTTGGGAATTTTTTTGTGCTTAAATGAAAAGATCTCATGATAAACATGAAAATACATGGTTGTTAGAAGGAAAAAAATATCAGTTCAGTTTTGTTATTTTCCACGTATTCATCAACCATTTGTTTAAAAAAAAAAAAAAATCTAGTGAACGTTATTTTTGGGGACAATAATTAAAATAATAAATTTTGAACAATTCCTGTAAATGTTGGGCCATAATGAGGATCATAATGTGTAAAGAAACCATTTTAAACAGCATATCTGTTGCTCTCACTTGTTCCCTTTTAAAAGGCACTACTTGTTTGATGCATTATTTTTAGGCGGGAATTACTAATTAATGCTCCACTTTTGAGCGTGGGAACAAAGGGGATATTGATGACATGCAATACCTATATTTTAAGACATAATATATGTAGTTCCAATGTGGAGACCACAAAAAGCACTTTCTGAAGGGATTTTGACTACATGCCCTATAGTCTAAATAGGATGAAAAGTGACGATTTTTCAGATGAAAATTGATGATTTTAGAAGTTTGACCTAGAGTTGACATTTTGACCTCCCAAATACATGGCTTCCCAATTCCATGAAGCACTATGCAAATACTGTTAAAATTTCAAGTCAATCAGATGAAAAAATTTTATTTTGGAAGTTTGACATTGAATTGACCTTTGACCTTTTGACCTAAAATTAGTTGGTTTACTATTTTATTGACTCAATATACAAATGCTGTGCAGTTTTCAAGTCAATCGGATGAAAAATGGCGATTTTAGAAATTTGACCTCCAGATGACCTTTGACCTCAAAATCAATAGGCTTCTGATTTGTGACAACCTCTATAACTTGGTGAAGTTTCATGACGATCGGTTTAGAATTCAGACCTGTAGGAGAGTGACAAACAGACAGACAGACAAACAAGCAGACAAAATAACAAACGCAACCGACCAATATACTTGGTGGCGGAGACAGACAAACAGACAGGGGTGAAAACATAACCTCCATCCACCTTCGGTGGCGGAGGTAATAATTTATGTGTATTCAATCAAGTTTGAGTGACTGAAATTCAGGATAATATGATTATTGCTGGAGATAGGCGTGGAATGATCTGTGTGGTCCATAAAAAATATCCTTCACATACTTGGTGAGATCTTGGTCAGAGAGAAGTTGCTTGAGGTGGTGTGAAAGAACTTTCTTCTCCATAGCCAGTCGTGTCCAGGCTCGTGCACGCCCAACGTCTGTACGGATCTCACTCATGTTCTGAATGTGCCTAAAATACAAAATGTACATTTCTTTAGGCTCAGCCTTAAAGCATCCCCTTTAGCAGTTTTAATCACACAACTTGGACAATAACACGTTTTAAAATGTTGACATTTAATTGTAATTCCAGGGTACATCACTTTGCAGAAATAAAAAGAGAAACACCAAGTAAAGAGATACAGAGACTTCAGAAAGTATTCACACCCCTTGACTTTTTCACATTTTGTTGAGTTACAGCCTGAATTTAAAATGGATTAAATTAGATTTTTATGTCACCAATCTACACAAAATACCCCATAATGACAAATTGAAGACATGTTTTTAGAATTTTTTTTTACAAATCTTTTGAAAATGAAATACAGAAATATCGACTTACCTCTGCTACCGAAGGTGGATGGAGGTTATGTTTTCACCCATGTCTGTTTGTTTGTTTGTGAGCAGGATTTCTCAAAAAATTTGGCCGGATTCGGACGAAATTTGGTGGAGAGGTTGGGTATGTGACAATGACGCAATGATTTCGGTTTTGGTGAAGATCCGGATCCGAATCTGGATCAGAGAATTTCTAAGTGATTCTTCACCATTGAGATATGGGGCCAAAAACGATATATAGCATGATATTTCAAAAAGTTGTGGACGACTTATGACAAAACTTGGTGGATGGTCCGGATCCAGATGTTACCTAGCAGTGGGGATGCAAAACGTAAACGGTTCAGTCTGGCAGAGGTATGCTCTCTCTACCGAGTGTCGTTGTAGTTTACAGAAGTATTCAGCCCCTTCCCTCACTTCGCCCTGCACCCTGCCTCCCCTCCCCCCACGGCAATACTTCCGGGAGGTCTTTGGCAGTGACTACAACTTTGTGTCTTATTGGGTATGTTTGTATCAGCTTTGCACATCTGGATTTGTGGAGTTTTTTCCCCATTCTTCTTTGCAGATTTGCTCAAGCTCTGTCAAGTTAGATAGGGAGCGTCGGTCAACAGCATTCTTCAAGTCTTTCCACAGATTCTCAATGGGATTCAAGTCTGGGATTTGGCTGGGCCACTCAAGGACTTTCACGGTCTTGTTCTGAAGCCATTCCAGTGTTGCTTTGGCTGTATGCTTGGGGTCATTGTCCTTTTGGAACGTAGATCTTTGCCACAGTCTAAGGTCTTTTGCACTCTAAAGCACTTTCGCCTCAAGGATTTCACTGTATTTGGCTCCATTCATTGTTCCCTCAATCCTTACAAGTCTCGCAGTCGCTGCTGCTGAAAAGCATCCCCATAGCATAATGCTGCAACCACCATGCTTCACGGTAGGGATGGTGTTAGATGGGTGATGAGCTGTGCTCAGTTTCTGCCAAACGTAGCACTTCATATTCAGGCCAAACAGTACAATTTTCGTCTCATCAGATCACAGAATCTTTTGCCCCATGCTCTCACTCTTTCACGTGCCTTTTTGCAAACCCCACGCATGCTGTCATGTGCCCTTTTCTCAGGAATGGCTTCCCTCTGGCCACTCTCCCATAAATCCTAGATTTGTGAAATGCTGCCGAGACAGTTGTCCTTCCGGCAGGTTCTCCCATCTCAGCCAAGGAACTTTTGCAGTTCTGTCAGAGTGGTCATTGGGTTCATAGTCACCTTCCTGACCAAGGTCTTTCTTGCCCGGTTGCTCAGTTTTTAGTCACCTCCCTGACCTGATTTGATCAACTGCATTGGGTTCTTAGTCACCTCCCTGACCAAGGTCTTTCTTGCCCGGTTGCTCAGTTTGGTCAGACGGCCAGCTCTAGGAAGAGTCTGGGTCGTTCAATATTCTTTCCATTTCCTAATGATGGAACTCACTGTGCTCTTGGGAACTTTCAGCATTCTAAAAACTGTTTCATACCCTTCCCCAGATCTATGCCTCCTCACACTTCTATCTCGGATTTCTACAGACAATCCCTTGGACTTCAACTGGGGGACCTTATATAGAAAGGTGTGTTTCTTTCTAAATCATGTCCAATAAATTGAATTGGTCACTGTTGTATTCCAATGAAGTTGTAGCCTGAATTTGAATGATGAAAAAATAACTAAAAATGAAAAGCTGAAATGTCTTGAGTCAATAAGTATTCGCCCCCTTTGCTGTGACACTCCAAATTGAGGTCAGGTGCATCCAATTTCCTTTGATCATCCTTAAGATGTCTCTACAACTTGATTGGAGTGCACCTGTGGCAGATTCAATTGATTGGACATGAGAGAGAAGCAGAGATATTGCCAGCACCTTGAACAAATTCTAAATTCTTGCCATCTTTAGTCAAGTGTTAGGCCTTCGTGAAAAGACTTAGGCCACAAATGTTTCCCGGCTGAGCCCAGCCAAATAAATTATCAGTCCAAGAAGAGGACTGGACAGGAAACTAACATAGCGATATAGAAAGTCGAGACAGGGAGATGGACTTGCAAATAAGGTCATACCTCATGTCCTGGGTTAAAGAAACTTTCAGGGAAGGAAGAGAAGGTGTCGCATCAGTCTTCCTCTTTTCATGACCAGAAACGAAATCTGGATTGAGAAGAAAAAGTACAATATACCCAAGAGGGAAAATCAAAAATGTCCAAAAGCAAGAAGGAATTGGCAGAGATGTTACTCATTTGCGACGTGTTTTCTTGCCTGTGTTTCACATTATACCCAGTAGTGTGGGTTTCCTGGTTGGGTGGAAAGTGGTCAGGTTTTTGGCTTTGATATGTTTTGAAAAGTATAAACGTTTTAGGTCAGGTCAGTCTTTTGGGACTGCCACTGGTAACATGTAACCCAGAGCTAACTGCCAAATGGTTGGGTCTTCGGCAACTAAACCGACACTCCTCAATGGCTTTGCTAGTAGTGAGGGTGACTGTGACACCCTGCCAGGACTAAAAACAACACCCGGCAAAGGGTGGATGAGCTCCCATCGAGAGCCAACAGCCATCCAGTAAGGAGATAGTGTCTCCTAAAAAAACACCCATCCGGTTTGGACCAGTTTAAGTCATACCAAAGACTTAAAATGTTAAGTGCTGCTTCCTTGCTAGAAAAGGTAGAGCACGGATAATCCCCATCGGTTGGAATCCATGGGGGATGAGGAAATTTTAGCTTTTTAATTTTCACGAACTTGTTTTTTAATTTTAAATTTTTAGCTCTTTCACGAGCCTCGATTCTGTATACAAAAAAAAAAAAAAAAAAAAAAATCATCTTCAGGAAATGCCCTGCTGAGTACAGTGAGAAAAGTGACGCCATTGTTATGACGTCTCTGGTACCCAGAGTATCCCGGGAAGTGACGTTAGTGATGGCACATCAGTATACAGCATTTGAATATGTGATCCCAGCACTGTGAGCTATGTGCGCAGAAGAGAAAACCAACTAGGCCATCCAATACAAATACAAAATAATAATGTATCAATATAATGTAATTAATAAATCAAAAGAAATTGCAAGTTAACTCACATGTGTGTGTTGAGCTATCATTAGCTTCTGCTTCTTGCTGCTCTTTCTCCTTGTAGCGCATTAAATGAGACCATAATGCAGACTTGCCCTGTGGCAAAAAGTGCCAGAATGTTCAGTAATAATCATTCAATTGAAAATAAGAAAACAATGGCAATTGCTGCATGTACAAAGTGTACGATTTGAAATATCATATTATGTATCTCGCAATGATGAAGAATCACTTAAAAAATTGAAAACCTCTTGTATCCCGATCCAGATCTGAATCTTCACCAAAATAGAAGCAATTGGTCCTGGTGACACACCCAACTTGTCCACCAAATTTTGTCCAAATCCGTCCATAACTTTTTGAGATATCATGCTAGATATTGTTTTTTGCCATATCACTCAATGGTGAAGAATCACTTGAAAAATTATAGTATCTGGATCCATATCTTCACCAAAACTAAGCAATTCGTCCTTGTCACACACTCAACATGTACACCAAATTTATCAAATCCATCCATAACTGTTTGAGATATCCTACTCAGACAACCAGACAGGGGTGAGAACATAACCTGCTAAAGATTTTTCCCAGAATGCATGGAATTCCCAGAACTCGTCATGAAAAAGAGAGGAAAACACACACACACACACACACACACACACACACACACACACACACACACACACACACACACACACACACACACACACACACACACACACACACATTCTAAAAATGGACCTCAACAAACACACATTCACTTCAACATGTATTTTGAAGTAATTTCTGTCTCTTTCAAAATGAAAGTTTAATTATATGCTGGTTTAGAAAATATTTTAAAAAATGAACTCGCTAACTATGCAGCCTTCAAAGCAGAGCAAGTCACATTGGAAGGAAAAATAAACTAGAAAGCATCTGAAAATGAAATCCCATCTGCGTCCGTTTGTATTCAGACATCTTTTTATTCCATAAGCTAAACATGACGAAAACGGGGGGAAAAAAATACAAAATGGAAATTGATTTTATGCAGCCTTGACCTTTGAGCTTTTGGCTGAAAGTAAACAATCAGCTTCTAGATTTTGATTGGTGAACTAATTATGTAACCCAATATGGAAATTCTTAAAATTTCAGGGCAATCGGGTGAAAATTGGTGATTTTACGCAACCTTGACCTTTGACCTTTTGATCTAAAAAAAACAAACAATCACCTTCTAGCTTTTGATTGGAGAACCAATTCAGTGACCCAATAGGCAAATTCTTTAAATTTCCGGTCATTCGGATGAAAATTGACGATTTTATGTGACGCTGACCTTTGACCTTTTGTCCATATTATTAATTTGCATTGTCCATATTCTCATAGTAAAGCTTTGTTGAAAGTTTGATGACAAAACTCAATGGATAAATTAAAATTTCAGGTCAATCGGATGAAAATTGAGGATTTTATGTGATGCTGACCTTTGACCTTTTGACAAAATTATTAATTTGCCTTCTCCATATCATAATAAAGGTTTGGTGAAAATTTGATGACAATAGCCTAAATGGTAAAAAGTTACGGCCTGGACCGACAGACAGGCAGACACAAAAGTGATTGCAAACTCCCTGTCTCCCTCTGCGCTGAGGATGGGCTAGTGATGGCGCTTTCAAGCTTTACATGAATGGGATCGGTTACAGGTATGAAGCACAGATAGTTTAATAATGTCATGTACTTGCTGGATATGGGATACCAGAAATGGCTGAAGATGCTACTCTCTGAGCATGCTCTTATTAATCAATAGCACATTTGACAAAGAACACTTTTTTTTTGTAAAATACTGCAGTTTACATGCATATTAAAAAAATAAAACAAAGTGCTGTTAGTTCTTCCAGAAGCTGATAATCAACACCAAATACTCTACATTCAATTCCTGGCTGCAAGACTTGGCTTTACATCTCCAGATAAGAAAGTGGCATTCACTAATAGAAAACGATATCTAACCTCACCCCTTATAAAGGGAAAAGGAGGACAACAACAACAACAACAACAAATCCCCAAACAAAATAAAAACAAAGTAAGTTTTTCATCAAGATTGTCTTGATAACAAAATCTTGACCTGATAGAGATTCCGATACAAAGCTATATCAGATAAGATCAACTACAAAATAATCAGTGACATCACATTATTCTAAATCTCTAACATTTCACCTGCTTGATGAGGAGACCATGGCTCCAGATCCTTTCCAGCAAATCACAAAGGCTGGCAAGCAACGTGTTCTCCTCCAGCCCAGTAATGTTCACCTCTCCATGGCCTAGGTCTACAGCCTCTTGGCCTAGCTTCTCCACCAGCATACGTTTGGTCTGCATGTCATGCCAAGTTACAAATTTATAACAACTGCAAATACGCAATAATAATAAGATGGTGATGCAGCAAAATAACAACTGAGGCATGCAGATTTTACAGTTTTTCTTTTCTTTAATCAAAAAGTCCAACAATTCTGAGCCTAGAGCCATCATTTCAGTACGTAAGGTTGTTATATTCCATCATGCCACCATTTTGCTTTTCTATTGATTGCACTCAAACAATGTCGTTTTTTGAGTTTCCAAGCTTAATTCTATTAAACTCTTCCAGTTCTTCTGAGACCAGCAGCCCATTTAATTAAGGTCTACAAGCACCCAGGAAACAACTCCCACCTTAAGGCGACATTCGCGTAAAAGACCTTCAACAAATTTTGAGTTGGTCTGGGCGATGACAGAGGGAGATAGCTCAGAAAGCTTGGGCTGTCGCACACTCTTGCTGCGAGCTTCCTGGATGTATCTCTTCATGGAGGGAGGGGGAGAGGTGGGGTGAAGGAAAATGTTTCAAATAAGAATACAATATTTTCAATATCTAATCTAATAATAACTAATAGAATATTTTAAAAAATTGTATGTAACATTGAATGATCTCAAAATGCACATTAAGAGAATTACCATAGGAGGCAATTATCATGCAACATAAGTAGAGAGTTAGTGATCAATGTCCACCATCCTGGCCCATTCCCCATCTCTGCTTCTGTCAGTTCCAATAACTAAACTAGACAGTTCATAGACCACCTTACCCGACGCTGTCTTGAGAAGCAAACACATGGGCAGGGTGTATGAGCAGCAAATTTGATTGGTCGTGATGACGTAAAATGCGGTAATATTTTGTCCCAGTACTGTTAAACGGAAGGATTTTCAAAATGGCAAAAATGCCGTTTGTGTTCTACAGTGTTCCCGGTGTCCCGGTGTGTACCCCGGTCCCGGTGTGTACCCCGGTTTAGAATAGGTACACTGTATCCCTGCGCATCATAAGAGGCGACTAAAGGTTGGCGTCAGGAAGGGCATCCGGCCATAAAAAACATTGCCTCAAACAGGGAACCATGATTGTCATGGGGCCCGCAAGGCTAACCCCCGCTCAAGCGGGGAAAATGGCCTTAAAACGATCATTCATTCATTTTTCATTCAGTGTTCAAGTATATAATTCCATTGAAACAAAAGAAAGATTTTAAAGGTCATAAAAGATTTTCCCCAAAGTTTACCGCCGTTGATGCAGCGTCTTTCACACCACCTTATTTAACACGTTATTCATGCCCATCGTTTGTGTCCTTTATGACGTCCTCAAAAACAGTAGGTTTCCTGTTTGGAAATTATTTTCAAATTTATTTGACTAGTAAAATTGGAATTTGAAAGTATTTTTTTTAAATCTCACTCTTCTCTGAACATGCACGATCAGGACGAATTCACAGTCAAAGTCCTGCTATACTACAGGTTCGTTGTCCGATTCATGGTCCGATTCGTCTTCAAAATATAACATTCAATTGAAATTAAGTTGTTATTCCTCAAATAAAGAATGACGTTTGTAGAGACAGACAGTCAGAAGTGAACCAACTGCTTAACTCTACTTTTCGCTTCATGTGCACAGGGTTATAAGAGCTGACACTTGTCAAGGAGCACAAGTATGAGCAAATAAGAGGGAGCTAACAAAACACCACCTAACATCACATTACCATTTCTGACTGCCCGCTCAGCACTGCCTTTGTGCAAGTCCCATCAGACAGCTCGAAAGACATGGCCTGTTGGCTCTTATTATGGGTTTATTTTTCCTTGTTGGCTTCACCACATCTGATCAAGCAATCAACATCTTGCTTGGAGAATCCACATATCTGACATATCGAAACGTCACATAGAAATATTAAACGATATATCCCGTAATTACTGTTGGGCAGTTGTCTTTTCACATTTTCCCCACTCCTTTTCATACTTGTGTTTGTGTGGTCTATTTTGACAGTTGGTCCCCCCACCCCTTCCCCTCTCCCTAGCACAAAATAATATTACACTTATGATTGAGATTTGGCAGTGGTACAGTAATTGAGCACAACATTTTAATACATCTATAGTGAAATTCAATTCTCGCAAATGCAAAAATAAAATGAAAATCATGCGTAAAACTTGACGAAACCTCTGTTGAGATGTATTATTTATTAAATTTCTTCTTCCAAGACAAAAAGGTCACTTTGCAGGAAAAGGCAGCAATATCTACCTCCCGCTGAGTGTTGTCCAGCTGCAGATGCTCTGACTGTTGTCGTACCCTGTCTTTCCTGCGCCACCGTGCCATGGAAGTTCTCCGAGAAAACCTATGTGAAAAAAACATGGTTCGGGATACAATATCATACATTTTCAAAAATGCCCCATTTGACAATCAGTGCATTCAATGCTCCATTATTCAACAATGGGACTTTGGTATTCAAACTAAATAATATTTTCCTCCCAAATGTTCGATGGCATTATGACTGCAAAAGCCCAATTATTTCATTAAAATATCTCTGTACATCAAACCAATCAGAAGTTACGTTAAAAACGCATGTTGCCCATGCCGCACAGGATTCTAAACAGGGTAAGGATGAATGCAGTAAAAATGCAAGCATCGTCTTCTGTCATTGAACAGGTAAGCTGGGAGCAACAATTCACACTTATTGACACATCATATTAAATTTAAATGCTATAATTGTGGCGAGGTGCTCCATTTTAAACTGTTTGTGGTTGTTCGATATATGAAGCTTTTTGATGCCTATGGTCTGTAATAAAAAAATTGTATTTGTGTCAAAGCCAGTGACCAATTGCAAATCAATAGTAGGATGGTGAATGAGCTTTGAAGAAATTGCATTTCCTGCATGGGTTGACCATTTGTTCCTTCACAAAATCCTTATAATTTATGCCACAGTGGCTCCATGAAGTGTGTTAAACCTGTGATTGTTCATTGGACAAAAAGCATGCAAGACAGACATGGTGGATAATAAGTAGGAACACACAGATAAAAGAAAAGGGAAATGGATGGAATCAATAGAATGTTCATGGAGGTATGCTAACCAACGGAGGATGCAAGGAGGTGACGTTTCGGGTGTTAACCCTTCGTCAGAGCAAAACAGCACGCACACATATGCAAATCCCCCCACAACATCTCGATGGGATTTAGATCCGGGCTTTGACTTGGCCATTCCAGAACCCTCCATTCTTTCTTTTCAGCCATTCCTTGGTGGATTTACTGGTATGTTCAGGGTCATTGTCATGTTGCAAGGTCCACCTTCGGTTGAGCTTCAACTTTCCGACAGATGGCCTCACATTATCCTCAAGCACCCTCTGGTACAATGAAGAATTCATAGTGGATTCTATGATGGTGAGCTGCCCAGGCCCTGATGCAGCAAAGCTGCCCCAAACCATAATATTTCCACCACCATGCTTTACAGTTGGTATCAGGTTCTTGTGGTCAAATGCTGTCTTTGGTTTTCGCCAAACATGTCTTCTGGTACTGTGGCCAAATAGCTCTACCTTTGACTCATTTGTCCAGAGCACATTGTTCCAGAAGTGCTGGTCTTTGCCAAGGTGTTCACTGGCAAACTTTAGTCTTGCCCTGATGTTCTTTCTGGACAGCAAAGGTTTCCTCCTGGCACACCTCCCATGTACATCAAATTTGTGCAGCCTCTTTCTAATGGTAGACTCGTGCACTTTGACATCAACAGTGGCAAGAGCTACCTGTAGGTCCCGTGATGACATTCTGGGGATATTTGAGACTTCGTTCAGCATCTTGCGGTCTGCTCTCAGGCTAAACTTGCTGGGGCGGCCAGGCCTGAACAAGTTGGCAGTTGTTTGGAATCTTCTCCACTTGTAGATGATCTTCCGGACAGTCGAATGATTGATTTCAAATTGTTTTGAGATCTTTTTAAATCTCTTCCCAGACTCGTAGGCATCTATAACCTTCTTTCTGAAGGCCTCAGAGAGCTCTTTTGATCTAGGCATGGTGACGCCACACACTTCAACAACAAAGAGCAAACCAAACGAAATGTCTGAGGTTTAAATAAGACAGGTTCCTCCGAGATCCTCTCTAACGATGTGCTAATCATTTGCACCTGAGCTGGTGCACCTGATTCTAATTTTAGGTATTTGAAGTAGTGATAAATGTAGGGGTGTACTTTCTTTTTCCACATGCAAAATTTGCATTTATGTTTATTTAAATTATACAATGGACTACAAAATGTAAATGTTTCATGATATTTGTTATATTATATCACCTTTATCGATCAATATTGTTGAAATGAAGATCAAATAGCTGTATGTTGAAATATGTTGAAAAAGTCAAAACTTTACAAGGGATGTACTTACTTTTTCACATGACTGTATGTAGACAGGTGTGTGCCTTTCCAAATCATGTCCAATCAATTGAATTTACCACAGGTGGACTCCAATCAAGGTGTAGAAACATCTCAAAGATGATCAAGAGAAATGGGAGGCACCTGCACTAAATTTCAAGTGTCATAGCAAAGGGTCTGAATACTTATGTAAATGTGATCTGTCAGTTTTTTTATTTTTAATAAATTAGCAAAACTTTCTAAAATCCTGTTTTGTCTTTGTCATTATGGGGTATTGAGTGTAGATTGATGAGGGAAAAAATGAATTTAAACGATTTCAGCATGAGGCTGCAACATAACAAAATGTGAAAAAAGTGAAGGGGTCTGAATACTTTCTGAATGCACTGTATGTGGGAATAATAGAACACTTGGATTGGTCGCCCAGATAGCTCAGAGGGCAGAGCACTGGTACGGTTTTCCAGAGTTCCTGGGTTCGATTCCTCGTTTGGGCATGTAGTTTTCCCACATATATCAATTCAATTATATTTTGTTCCATTTAAAAATTTCAAAAGTTAGAAAGTGATAAGTGGTTGGATATATATGACACACCTATCTGTAGCAGGCCCAGTTGCCAGAACCTCAGCCTGCAAGCATGGAAAAAATCCTCGCTCATACTTTCCCTGTCCGATGCGCATATCCAGCAGGTGAGCATGTATGGCTGTATGGTCTATCTTGGCCAGCCGCTGTTCTAGAGCTTGTTCTGGAGAAAAATAAGATTTAGAAAATGACGTCACCAATATAGGAATTGTGCAAAAATAAAGCACTTCTTTTCTTTTCAAGTCTGGAGGAAAGCATTAAAAATTAACTGTTAAAGTATATTCCACATTCGATTTATCAAGTTTTCTGAAGACTGATGATTGGAATTTAAAAGGAGATAGAACGACTTAAATGTCAATCATTCAGTCAACCAGGTATTCTAAAACAAATTTCACACATGCGCGCACGCACGCGCACACACACACACACACACACACACACACACACACACACACACACACACACACACACACACACACACACACACACACACACACACACACACACACACACACACAATATTGTTCTCCTAACTTGGTGGACCCATTTGTTCTCTACCCAAACCATCTTAGTCTAACCTCTGCCAAACTTAACCGGGCTTTAAGCAGGATTCGGTGGTGTAATAGTTACAGTGTCTGCACTGAGCATGGGATGTTGGTGGTTCCGAACTCGACCGCGGCAAGGTAATACCAAATACTTTAAAATGGTACGTGCTTTGGCGCACAGCATTTAAGGAGGATAGAGCACAGGTTGGCAACCATTGTGCAGGATGGATGGGCTTATTGGCCTCTTCCTGCATTTAAGTTACTGGGAAAGGATCTCATTTTATTTACCTTTATCCACTCCCCTTTTCAACCTGCTCTCTCATTCACCTAACCATACCCCAGCCCATTATAAGACGAAATAATAAAAGGTATGTCTTTTAAAGGCTTATGACTTCACTCTATAGTAGCTTTTCAGCATGTAATTTGTCCACATTTGAAGGGGCAGCGATTTTAGCCCATGATATCCCTTCATATGGAGTAACTTACTGACGTACTTCATGATAACTAGCAGGCACCCTCAGAAATTTGCCGTAATGCAAAATGTGACTTCAATAATATTGTTACAGACGCGGTTTTGGATGTTAGTTTACCGAGCGGTTTGGTATGACCGCGTCTGCACAGTTTACCCGATTCCACTCGAACGTTGGCTAAATCGCGCTATGCTAAATCAATTAAGGAAAGGACACAACGGCTGGGTTAGATGACACGACACCAGGGGTACAGTTCTCAAGACCTCCGGAGGAGGTTATAATATTTGTATGCGGAACGTTTAGATTACAAGGACAAGAGGGACAGCATAGGAAGGTGGGCACTTAATCACGGTCTTATAGTAACCCCGACAGACCACAGATAAACAGGACAAGACTGACTCACACAGGGATTGATGGCAAGGAAGGGCAGGTAGTCGATGGACAGCACAAGGTGCACCTTGGCTCAGGGACAGGATAGCGCGGTCCAAAAGATGCAGGGAGGTATCGTCGCGCTGGAGGTGGCGTCTGGTTCTCTTCAAGCTGGGGGCGCATCTGACGTCACGTCCGGTAAGTGGCTGCGTATATCCAGCGGGGAGTGACACGCCCTCGGCTCGTTAGCTCCGCCCCAGATGGAATCGGCCCGTTGCTTCTTATTGGGTGCGGGGGGTTACCGGGCTCCGCCCTTGACGAGGGGCCGACAGTCAGCCCCTTCGTGGTAACCCCGTCGGAGCACATGGGCAATGGCGGCTAACCAAGCCGGAGTGAGGACGCACACTCCCCGCGCGCTGTTGTTGTAGTTGTTGTTGTTGTCGTAGTTTCATGAGGAAGATGGGAGGAGGTATGGGGAGGTCCTAAACTCACTACTGGTGCCATACAATCACATTCTGGTGCAACGAAGAGTCAGAATTAATGGAAACGAGTCCTTAACTGACATAGACTAAGAATAACTAGCAAGATGTCCTATAGTTGTCTACGTGAGATGCGGTGAACCTGGGCACGACATTTAATGGGGGAAAAAGGGGAAGGTCGGTTCTACAGAGTGTTGTTTACAGACAATGGGACTAGGGAATGGGGGATTGGGGATAGTTGGGGAGTATTGGGGAAATAGGGGAATATTTACAAGCGGATATGGATGGAGGCCAAATCCCATATCCGCAACATTGCACCCTTCTCTACCCTCGGGGCGTCCTGACCCGATAAATTTTTACCTACTTTAGTGTGGCACTCAGATGTAGTTCCATCTACTATTAACTCTACCCTGCGTGCGACAGTTTTACAGATGTTCACAAATGAGTAAATATGTCCCCCTGCGACGTTGCACCCTTCTCCTCACAGAAACACACCCACAGGATAACCGAATCGCGGAAAGAATTCTCAAACTAAACATACAGCCGGTAGGGAACATTATTTACACAAGACTACGCTGATATTTACACTACGATCCAGGACCTGTTTTTGGAGGAACACATGCAGATGTTATGCATAGAGAGAGCACGCATGCCAGCATCGATACACCAACCCACGAGTGCTCTGTGGCCTTACGGCCTTTAATAATGTGCAGAGCACCCCATCCAAGCACCAAAAGCACCACCCCATAACACAGTCAGCACCATCCGGTGCACCAATAAAGCGTTCATAAATCACCGGTGGTGTCGCAGCCGGCCGATGTTCTGCCGCTGGTGTTGCCTTCATGTGGTGCACTTGGCCTTCTTGCTTCTTTAAAAATAAAGAAAGGCGCCAACCGCGTCCATTTCTGAATTGGGGCCGTCAGGGGGCCAACTATTAGTGGTTCACCTGTATGGCATAGGTGCCACGTTGACCCATAGGTCCATCCACGGGTGGTGCTTGGCCGCAAAAAGAACTGCGGTCCATTGTGGGTGGCCACCAAAATTGCGGTCCATATGGTGTATCGATCCCGGCAGCAAGCAGCGAAAGTGCAGGCCCACAACTGCGGAGCCAGCACCTCTCTCTCCTCTCTCTCTGCCCCAAAGCCAGATCCTCGGAGGTGGGAGACAAAAGAAAAGACAAGTGAGTAAGGTGGTAAGGGCGCAAAAGTGCACGCAATGTAAGGTAATGCACACTGGGGGCACATGGGAACCAGGTGAGACAGGTACGTTCCTACCGTACGCCCCCCCCCCCACCAGGTAACCTACATGGCCCCTCCCTTACCCCTTACTGTATCCACAAAACACAACACTACCCATAAACATCTACTTTACAAATCAACAAACGTCCCTATTGTCTTCCCCGTTCCTCCCATAAACCAAATTCGTCTTCTCTCCCTCCTAACCAATCAAATTTGCCATTTTCAACTCTCATCAAAATTTGCCATCTCCAACTCAACATCATAATTTGCCATCACCAATTCATCATCAGTCCCTCCTAGGGAGGGAGAGATGGAATCACCCCAATGTCTCATCCACGTCGTGATGCGTCTCACCAATCCACACAGCAATTCTCATTTCCTGCACACAGAACAAAGAAAACACAGGTGTGGAGTCATCATCACCACAGGTAAGTGGCTGCGTATGGTGCGACAGGTTCATCAATCCTAACTATTTCCTAAATGACTTTAACAACTTTACATTACCCGGGGTCTTTCTCCTGCCAAACCATTGGCCCTCTTACACTATGGGTTCTAGAAACCAATTCCCATTGACCAACCTGTGGTGCTTTTCAATTTGGGGTCTCACTCCCCCGATTCATCTCCCGGTGCCCTCGCACAATTTCTGGGCCGCGACGTGTAGCTCTCCTAGCCGGTCTACCCACCTGCACACCTCCACCACTGCAGTTGCCTCCGAGCTTACCTGCTCCTTACCCTAACCTAACTACCTGGGGAAGGCCCTCTGGCGCTCTCCCCACTCGGTGCCCTCTCTGGCACTGGGCTACCCGGGTCCGTCCTCCGGATCCTCGGGCCCCACTGACACTAACGGCTCCCAGAGCCCACCTGCGGCCTCACCTGGCCGACATCCTCACAGTGGTGGAGTGCCCAACCAACTACACACACTAACAGGCTACACGCCCAGCCATTTCCACAACACTAATGCACCCATCCACAATACCATTCTGCAACCGCACCACAAAGGCCAATATCCAACCACAATTTACCTATACCCTCTACCTAACACTTACACTACCCGCCCCGGGTACTCGTGAAAGGGGTCCACTCTTCCCCCATCCACACCTTCGCACCATGCACACCACTCCGTACCACTTACTCCAACTCTCTCCACACCACTCATTCTCTGCTCCATATATTCCACACACCTGTGCTCTCACACGTGGTGCCACCTGCACCCTTCTCTCCCCAAGCGCATTCGCGCTGATCCACAACACTCACTACTCACACACTGCTCCACACACCTGTCCAGCTCTCACACAGCATCATCTCATCTAACTACTCCCCTCTGAAACTCGCGCTTCCCAGTCGTCCCTTTAAACTATTGCGCTCCCACGTCATTATCATCCATACTAATCTACCTGCGTCCCCACTACAGGTATCAGTCACTAACTAAACTTAACGTCACCTAATGTCATCTTCTAGGGCCCTATCAATATCCTAACCCACCCGGGCTAGTTTCCACTGCCATACACCCCATAAGCTATTGCGCATTTGCCCCACCATGGGAAGGGTGGCAGGGATGCCACCCTTACCCACCGGGCCCATCGCTCACTACCAATTTTGCACATCAAATTGCAACAAATCAAAAATTTGCCAATCACTACTCATCATCTGCCAATCATTACTGCCAATCCTCTGCCAATCACCAAATTTTGTTTTTTTCTAATTTCGGGGCCAAAACACTAACCTCATCACACAGTCTACTCACTAATGCCTCTCGGTGCGCCAATTCCTGTCCAAAGCCCGGCTTCGTAAAGCCGAGCAATGAATGCGGGTTGTTTGGTGCCAGCGGCTGGATACGTCCCGCATTCGGTGCAGGGAAGGAGGTTTACCCGGGCCGAGATCCCACGCACCATCTCGGCACGGAGCCATCCCATGGCTCGATCTCGACCTGCCGGAATGCCTCAACAAAAAGTGGTCGCCATGACGACCCTTCCTATCCAGCCGCCCGCTCCGCCGAGTGGAGCACGGACGCGGCCGTTCAAAGCGAGGCCGAGCACGCACCGAGGGCCCGATTCGGCTAAAAGTCGCTCTAACCTCTAACCCGGTTACCTTCGATGCTTCACCTGCATGCTTACACCCCGCAGCCTGTTCCTTGCTCACACATCCAGCCGTTTCCATGCTCCTCGTCGTACCTTCTCTTACACACCCAGGTACACTCATTCCACTCACACCCTTGGTCACACACCTGACCACCGAACACCTTGGCACACATTCGTCGCTCGCACACCTCACCAACACACCTCTTCGCGCCCCCTCCTCGGTCACCTCCTCTGTGACACTCACAGGTGTGCTTTCACTCGCACACCCAACCACGTGCCTCACTACCAATTCCAGCGTGCATTCCCACTCACGCTCTACCATTCCAGGTGTGCTTCCTTTCTCACCTGTCACAACCAACTCACGCTCCGTGTCACTCTTACTACTCTCACCTCCACTCTTGACAGCGCACTCACCCTTACTCTCGACAGCACACTCTTCCCTCATGCACCTGTCCGTTACACACCTTTCTCGCGCACACTCTTGCGCATACTCTCCCGTCACACCCTCTGTAACACTCACCACAGGCGTGCATTCTTCCTTACTTTTGACAGCGCACTCTTTCCCCATGCACCTGTCTGTCACACATCTTTCTCGCACACCCTCTCCCGTTACATCCTCTGTAACACTCACCACAGGCGTGCATTCTCCCTTTACACCCTCCGTAACACTCCTCACTACGCGCTTCCATGTGCTCCCTCGCACACGCGCTACGACCGACTCACTCTCGCCAGCACCCTCACTCCTTGGCACGCACTTTTTCCTCACACACCCCAGAGTCGGACTTTCTCGCACACCTCCTTTTTCGCACACCAGACCTGTCGCACACTTCACCAACGGCCTCTCACGAACACCCGGGTCCATCTCGACCCCCAAGCTTCTTAAATCCCCTGGCGCATCATACGCACGACCATATTGGTCACCACTTACACCGGGTCCTCTTCCTCTTCGCTTCTCCTCCATCACCTGCGAATCCCTCATCCGGTTAATGAGCACATCATCACGATCCGAACACAGACTTTGGACCAATTCTTTTACCTCCTCCTTTATCTCTTTCTTATCCTCTCTCCGTCGCTTCTTAATTTCGCTCACCCCTTCTTCCACTTCTTCTAATTTCTGCTTCACCTCTTTTATTTCCCAGTACGTCTCCTCAAGCTCGTCCTCTAAGGCTACCTTGACCGTTTCCATGTGCGTCCTCACCTGCCGGTCCTTCGTCTCCATTACCTCTGTCACCTCGTCCAACCTCGTTGTCAGTCCCTCACGTACCATCTGACATTGCCTCTTTGTCGCTATCAAGTCATCTTTTAGTTCTTTCTGTGTCGCCTTTAACCCTCCTAATACCGCAGTGTTCCTTTGAACCTGCTCCGTTAGTCCTTTTTGTCCCTCCGTCAGCTGTTCCACCTCCTGCGTCAGGTCCTCTATGCCCCCTTGCAATTTTACAGTCCCCTTTCTCACCTCATTCTCCATGTGCTCCTTACAGTGCCTCACCTCCTCGCGCACTCCTCCGACCTCCTCACTCACACCTCTTCTGATCTCCTCTCCCATCACTTGCATCTCCTGCCCAGATGCCACCCTCATCTGCTCCATTTCCTCCCTGTGAGCATCCAGTTTGGTTTCTACCCCCATTCTGACCCCCTCTATCTGCTGCCCCATTTGGTTAACTTCCCTTTCCGCTTGGTCCCTCATGTCCCTCAATTTGCCTTCCATCCTGTTTTCTAACCCCTCTAACCCATTTTTCACCTCTTTTATCCCGTTGTCTAACCCCTCAAATTTGTCGTCTAACTTCCCAAATTTCTTGTCTAATCCCTTAAAATTATTGTCTAACCCCTCAAATTTGTCGTCTAACTTCCCAAATTTCTTGTCTAATCCCTTAAAATTATTGTCTAACCCCTCACCGGTACCCCTCGCTTCGTCCCTCATTACCCCCATTTGGCCCATAAGGGCCCCCATCATTCTGTTTTCCATTTCTTCATTATTCTTGTCCATAAGGGCCTTCATTTGCATAAGAAAAAGGTTCAAATCCACCGGTGGCGCTACTACGGTCGCGGGCGCGGTCGTCGTGGCTATGTGCGAGGCGCCATTTTGCGCGCCCGCAACCTCGTGCGCGACGATGCTATTTTGCGAATCTGCTACCCTCACTGCTTCGCTCTCCTCTTGTCCCTCAATTTGGTCCTGGATCGACCCTGCCTCACTCTCTTCTACCGGAACCCAGCCGTCTTGGTCTGCCATAGCGCGACTTTCAAAATTCGGGTTTTTATTTTTTTTGTAAAACACAATTAAATTTCGCTGTTATAATTTCGAGCGCGTGAAACGCGCTCCGGATCGAATCCCACTTCCCGACACCAAATGTTACTCTAATAGTACAATTGGTGTTCCAAAATTTGGGCCTAACAAATTTAGTCCCAGGTCCGAATCCAACTCCTGACACCAAATGTTACAGACGCGGTTTTGGATGTTAGTTTACCGAGCGGTTTGGTATGACCGCGTCTGCACAGTTTACCCGATTCCACTCGAACGTTGGCCAAATCGCGCTATGCTAAATCAATTAAGGAAAGGACACAACGGCTGGGTTAGATGACACGACACCAGGGGTACAGTTCTCAAGACCTCCGGAGGAGGTTATAATATTTGTATGCGGAACGTTTAGATTACAAGGACAAGAGGGACAGCATAGGAAGGTGGGCACTTAATCACGGTCTTATAGTAACCCCGACAGACCACAGATAAACAGGACAAGACTGACTCACACAGGGATTGATGGCAAGGAAGGGCAGGTAGTCGATGGACAGCACAAGGTGCACCTTGGCTCAGGGACAGGATAGCGCGGTCCAAAAGATGCAGGGAGGTATCGTCGCGCTGGAGGTGGCGTCTGGTTCTCTTCAAGCTGGGGGCGCATCTGACGTCACGTCCGGTAAGTGGCTGCGTATATCCAGCGGGGAGTGACACGCCCTCGGCTCGTTAGCTCCGCCCCAGATGGAATCGGCCCGTTGCTTCTTATTGGGTGCGGGGGGTTACCGGGCTCCGCCCTTGACGAGGGGCCGACAGTCAGCCCCTTCGTGGTAACCCCGTCGGAGCACATGGGCAATGGCGGCTAACCAAGCCGGAGTGAGGACGCACACTCCCCGCGCGCTGTTGTTGTAGTTGTTGTTGTTGTCGTAGTTTCATGAGGAAGATGGGAGGAGGTATGGGGAGGTCCTAAACTCACTACTGGTGCCATACAATCACATTCTGGTGCAACGAAGAGTCAGAATTAATGGAAACGAGTCCTTAACTGACATAGACTAAGAATAACTAGCAAGATGTCCTATAGTTGTCTACGTGAGATGCGGTGAACCTGGGCACGACATTTAATGGGGGAAAAAGGGGAAGGTCGGTTCTACAGAGTGTTGTTTACAGACAATGGGACTAGGGAATGGGGGATTGGGGATAGTTGGGGAGTATTGGGGAAATAGGGGAATATTTACAAGCGGATATGGATGGAGGCCAAATCCCATATCCGCAACAATATTATGCAATGAAAATATCAATATCATGGGAATTTAATAGTCTAGGCATGTGTGAACTAAACATGTTGCTTGAGTAAATCAACACCTTCCTCTCCTCAGCCTAATTCTGAAACTTCCCCACCCACCCCCAACTTCAATCTCCTCTCCATTCCATGTCCTCAACCTTCCAACTACAAGCTTTCAACTCTCTCCTCCACCCCCATACCCAATTATTTCCCCGCTGTGCCCCCCCCCTCCTCCCTAACTCAACTCTCTGTCCTCCCCTCCACCTATATTCCCATTCTTCAAAACAAGAGTATTCTTACATCATTATATAATATTTAGTCATTACCTCAATAAAATAGTGAAATATTTAACTCTTTCTCATGCCTCACCTATTCCTACCTCCAAGTATTCCCTACCTCCAAGTATTCCTACCACCTTCCTAAATTCTCCTTTCACTCCCTTCACAATCTCGGTAACAGTGAGATATGTCTCATGAGAACAATAAATAGCGCCGAGTGGGCTAATGGTCATCTCTTGAGGTTGTAGTTCAGACCACTGCTGATTTTGGCGGACCATCTGAGAGCCCCCCTGATCCTCTGGGAGGCCCCTGATAGAAAATCGCAGAATCTAAGACCAAGCGATCATGCGGACCATGGAGTAGAAGGGCTGTATCGGATTTCAGAGCAATCAGTTGGTAAATAAGGGACAAGAAGTGATCCTAAATTGAAGAATCTAAGCCTGAGCGATTGTGAGGGCTACTGCCTTGTATTCATGTGTCAAGTTTCAGGACAATCAGCCGGGTGATAAGGGAGGAGTAGCAAAAATAGCAAAAGACTAACGGACGGATGACCAGACGGACAGACGTGTCAGATATCCGGACATCACAACCCATTTTATAAGTTAATCTCTTTGAGAATCGAGATGACGATGACCTAATAATTGTCCAAATTACCTTCAGATCCCAATTCACAATCTCGCGAGATGTGACCCACGTATATTCTGTCGAATTGCCACTCTCAAGTGATTGTGAGTAGCCTAATTAGGTTAATCAATGATCCAAAATGAATTATCTTCTTGTTGATGCATAAATACATTGTTGAAAATAAAATAAGAAAACAACATTAAATTCACAATCTCACGAGATTCCATCAACCTGCGATATGTGACGGAGGGACAGACAGTGACAAGCATATTATTACATAGATGTGTGTTGTGTGTAAACACACCATTCTGACGCACAGCTGAACACTTCTGGTACGTCGCACGCAGGAGTGGTGCTCTTACACCAAACATGCGTGCTTTCTCGACACGCAAATCAAACACTCGCAGCAGGGGATCCTTTTCCTCCCATTGGGCAAGGATCTTGTTGTCCACAAATGATGCAAACATTTGTGTCTCGATGAAGCGTGAAAGGAAAGGCAGATAGGGTTCAGGCTGATCTGATAAAAAAGATGCCTGGGAAAAGGAGAAAGGGAAAAATTAGTACAGAATAAGAGAAAGGAAGAAATTAGTACCAAACTAATCAATTCGTCATTGTCACACACCCAACCTGTCCATGACGTTGCACTAGTTTCTAATAATACAGGAAATGTAGTTGAAGCTGTGAAATCCCCAATGCAGTGACACTCAAAAAGCGTATATGCAAAAGTGGCAATTGCAAAAGTGAATCGAGAAAGTTCAGACATCCGAATCATTCTCCAGATTAAGGAGAATTAAAAATTGAATCCAGGATTTGAGTTCTATAGCAACAAAAGGGATTTTGAAAAGTCGCATCATAAAAATTGTTATAACCCACGAAGCCTTCAGCACAGGAATGAAACTTCAAAATGGTACAGGTACAAGGAGGAAGTATCCATAAAAATGGGCAAATTCACCTTATCAAAGTTGTGCATATGTTCTCGATTGTTAAGCCAAGCATCCATGTCCTGAGAGGGCTGGATCACAAACTTCTCGTAGTCTGCGAAGAGCTGAGTAAATTGGTTCCCAAACACTTCTCGCACGTGAACATTGAACCGGGCATCGTGCATTTCCTCAACTTCACTGCTTTCCTGTAGTCCATCCACCTGTGACCGGCCAACTGCTTGACCAACAAATGCACCAAAGGAATGCTTCAGATTTGGCAAAGTCATAGTGGATTTCTTTTTTATTTATTAACATTGATAGTTTCATAAAAAGTTCCAAAAAAAACCGCAACCCTATTAAATATATGTGAAATACTGTATTTATTTTTATTTGAATTTTTTTTTCGATTGCAGCTTTGTATGCATGAAGCATCATTTGGAGGAAAACCTGCAAACATCAGAGAGTGATACTATTAATTTTGGAGATGGCATGGACAATTGAACAAAGGATCTTTATTGTGGAGTCTTACTTTGCCACAAAGTCATTTAAACATACTCAAACACGATTTACAAAGAAGTTCAAGACCAGATTAGCCCCAGATAAGTCTGATATTTTTTGATTAAGAAAGAGGTTTAAGTCCCACGGGACAGAACAAAACCTTAATTTCTCAGTCTGGTCACCCGAGGCCTGCAAGATCACGAGAAAACATTGAAGTGGTCAATGAAGCAGTTTTGAGGAGGCCCAGGAAATCTCTGCGTCGTTGATCTCAAGAATTGCACTTATCTTTATCAAGTACGCAAATAATTCTGAAGCAGGAACTAAAAATCTACCCATATCGCAGACAAGTGAAGCTCGTGAAAGGCCATTGCACAGGCAGAAATGCATTGCATGGGATGCCGTAAGCAAATATGGCATCATTGGGCCTTTCTGGTTTCAGGATAAAGAAGGGAAATGGGTAACCGTAACCACTGAACGGTACTTGAAACTTATCCAGAAGTTATGGGGTACATTAACGAGGAATCGCCACATCAACAGATTTGCGCATTGGTTTCCACAAGATGGGGCCACACCTCACACTTCCAACATCGACACAGTGGCTCCAACAAAAATTCAATGATAGAATCGTCTCTAGAATGACAGATGTTGAACGGCCTCCCATTCTCTGGACTTCAACCCATATGACCTCGATATTTGGGGTTACCTGAAGGATAGCGTGTACCAGGGGGAAACCTCAGACCAATGACGACCTCAAAAATGCAATTGCCACCAACATCAATGCTATTCCGGTTCAGGAATGCAACCGAGTTATCGACAACTTCACCAGTAGGATACATTTGTGCGTGCTGAAGCAGGGCAGCCATTTGGAACATGTTTTGTGAACCTTCTGCTGAAATCACTAGTTTCATTTTTGTGTGTGACCTTATTATACATATTACAAATATTCTTTTGTACAAGTTTCATGTTGTTTTAATTGAAAATTAACTAATTATAAAAACAACTGTGGGTTGCGTTTTTTATGAAATATGCAGTATCATAACTATAACTAACTAACCAACCAACCAACCAACCAACCAACCAACTAACACACACACACACACACACACACACACACACACACACACACACACACACACACACACACACACACACACACACACACACACACACACACACACACACACACACACACACACACACACACACACACACACACGTCGGCAAGATCACATTTGGATGATCATCAGATTAAGATAAGGTAACATTCATAGAAAGGTTGGACTTTCCTTATTACGACCCTCGCCAGAGGAGAGGGTATTGCATTTGAGTCCGTTTGTCTGTGTGTTTGTTACTTGCAAAATCGAAGATTTTTCAAGTGTATTGGTCGGTTCCATTTGTGGTTCTGTCTATTTGTCTGTTTGTCACCGGCCTACAGGTCACAATTCTAAACCGATCGTCACGAAAATTCACCAAGTTGTATAAGTCGTCCCAATTGAGAAGCCTATTGATTTTGAGGTCAAAGGTCATCGAGGTCAAATTTCTAAAATCGCCATTTAAAATCCGATTGACTTGAAAATTGAATAGCATTTGTATATCAAGTCACTAAATTGGGAAATGAACTATTTTTGAGGTCAAAAGGTCAAAGGTCAACTTAAGGTCGAATTTTAAAAATCATCAATTTTCATCTAAAAAGTCATCAATTCTCAACCGATTGACTTGAAAATTGAACAGCATTTGCATATCGAGTCACTAAATTGGGAAACATGCTATTTTTGAGGTCAAAGGTCAACTCAAGGTCAAACTTCCAAAATCATCACTTTTAATCTGAAAAAACTGTCAATTTTCATCCGATTGACTTTAAAATTGAACAGCATTTGCATATCGAGTCACTAATTGGAAACATACTATTTTTGAGGTCAAAAGGTCAAAGGTCAACTCAAGGTCAACCTTCCAAAATCATCATTTTCATCTGAAAAATCGTCAATTTTTTCCTATTGACCCGAGCTTTAATTAAGATTGTGGACAATTTGCTGTATCAATCGAATTTTTTTTCTTGGGGACGGGGGGGGGGGGGGGGGGCGTATTTTGCAAGTATCGTACTCTGCATGATGTCTTCTTGTTTGTCTGTTTGTTTGCTTGTCTGCACAGAATAAATATGATTTTCTCTGCAACCGTTGGTCTGATTGACAGGAAATTTTCACCATAGGTGCAACTCCACCTGTATAATTTTTAAATTATACGAATGATGTCATAGGTCATGTGGTACGAGTACCATCGTGGAAAAACCGAAAAACTTTGCACCTCTATATCTCCGAAAGCGCTGCATCAAAAAATTTGAGCCATGGCTCATTGTAAAGAACTCTCCATGCGGAATAACATATGGTAATGATTATGTCATAGGTGTCTCCAATATGACATCATAATTCGACAAGTACAAACCTTCATCCGATCAGGATGAAATTTCTTGAGTGTCATCTATGGATAAATTGGTGGAGAAGAAAAAATAATGATGACGTCACCGGTCATGTAGTTCGGCCGCCATATTTGTTTTAACACAAAGACCTTTAAAAAAAACACTAAAAACACGTCCTGGTGAGGGTCGGCAATCTCCAATTTCTCTTTCTTGTTGGTTTATGTTTCAAAAAAGGTAATCAAAATTATAAACAAACAAATCAAAATGAGAGATGACAAGACCAGTAAATGAAATTGAGGAATTACCGAGATGAAAATGGAAAGGATGCAGTGTTGAAAAAATACCCTGAAGCACAGGGGTGCATAAATCCAAGTGTAACAAGAGGGACAATTGCTTTGCAATTCATGTCCCCTACCGGTGATATTCTCCAAGTCCAAAAAGGGTATAACTCCGTGAAAAATTGGTGAAACTGAAACTTCTTCTGTAACTTATCAAAATAAAGCCATGTACCAAGTTTCAGTTGAATATGTTAAAGGGTAAGGGCAGAAAGCCTGGAAAACCACAGGTGGGACGGACAGATGGACAGAAGTATGGACGTACAGACAGACGGAGAGCAAACCTATAGTCCCTCTGGTGAAACCAGTAGGGGACTAATAAGCAGCAAATACCTGCACCATCTCCACGAGCTTTTCCTCTACCATCTAAGGGCCTTGAAGCTGGGTCCGATAGATCAAGGGCCAGCCCTGTCCGCTTTGCTAGTGCATGCAGTTTGGCAAGCGTTTCATTCCCCTGCAAGTTCACGTGTCAGAGTTAGTGTGATATCAATTTAAAAAGTCACACATTTTCCATTTTTGGATTAATTCCTCATCCAATTATGATGATAAAAGCAAGAGCAGGACCTCTTTCCAAAACAAGCAACCCCATCACAATGCAAGTAGACGTCGAACCTTGAGTAGCTCTTCCATAGAGGGCTGTAGTTGCACAGTACTCTCACAGAGAACATTCCCATTGCAATGATCCTCGCTTGTTAACTGCATGGGGTTGAGTGTGAGGTCACGAAGGTGTGATGCACTGTCACTGCAAAGCAGGCTGCCCTCAGGGGACACCCCAAGGTTTAGCAGCACCTCGGAGAGCTCCTGCACAAACTCCGGTTTATTGGGGAACTGTGGAAGGTCTTCAGGAAGCTCCAAGCTCCGATGGTCCACATCGACCAAACACAGCCCAGCCTTGTGGGTGGAAGAGTGAGGGATGATGCATGTATGCAAGCCACATATTATTTTAAAAATGCAATACAAGAACCAAGCAACCCCAAATTATGTTGTCACGTAAAACACTAGAGGGTTCATAGAACACTTTACTCCATGCAGTGTTCAACTATATAATTCAACTGAAATAAAATAATGATTTTAAGGGTCGTATCAAAAAATTCCAGAAGTTTAGTGCCATTGACAGTGTCTTTATACACCACCTTATTTAACATGTCCAAATACTGCTAAACAGAAGGGGTTTGAAAGTGTCAAGGAGGTGATTTGTGTTCTACAGTGTTCAGGTATATAATTAAACGAAAATAAAATAAAGATTTTAACGGTCATAGAAAAAAAAATTCTGGAAGTTTACTGCTGTAGATGCTAGTGTCTTACACACAACCCACCGCCCAATCTCACACAGTACATTGGTTCTTCATGCCTGCTGTTTGTGTCCATAATGGCATCCTTAAAAATAGTAAGTTTCCTGTTTGGAATGATTTTTCAGTCATCTCATCTCGATTCTCGAAGAGATGAACTCATAAAATGGGCTGTGATATCCGGATGTCCGTTAACTTTTTGCTATTTTTGCTACTCTTCCCTTATCACCTGACTGATTGTTCTGAAACCTGACACAAGAATACAAGACAGTAGCCCCCACAATCACTCGGGCCTCCATTTTTCGATTTCGGATCATGGGGGCTTCACCATTCAAAGTGCCACCTCACGTCTCAGTGACCCATCCAGCACAAACCTCCATTCCTCCACAGAGAAACCTTTACAAACATTTGATGCAGGATGTGTATTAACTTGCCTTTGTTACCCTTACCTGTAAGGTAGGGGATCACCTATTACTGCTCCTCTGTGCTATTACTGAAAGCATAAATATGTGGAACCCTGTTGTTGTGACAATGGTTAAATATCTCCATTTCAATTTTCCTAATTTTGAGGAATTATAAATGAGATTTCTTACATGTAATAAGTTATTTTCAATTGCAATAAATACTTAATACCCAGTATTGCTCAATCCAGCTTGAGGTAAATATCTCTAACCACCTGACCCCTGTGCATACAGACATGCACAGTTGTATACCTAAGATAGGTAGCAGACAGCAGGAAGAAAGAATAATAATAACAAGCGTTACGCCTAGGTCCCCCGTCGGTGAAGTGATATGAGTTGACAAAGTGGAAGACGCAAGGCGGCCATCTTGGATTTTGACGTGGCGACTCAATTTTCAATAGCGTTCTCCCTTATGCCTAGATACACCTACACACCACATTAGAAGTTAGTAGTTCGTTTATATTTCAAGATATTTCGCTCACAAGGTTCAGACATATATATGGTGGCAGCCATCTCGGATTTTGACGTGGCGACCCAATTTTCAATAGCGTTCTTCCTTATGCCTAGATACACCCACACACCAGATTAGAAGTTGGTACTTCGCTTATTTTTCAAGATATTCCGCTCACAAGGTTCAGACATACATGGCGGCGGCCATCTTGGATTTTGACGTGGCGACCAAATTTTCAATAGCGTTCTTCCTTATGCCTAGATACACCCACACACCAGATTAGAAGTTGGTACTTCGCTTATTTTTCAAGATATTCCGCTCACAAGGTTCAGACATACATGGCGGCGGCCATCTTGGATTTTGACGTGGCGACCCAATTTTCAATGGCGTTCTTCCTTGTGCCTAGATACACCCACACACCAGATTAGAAGTTAGTAGTTCGCTTATTTTTCAAGATATTCCACTCACAAGGTTCAGACATACATGGCGTCAGACATACATGGCGGCGGCCATCTTGGATTTTGACGTGGGTTGCACCCACACACCAAATTAGAATTCGGTCCTTCGCTTACGCATGCACGCACACACACACGGACGGATGCACACACGGACAGAGGGGAAAACCATTGTCCCCCTTTCGCTCCGCGGTGCGACGGGGACAGAAAGTCACCTCTTGAGGGAGTTCAAGACTTGCTCGGCCATCCTCCCCATCCAATTGCAGACCCATGAGATAAGGAACAGGTGCATCAAGGAAATGCAGGAGTGATGCTGGCAGGATAGGCACGTAGACATGTTGCCAGACAAATGGAAAGAGCAGTGCTGTGATACCTTCTGCAACTGTCATGAGCTGCTGATGGTCTGAAAAGAATTTGAAATAAAATTATAACATTTAGCATTCTTTTACAATATAGCAATATAAAAAAAAATCCCTATTGAAGAATAATGCTGAAAGCTTTCAGAATCATTGGAATCTCCCGCGATGAAGCTGATTCTGAGGGCCTTTCTCTCACTCACCACAGGCAGGTTGGTAGACTTTCTGTCTTCTACCGACTCCTCTCCGGCCTTGCTCCCCCAGCTCTCTCTGTGCTCTGTCCCCCAAATATCCCTTCAGGTCGCACAATATCTGCCAGCAACCCTCTTATGGTTAAACTGCCAAAATCAAGACTCTCTATTCACCGTTGCTCTTTCATTCCTCTTTTCTCCTGCCTCTGGAACAAACTCCCCCACTCCCTTCAATCCCACGCCTCCCTCCAGGTCTTAAAAACAGCTGTTCACCACAATCTCTTATCTTCCCTCATCCTAAACCTTGCTCTTTTCTACCCCCGTTAATACATCCCAAATCCACCTCCCGACTTCATTCCTGAAATTCCTAGTAGTGTTCACTGGTTTTATACTGTGTATTCTGTCATCTACCTCCTGCTGAGGTAGAAGTATTATACTTCTACCTCAGCGTACCCTCTCCCTTGTACCCCACTCCCCCCAAGCCCTCTCCCTCCCACAGATCTCCCGATGTCCCTGTTCTCTACTGTTGTACTTGTGTACTTCCCTCTCTCTCCCCATCTTGTCTCCCATTCCCTTTATTATATGTTTTTTGTGTTTAATGTTAGCTCTAACACGAGCCTCGATCTTGTATACAAAACAATCTATAAAAAAAAAAAAAGATCAGAACTTGTATAATCAGATAGCTGTAAAAGGAAATCGTTAAAAATTACATTCAATTCACCATTACAGCCACAATAGCAGATTGCTATGTCAGAGTAACCCCTTCATCAGGTGAAAACTTTCACGACCTGTAAGGATGATTGGAAAAACTAAAATTGAGACATAACAGTGGGGAGTGAAAAAACAGGAAAAATATTTTACGTGTGAAAACTTTAGTAATTTGGGATATGGATTTAAAAAAACTCTAAAAACTTTAAAAACCAGTGTTAACATTAAAAAAAAAATCTGTTAATGTGGACGTCTCAATGCACCCCAGTCTTGTATACTACATACATACATACATATATATATATATACATACTGTACATACATAAATACATACATACATACATACATACATGCATACATACACATATCCAACAGAATGTTGCTAAGGTACCTTGTACTTGGAATGATCACTTTGCCTTTGAGCTGTCTAGTCTGGGTTCTATTGGTGATCCGACTATAAACAACAAGAAAAAAATCTGGCAGAACACGGAAAAGGGCAGAGAGTGCAAAAGACCAGAAAACAGGTGATAGAAAACAGAGACCACAGCGCCACAACCGGAAATCAACAAAACTAGGTCTCAAAACAAGGAAACTTCTGAAAATTCACAAATTGTTATGGAAAGATCAATGCTTCCCAAGAATGTAGCTGCCGAGACAAGAAGAAGGTAGCGGCCTGATGGAACTCAAGCAAGTGGATGGAATGACAACAGTGGGATTGTCTGAGTACGTGAAAAGTTCCAACAAACTCCAGAATCCAATTTGTATGCAAAGATAGATAGCAAGCCAGAATAGGTATCCCTAACCCACATTGCAAACAAATTCCAAAAACAGGTGCAAAGCGAAGATGTCACACATGAAACCAAAAGAGCAATGAATGCAGCCCCAGCAAATGTAAAAATAGACAAAAGAAAAATATAAAGCAAAACCTCAGCAGTTATACACCGACAACTGGGAGAACGATAGGACAGCAGGAAGATACAAAAAAAGAATTGGACAGATTCTGTCTGTGACAATTCTGTCATGGACAAAAAAAGACTCATTGGCATGGCTAAGAAGAGGTCAGCTCAACTGGGATGGGGTTCAAATAATAATAAATGCCCAAGACCATGGACATTGTACCAATGGCTTTAAGAAAATTGTGGGACTGAGTAAATTGGACAAATGTAGGTTCTGCAAGGTAAAACAGAAAGCACGAGCCAACTCCTATTGGGATATTAAAAAAAACTCATGCCATAAAAGCTTTACACACAAAGGCACAACAAACAGCATCATTTCAGATCACCAATTTGGATTCAGACCAGGTCACTCTATCAGAATTGCTGCTTCTACTCACCCAAAATGGATGGAAACCCTCAATGTCAGACATGAGATCAGGGTCGTCTCTCTGGACATACCTCTCGCTTTTGATCCAGTCTGGCATCCTGCCTTGCTCTCCAAACTCTCTGCCTATGGCACCCAAGGCCAACTCTACACATGGCTTACTGACTTCCTCTACTCTCATTGTCAACATGTGGCACTCAATGGAATCCTTTCATCTCCTCTCCCTGTCAAGGCTAGGGTGTCCCAAGGTAGTGTTCTGGGCCCAGTCATATTCCTGACCTTCATAAATGATCTCACTGACTCTGGAAAATTCTCTTTATCTATTTGTTGATGAGTCTTACCCTCTGCTGTGACATCCCTTATCCTTCAGACAGGCTGGCTGCAGCCTTTTCCTTCTCTTCAGACCTTGACAAAATCAAAAGAATGTCAAACACTTGGAATATGTCTTTCAATCCTGTCAAATTTCATACTCTCACTCTCTCTCTCTGAAAGGACCATCTGGCACCATCCCCACCCCTATCTACTTTCTTTACAGTCCTCTTGAGGAAGTTCAGTCATTCAAACTCCTGGGTCTCACTATCAGCCATGATCTTTCTTGAGCAAACCACATTTCAAAGTTGGCCTCCAAAGCCAACCACCAAGTGGGCATCCTTCGTCATAAAAAGTCCTTCCTTGGCAGACCTGAACTCCTATCGACCTATAAGGCTTTCATCTGCAGCTTGATAGAGCACTGCTCTCTCCTCTGGGCTGACTCCTCGGCCTCACATCTTGTTCAGCTCGATGCCGTGGAAACCAAGGCCTTCAAAATTATTGGAATCTCCTGCGATGAAGCTGAGTCTATGGGCCTATCACTTTCCCATTGCAGACAGGTCGATGGTCTCTCTGTCTTCCATCACCCCCTTTCTCATCTTGCACCCTCTGCTCTTTCTGTGCTTTGCCCTCCACCTCCAGCCACCCTCCTCCCTCCCCAAAGGTTTCTCCAGGATGCATACGGTTCACCCTCAACCCCTTCTCGTGAAACTGCCTAAATCCAGGATCATTGCTCACCCTCCACTCATTGGTTTCTCTTTTTTCCACCTGAGAAACCAACTTCCACATTCTTTTCAATCTCATTCTTCCCTCCAGGACTTTTTCCGTCAGGTCTTCAAGTCAGCTGTTCACCATCATTTCAGATCATCCCCAAACCAGAACCATATTTGCCACCCTCATCAACCCTACACACCCCTTCCCTCCCCACTTCCAAATTTCCAGTTTCTCCCTCCTGGGAATATTTCTACAAACGAACTGCAATTGGAAGTTGTCTGGGGATCGGTGACGATCCTCAAAAGAGCCCTCGGAACAAAACTACGAGAACAAGAAAACTTCAGAAACTGGTCCATGAATCATGATTCTTTACTGAAACGGAGGTGGATACTTCGAGACCTGGGAGGACTCCGTTTCACCCTCTGAAACCCACATCCGGAGATAACAACCAACGACACAAACACCATGTACACCAAACGTACTTAAAATTTAATTGAGGAAAATAAATGTAAATCCGACTATTTGTAAAAGGTTTTGGGTTTGCAAGGCAAGGCATAATTTGCAGGTTTTATCTATTTTAGTTTCATATAATAATTGCTATATTATATTGCTTATATAAAGGGTCATTGGTAACGTTTAAAATGAAATGCATTTCATTTAAGATGTCCGTCCATTATCAGCACATTCACCTTGCGATATGAGAAGTATTTGGTGTTCAAGGAGCGTGCAGGTGAAGAGCTGCAGAACGTTCTCCACACCAAGCAACTCAAAGACTTCTCGTAAGGAGAAATCAAAGAGTGGCGTCTCGTTGGGACCTGGGCGCTGGCAAACAAGAGGTGGTGGGTACACCGCGGAGAAGCGTAAAGAGCGGCCTTGTGGAGGCAAGGGAACCTCATATAATAGGTTGTAGATGTAGCTTTCAAGAGGCAGCGGCGGAGGTTCTGGGCTTGTCACAGCCCGATGGATTTGGAACAACACCTTCTTGAAGGTCTGCAGCAATTACAAGGGAGAGATTTTGCATTATGGTGTTTAAAACAACAGTTTGTCAGTCATAAAAATAAAAAACAAGACATAAAGTAAAGTATCTGAAACAAACAGGTTCATAAAAGAGAATCCATAGAAAAACAAAATGCTACCAACATGAAAAAGTATAATCATGAAGCAACTTTTTGTACACGAATGAAAATGAAGGGGTTTTTTGAATTTTGCATGAAAAATCCTCCACTTCCTCCATGCAAAACGACACGTGATTCAGAATCAAGACAAGTTATGGTGTTTTCATAAGGCAACAAATATTTGACTACAAGCAGAGATGCTGCTCTCCACATAATGGGAATGTCCTTGATGAAGTCAAGTTGACTTGACTTGATGAAGTCAACTTTTTTGAAGGGTCGAAGGCTCGTAGTGGAACTGTCACACAAACATAGACATACAGACAAATACACAAGACAACACAGAAAAGTGACACATGAAAGCTCACAGAATCTCGTTTCTCACAGTCTGAGAGTCCTTTCGGTGCTTTTTTGCAAACTTCAAACGGGCTTTCATGTGTCTTTCACTGTGGAGAGGCTTCCGTCTGGCGACTCTGCCATAAAGCCCAGATCGGTGGAGTGTTGCAGTGATGGTTGTCCTTCTGGAAGTTTCTCCTATCTCCACACAGGATCTCTGGAGCTCAGCCAGAGTGACCATCGGGTTCTTGGTCACCTCTATTACCAAGGCACATCTCCCCCGATTGCTCAGTTGGGCCGGGCGGCCAGCTCTAGGAAGAGTCCTGGTTGTTCCAAACTCCTTCCATTTAAGAATTATGGAGGCCACTGTGCTCTTGGGAACCTTCAATGTAGCAGAATTTTTTTTGTAGGCTTCCCCAGATCTGTGCCTCGACACAATCCTGTCTCTGAGCTCTGCAGGCAGTTCCTTCGACCTCATGGCTTGGTTTTTGCTCTGATATGCATTGTCAGCTGTGAGACCTTATATAGACAGGTGTGTGCCTTTCCAAATCATGTCCAATCAATTGAATTTACCACAGGTGGACTCCAATCAAGCTGTAGAAACATCTCAAAGATGATCAAGAGAAATGGGAGGCACCTGAGCTAAATTTCAAGTGTCATAGCAAAGGGTATGAATACTTATGTCAATGTGATATTTCAGTTTTTTCTTTTTAATAAATTTGCAAAACTTTCTAAAATCCTGTTTTCTCTTTGTCATTATGGGGTATTGAGTGTAGATTGATGAGGGAAAAAATGAATTTAAACGATTTCAGCATAAGGCTGCAACATAACAAGATGTGAAAAAAACGTGAAGGGGTCTGAATACTTTCTGAATGCACTGTCGTATTGTCTCTACTGAAATTGGAGGAAGTTGATGTGAGAGCAATTGCAAAAAAAAAGACTTCTACTTTAAAACAAATCTCTCTCATGCCCATTCGTGCTTCAAGTCACAAGGGTGACCAAGAAGGCATTTTTGAGGAGGTTTTAAGAGTAATGTAGTTGAGCTGGAGAGAAAGCTGATAATTTACAGAGTTATCTATACGAATCAGAGGAACAAACAATGCCAATCCTCACCTGCACAAATGGCAGTGGTGCAATGAGACACAGGCACTTGGAAACATACAACGTGTCTCGACTGTGGTCAAATGAAAGACTTTGCTGCAGGGAGCACATATCAGCTTCAGCAGTGTCACTCCAGCAACTCTCAGCCATGGTCACAAGAGAGTCAGAACTACAACCAGGAGATGGGTCAGCATAAAGGGTGTCCGTGCCACCAACACAATCTACACGATGCATCGCATACAATGTATGCATGGCACTGCTGATCTGCTGGCTTGTGACCTCCTCAAAGAAAGTCAATGAAAATCCGAAGGTACGTGAGCCGTCTTCACGCGTGATGAGGAAGGAGTGGAACTCTGGTGCACGGTCATCTGCCTGTGTTCTGAATGATAGGCCTTTGGGCATGCAAAGCTGCAAAAACAAGGAAGTAGGGGAAAATGGTGGAAATGGGAAGTAGATTTACTCCTGCCGGAAGTAGAAGTAGAAGTAGATTAGAGGTAATAGTATAGAAATTAAGCAAAGCTTATTACAAACATGAAACAAAAACAGTTTTGCAAAGTCACAATTCCCTTTTGAAGAAGAATGACCGCACTGTGGTCACAACCAATGACAAAATCCGGCAATGGGCTGATTGGGAAACCCACATTTAAAGCACTCTGAAGAGATGAACAGCACGATTGGGAAACATGATTAAACGTTATTAAAACATTTCAAAAATGTTCATTAAAAAAAAGCCATTCAAAAACGTCATAACACTATTCTTAGTAATTTGCGTGATATAATGCAATGCTTGATTATGTAACATAACATAATGCTTCATTGCTGTACATTTTGACGGGCTTAATTATACCTTACTATTATTTGACATATGATAAGTTTTTCAGGGTCCCTAATCGTGAATAACACTCAACCCAAATAAATCCAATGGAAATCTAATGCAACAAACCCGGTGTTACGGATTCGTCACTTCCGTTGTGGTGGTTTTCATCCACTTGAAACATTTTTGGTTCCATGTACTATTATTGTTTTCAAAAGGTTTATTGTGTATGAACTGTTTTCAAAAGGTGAAAAAGTTAGTGTTAAAAGAAATCGGAAACCGGATCGGGAACCGGACGACGAAGAGGAAGAGGAAGAGGAAGAGGAGAAAAAGAAGGCGGAGCGAGTGAGTCGGACAAGAAGGAGCCGAGCTATTTGCAGTCTGGAGCGAACGTTGGGGAACAACAGTCACTAGCGAACTTTCGGGTTTCCCAGGAAAGGGATTCCTGCGACAGAGTGGTTATTGCTGTGACAGATTAACCTGCATGTCAGGTTTTGCGATCGATTTTTTTTTTTTTTTTTGTATACAAGATTGAGGCTCGTGAAAGAGCGAACATTAATCACACAGAAAGACAAACAGACACATAAAACAAATAACATCGGGAGCGGTAGACAAGATGGGGAGAGAGGGGGAAGGACACAAACACAACATTTGAGAGCAGGGACCGAGAGACATGGAGACATCGAGAGAACTGTGGGAGGGAGAGGGCTTTGGGGGGGAGGCATGGGAAGGGGGGGGGGGTGGGGTGGGAGAGGTATAAAACCTATGGACACTGCCAGGACTTCCAGGAAAGAAGTTGGAATTTCAAACAAGGTGGATCTGGGGTGAATTAGTGGGGGTAGAAAAGATCAAGGTTTTGGATGGGGGAAGATAAGAGATGGTGGTGAACAGCTGTTTTAAAGACCTGGAGGGAGGAGTGTGATTGAAGTGAGAGTGGGAGTTTGTTCCGGAGGCGGGAGAAAAGAGGAATGAAAGCGTGAAGGTCAGCAGAGAGCCGAGATTTCGGCAGTTTCACCATCAGAGGGTGGCTGGCAGATCTTGTGCGACCTGTAGGAATATTTGGGGGACAGCACAGAGAGAGCTGGGGGAGCAAGGCCGGAGAGGAGTCGGTAGAAGACAGAAAGACCACCTACCTGCCTGCGGTGAGTGAGTGAAAGGCCCTCAGAGATAGCTTCATCGCGGGAGATTCCAATGATTCTGAAAGCTTTGGAAATTCTGAAAGCTCACGGATTCAGGAGAGAATCATCGTCGTGCCGTTGCGCCACGAGACTGGGCCGTCGGCCATTTTGACTCGCGCAGGACTTGCGCTTCGCTCACGGTTTCGTCTCGTTTCGACCATTTTCACCGCATTCAGACGTCGATCTGGGGTGTGTGTGTGTGACATGGCTTTTGAGTGGAAAGTCTGCGTGTCGCCGACTGTGAGCTGGGGAACGTCCATACCCGAGGGTGTGATCTCTCAGTCGCCTGGAGGGCGCCTTTGGATTTCCCAGTCGCCTTGAGGGCGCCTTTGCCCCGCTTTGGCAGCGGGACTGTTCTTGCCATCCGAATGGGATTCTGGTCTCGATTGGACATCGTTCTGGCGATCGCTGGAGCTAATCAACTTTGGCTTGAAGCCAGGAATAAGAGACATTGGGGATGTTCTTGTTTCACTCACTTGGAGCACAGTGAGTTATATATTACAAAACTGATGGTACCATCATAGGACAAATTGATTGTACTTTTGATTACTATCATTGTTGTACTGTTATTCTTGTGTGATCTTCATACAATATTTGTTTGTGAGTAACAATTTGGGTGGCTTCTCCATTGATCTTTGACATACAGAATAACACATTTTTCTGCCGTGACTCCTCTCGGGGCTCGGAGGTACACCGTGACCAGGGGGTCGGGGAGGACCACGTAACACCCGGGCAGTGTATAACCAGCAGACGCCTACAGGCCTAATGTGTTAGGCCCACCAGAAAACCAAGATGGTGGCCATATCATTTCGTATCGGTTCTATGGGGGGTGGAGCCAAGCGACAGATGTGGCTCCAATCAAGTCAAGCGACAGTCAAGCGACAAGCGACAGATGTGATTGTGAGTAACAATTGGGGTGGCTTCTCCATTGATCTTTGACATACAGAATAACACATTTTTCTGCCGTGACTCCTATCGGGGCTCGGAGGTACACCGTGACCAGGGGGTCGGGGAGGACCACGTAACACCCGGGCAGTGTATAACCAGCAGACGCCTACAGGCCTAATGTGTTAGGCCCACCAGAAAACCAAGATGGTGGCCATATCATTTAGTATCGGTTCTATGGGGGGTGGAGCCAAGCGACAGAGGTGGCTCCAATCAAGTCAAGCGACAGTCAAGCGTCAAGCGACAGATGTGATGTTAAAGCGCGGCGTTACGCGCGCTGCTTGCGAGCAAGGAGGAAGCGGACAAGCGGTAACTTATAAGCGTCTTTATTTCAGGAGCTCACTGTAACACTAGCGCGCTCCGGGCTGCGCGCCCCGTGTATATCCTCAGGCCACGCCTACCCCTCGGGCGTGGCCACCGCCCACTTGGTGCGTGGAATGATGTCACCACGCCAGTGGGCTTTTGTGTCCGCCACACGCGCCCCCCCAGAATTCCCGCGCACCTGGAGGGCCAGTTTGCGGGGCGGACGGATGACCCGGCCGAAGCGCCCCATGGCGATCGGCGGCGTCCGGGGTGCAGGGATGCCAGGTGGGATGCCCCTGGCTGCCCCTGGGATGGGTGCAGGACCGGGGGGCGGCGTGGCGTCGGGGCTGGGCGGTGCCGGGGGTCCGCCCGCAGGGGGGCGGCCCCGACGCGGGGGTCGGGCCACTGGCGGTGGATGGTCCACGTCGAGGTGGGCCGGCTTGAGGCGGTCTACAGCAACGCGGTCAGGAGTACCGCCGATGTCCAGGGTGAAGTGCTTCGCCCCGGTCTCCAGCACGCGGAAAGGCCCGTCGTACGGGGGCCGCAGTGGTGTCCGGTGGGCATCATGGCGGACGAAGACGTAATCCGCCGTGCGAAGCTCCGGGGCGACGTGCGTCGGTGGGTGCCCGTGGCATGCCGTTGGCACTGGGGCGAACCTCTGGGCGGTCTCTTGCAGAGCGGAGCGCTGCTGTGCCGCGGACCATGGTGCCGTGGAGTCGGGGAGGAACTCGCCCAGCACCCGCAGCGGTTGCCCGAAGACCAACTCCGCCGCGGATGCGCGCAGGTCCTCCTTGGGCGCCGTCCGGAGGCCCAGCAGGACCCAGGGGAGCCTGTCGACCCAGCCGCCGTCGCGGAGGGTGGCCCGGAGCGCGGCCTTCAATGAGCGGTGAAATCGCTCACACAGGCCGTTAGCCTGGGGGTGGTAGGCCGTGGTACGGTGCAGCCGGACCCCGAGCCCCTGCGCGACCGCCCCCCAGAGCTCCGAGGTGAACTGGGGGCCGCGGTCGGACGAGATGTCTGAGGGGGCGCCGAACCGGGCGACACAGGTGGCGATGAAAGCCTGCGCGACGTCCGCCGCCAAGGGCACGGCCTCCGGCCACCGGGTGGTGCGGTCCACCATGGTGAGGACGTGGGTGAAACCCCGCGAGGGGGGCAGAGGTCCCACCAGGTCCACGTGGACGTGGTGAAACCGGCGTTCCGGCACCGTGAACGGGGCCAACGGGGCCTGGGTGTGCCGGTGCACCTTGGCGTGCTGGCACGCTAGGCACGTCCTGGCCCAGCCGCGGACGGCCTTCCGGAGGCCATGCCAGACGAACTTGTCGGCGATCAACCTTTGGGAGGCCCTCGCGCCCGGGTGGGACAGGCCGTGGATGGCGTCAAACACCTGGCGCTGCCAGCCCGTGGGCACGATGGGGCGAGGTCGCCCGAGCGAGACGTCGCACAAGAGGGCCGCGCCCGCGCCGTCGAACGGCACCTCGGTGACGCGGAGGCCTGTGACGGCGGTCCGCAAGGCCTGGACGTCGGGGTCAGCGGCCTGGTCCGCTGCCATCCGGGCATAGTCGATGCCGAGGCGGACTGCGTGGGCGACGGCCCGGGAAAGGCAATCCGCCACCGGGTTGTCCTTCCCCGCGACGTGCCGGATGTCCGTCGTGTACTCGGACACGGCCGAGAGGTGATGCTGCTGCCGGGCCGACCACGGCTCGGTGACCTTGCCCATCGCGAAGATCAGCGGCTTGTGGTCGACGAAGGCCGTGAACGCACGGCCCTCGAGCAGATGGCGGAAGTGCCTGACCGCCAAGTGAAGCCCGAGCAACTCGCGGTCGAAGGTACTGTAACGGCATTCGGGCGGGCGAAGCTGCCGGCTAAAGAACGCCAGCGGTTGCCAAGCTCCACGCACCCATTGCTCATGCACCGCGCCCACCGCGTAGTCCGAGGCGTCGGTGGTGAGGGCGATCGGTGCATCGGGCGCTGGGTGCGTGAGCATGGTGGCGTTAGCCAAGGCGAGCTTCGCGCCCGTGAACGCCATGTCCATCTGCTCGGTCCAGGTAACGTCGCCTTTGCCCGGCTTACCTCGGAGAGCTTCGTGCAGAGGGCGCAGGAGCTGGGCGATACGGGGCAGGAACCGATGGTAAAAGTTCACCATGCCCAGGAACTCCTGCAGCCCTCTGATCGTGCGGGGGCGCGGAAATCCCTTTACCGCCTCCACCTTGGCCGGCAGGGGGACGGCTCCGTGCCTGGTGACACGGTGCCCCAGAAAATCGATTACGGCGACGCCGAACCGGCACTTTGCGGGGTTCACAATCAGGCCATGCTGGCCCAGGCGTTCGAAGAGCGTGCGGAGGTGGCGTAGGTGCTCTTCGCGGGACGCGCTGGCGACGAGGATATCGTCCAGGTAGACGTAGACAAAATCCAAGTCACGCAGGACGCTGTCCATCAGTCGCTGGAACGCCTGAGCCGCATTCTTCAGACCGAAGGGCATCCGCAGGAACTCGAAGAGTCCGAATGGCGTGATGACCGCCGTCTTCGGGACGTCCTCCGGCCTGACGGGGACCTGATGGTAGCCGCGTATGAGGTACACCTTTGAGAAGAAGGACATGCCCGCCAAACGGGCGGAAAAGTCCTGAATGTGGGGGACCGGGTAGCGGTCGGGGGTGGTGGCGTCATTGAGACGGTGATAGTCCCCGCACGGTCGCCATCCGCCGCCGGGCTTCGGCACGATGTGTAGCGGCGACGCCCAAGCACTCTCCGAGCGCCGAACGATGCCGAGTCGCTCCAGGGTAGTGAACCCCGCTTTTGCCACCGCCAGCTTCGTCGGCTCGAGGCGGCGTGCCCGGGCGTAGACCGGTGGCCCGACGGTGGGGATGTGATGGGCCACCCCGTGCTTGACGCCCCCGCCGAGAAGGTGGGCCGCGTGAGGGCCGGGAAGCCGGCGAGGAGGCGGGTGAATGCGTCCGCTGCCGGAAGCGTACAGATCAACGTGGCCGGAACCGAACCGTTCGGCAAGCCGCTTGGCAAGCCGCTCAGCGAGCCGCTCGTTGAGCTGCTCGACGAGCTGGGCAGCGCACAAGCGAGCGAGCTGAACGTCTCGGCCTGGACAAGACGTCTGCGCTTTACGTCGACCAGAAGCCCATTAGCGCACAGGAAGTCCGCGCCAAGCAGTGCCATGGGCACGTCGGCGGTGACGAACGTCCATCGGAAAACCTGCCCTCCGAACCGCAGAGAGAGGCAGCGTTTTCCGTACGTACGGATGGGCGTCCCGTTCGCGGCAAGCAGCGCGGGGCCCCCGCCCGCGGCGTACTTGTCTGACGTACCGGCGGGAACAACACTCACCTGCGCTCCCGTGTCGCACAGGTAACGGCACCCGGATAAGGTGTCCGTTATGAACAGCAGGCTGCTCGAACGGCCGGCGCTCATCGCCACTATTGAGCGCCGGCCCGGGCGTTTCCCGACCTGCTGAAGGAGCATGGCGGATGACACTGCCGAGCCTTGTGGCCGAACTTGGTGTGGAACCAGCACCAGGTGGTGGAGCTGGTGGAGCGCGGCTGGCTCCGCCAGGCCGGTGGAGTTGGCGGTTTTCCCCGCGGTGGCGGTTTTCGCCGCGGCGGTGGGCGGGGCGTGGCGGCGGTCACGAGGTGCGTATCAGCATGCTGCGTATGCTGTGTAAGCTGATGCTGTGGATCAGCATCATCAGCAGCATCAGCCTCGAGGTCCGTGACGGCCGCAAAGTACCTGTCCGCCTCGGCTGCCAATGCTCGGGGTTCCGTTAGCACGGTCCCGGCCAACGCGAGGCGAACCTGCGCTGGAAGTTGGCGCCGGAAAAGCGCCCGGAATAGAGAACCGGGGGCTTCGTCGCCCAACAGTGACAGCATATGGTCCATTCGGACCGACGGGCGCGTGTCGCCGAGCTCGGGGAGATCCAGGAGGCGGTCGGCCCGTGCGTCGTCCGTGAGGCCGAACGTGGCTAGGAGTAGCCGCTTGAGTGCCTCGTACTTGTGGCCGTCCGGTGGGTGGCGAAGGACGGACACAACTCGAGCGGCCGTGCCGGGCCCGAGGGAGGTGACGACGTGGCATGGCAGTAGCGCGTGTCGTCGCCGGTGAGGCGCCGAAGCTGAAATTGGGCTTCGGCTTGGACGAACCAGACTTCGGCCTGGGCCTCCCAAAATTCGGGAAGTTTGATGAAGTTGGCCATGGCAATGGCGTCGTGTGTGGAAGGATCGCTCCGCAGATCCAACGTCGAGGTCACCAGTAAAGCGCGGCGTTACGTGCGCTGCTTGCGAGCAAGGAGGAAGCGGACAAGTGGTAACTTATAAGCGTCTTTATTTCAGGAGCTCACTGTAACACTAGCGCGCTCCGGGCTGCGCGCCCCGTGTATATCCTCAGGCCACGCCTACCCCTCGGGCGTGGCCACCGCCCACTTGGTGCGCGGAATGACATCACCATGCCAGTGGGCTTTTGTGTCCGCCACAATGTGACATATCTGTCAGCTGTCCAATCAATTAACCTGCGCTCGCGAATCGAAAATCAGGGTTAAGTGATCGGTTGCGTGCTTACGTGTCTTCATTTATAAAATTCATTTTCTCGGCAACCATTGGTCCGATTGACACGAAATTTTACTATACATAGGAGCACCTCCGTCTGTAGAATTTTTTATTGATAATTATGACGTCATAGGTCACGTAGTATGGGCGCCATCTTGGAAAAACCTAAAAACTTTGCACCGCCATATCTCCAAAATCGCTCAAAGGAAAAAATTGAAACAAGGCTCATTGTGAAGTACTCCCCACAGGGAATAAGATATGTTCATAATGATACCATCATTTCCTTCATTATGACATCATAATTTGACAAGTACAACGCTTCACCTGATCAGTATGAAAGTTTTAATTTTCTCTGCAACTGTAAGTCCGATGGACACAAACTTTTGACCATAGAGTGCCTTCTCCTGTTGAAATTTTGAATGATAATTATTACATCATATGTCACGTGGTACAGGCGCCATCTGGGAAAAATCGAAAAACGTTGCACCTCCATATCTCTGAAACCGCTCCATGGAAAAAATTGAAACATGGCTCATTGGCAAATACTCCCCATGGGGAATAAGATATGTTAATGATGATGTCATCGGTGCCTTCCTCATGACATCATAATTTGAGAAGTATAACGCTTCATCCGATCAGTATGAATTTTTTCTTTCTCTGCAACTGTTGGTCTGATGGACACGAAATTTTCACCATTGGAGTGCCTCCTCCTGTAGAATACTTTAATAATAAATATGATATCATAGGTCACGTGGTACAGGGGCCATCTTGGAAAAAACCGAAAAACGTTGCACCTCTAGCTCCAAAACCGCTCGATGGAAGAAATTGAAACGTGCCTCATTGTAAAGAACTCGGCATGGGGAATAAGTGCTGTTAACGATGACATCATTGGTGCCTTAATTATGACATCATAATTTGACAGAGACAACGCTTAATCTGATGAGCTTGAAATTTATTGAGCATGATCTACACAACAATTATATTCGAGAATGTAAACTTATGATGTCATCGCTCACGTAGTCTGGCAGCCATATTGGACCAAAAAAGAAAAAAAAAAACCTTAAAAATCAGCAGAGTTGCCTCGCACCAAGTTGACTGCGCAGGGTATGTATTCTATGAATACTTATTATGGCGATGACAATTGACATCATCAACAATACATATATATATATACACATATACAGATGAATATTGTTTTATAATAAATTGATGGGAATAAAAATGAATGATGTCAGGCAAAGCAAATTTACCATTCCCACTGCATCCTGGTCAAATGGATTCCATTCAACATTATTGGGATAATGTGCGAGGACTTTAGATTTGAAGGTTCTCCTTAGGGGGCTCACTTCAAAATCTTCACCTGATGAGAAAGAGAAGGGTAGGCAAGTTCAAGCTCTGAACAAATAACATCATTATCAAACACACATATAATTTATTACAGGTGAATCTCTTTAAAATAATGACTTTTGGTTTTGTGCTATAAGAAATGGCATGCAAAAGTGTTGTGTGGGTGTTTATCTTCCTTTGTGGATAAAAAGATTATGTAGATCCACTTCTTCTTCTTCTTGGGTATGCAGCACAAGGCTGTGGGTGGCATCATTGGCTGGGGGTGCGGCTATTCCACTGATGAAACACTCTACTGGTTAGGCCATTAATTTGGAAATTTGGCCATTTTGCCATCGAAAGCTTGCCTACTCTTCATGAAGGACACTGTGGGATCTTTAACGTCCACCATATTATGCTGGCAAATGGGACACCCAATTTAACGTCCATCCAAGGGGACGCCACCCATATTGATGAATCGCTCTACCTGTGAAATACTGGGATGACAGTTTGTAGCTGAGCCGAGATTCAAAACCAGGCTAGACGGCTCATAGACGAATATGCATACTTCTAGGGCCGAGGCCATCCTGCCAGCCTCACAGATATATTGAATAGTGAGACTATCAAAATGGCTGTCCCTTTCAATCGCTTGGTGGTTTTCATGTTACTGTAGACATAACATCCCCCCAGGATAAGGACCACCATGGGTTATGAAAAATAAAAACATGCAAGTATTTCATTATGATATTGTACAAAACAAACAATTCTGTCAGAAAGATGTGCCGTCAATCAGGCAAGCAGCGTCATTATTAAGCAATTCCCACATGTTAAGTGTTAGTATCAAGCGCAGACATGATAACAATGCAATATTAGACTTCTGCAGCACAGTTAACCCCCTGAGGTAAAAATAAAATAAATGAAAGATAAGAATAAAAGTTTTAAGTCAAGAGTTATCATAACCATTAGTATGAAGGTATAGGGAGCACTAAAGCAATGACAGCACTTTCAAGGCAAAAATATTTGTACGAATAAACTATAGGAGGAGCATACAGCTCGAGTGAAATCATTCAAAAGATCGATAAGTAAGACAGGAACCGAAAGCTGCACAGGCTGAGCCCAGTACCAAAGGCCCATGGAAGAGGAAACTTTCCCGAAACCAGCCACCAAAGGAAGCAAGAAAGAGAAAGGCTGGAAGAAGTTGAGAAACAGATCTCGAAGGCTGAACCAATGCAACTGTTACCTTTCACCCTGTTTACCCTGCTGCTGTTACTTCGAGACGTGCCAGGTGCATCTGTCCTCATAGACTGCAAAAAAGCTGCCCACACATGAAAACATCACTCCCCTGTTTGTCCTGCTCCCAAAGCATCCACAGTTTCAAAAAGACTTGTATAGAACGTGAGTAATACTGCACACAAAGCATCACAAAATATATTGGGTGAATGATTGAATAAATAAATGGAATTAATGAATAAATAAATGGAATGAATGAAAAAATAAATTGAATGAATGAATAAATTAACCAGAGGGAGAATTGCTTTGCAATACATGTCCCCAACTGGTCCCAATGAATGTTCTTGTTCCGAACACTCAGCAATTGTGAGCCATATACAGTAGGACAAATTGTTTTAGGTATGCAAAGCTACAGAATATAAGTAGCAGTTTCTGTAATTTATCATAATAAAGCCATGTACGAAGTTTCAGTTCAATGTGTCAAAGGGAAAGGGGAAAAAGTCTGGAAAATTGACCCATGTATAATATGTGATATTTTCTTCGTCCAAAAAGGGCATAACTCCTTGAAAAATTAGCGAAATGCCCCGAAACTCAAACATGTTCTGTAACTGTTCGGTAAATGTTCGGTAAATGTTCAAAATAAAGCCATGTGCCAAGTTTCAGTTGAATATGTTTAAGAGTATGGGAAAAAGTCTGGAAAACCAAAGGTGTGATGGACAGATGGACGGACAGACAGATGGAGAGCAAACCTATAGTCCTTCCAGTGAAACCAGTAGGGGACTAATAAATAAATAAATAAATAAACTAATAAATTACAAAGTAAATAGGTAAATAAATAAAATTAAATAAATAAAATTCATCAAACAAACAAATGCTTCCAATGCCCTCAACAATAACTTCCATAAATTTTACTAAAAACCCTTAATTTTAAAAACTACTACTACTGCTTCAGTAAAATAACTTTGGGTCATATTTGAATTTGAAGTCAGATGACTGAGTGAGCTTAATCTGTAAGAAGCAGTATAATACTTAGTGGATTCAACATGAAGAGGTGAGGCTTCATTCATCTGACTGTGATTTGATGCTCATGGCCCGAATCAGATCAAGTTGTCCTTGTGGAATTGCAATTCATATTGTAGTGACAGCAGCTGCAAATACATCTCCCCAAATGTATGAATCATCATTCTTTCAGGATCATGGAGCTGAAGTAAGCAATGAATGAGAAATCGATCTGTGAATACAATTCCACGAGCAGTTCATTCACATCACACTCTCTTAAAAGCATACAACACAAGGAACGAATACTGCTCGGGTCGCTGTCTCATTGGTCGTTGGATACCCAGTTGTTCGTTGTTGTGCTCATGTGGTATTTGTTCCATAGTTTCTGGACTTTGACACATCAGGGATCAAAACAAGGAGTTATTGATCTGGCTAGAGGACACTGTACTTCTTGCTGACGTCATTCAACACAATGAGTGAGACATCTTGGAAAACTGCCGTATTTATTTATCCGAACAATTCCTTCTGTGCAGAGCAGATTTTTGACAGTCTTCTCTAAATATTTGTTTGCGATGAATGACAGAGACTCCGGAAAACAATATAATTTTGTATTCCTATTATAAAACCAAAAAATAAGTGCATAGTTGATAAAAGTGTGCTATTAAAACTATTTTCAGAACTGAAGGCACCACCAACTGGTCTCGCTGCCACGCATGCGGCTATACCAGATGGTCTTTGACCACCAAGTGGTCTTCATCAGAGACTGTGCCGGTATCGTGCACCATGCGTTTGGTATACCAGGTGCTCCTGCAAGCATTAAGTATAAATGTAACCCGAATAGCAAACATGGTGTCATTGAATAAATCAAGATCATTTTTATTTTTTGGAAAATGTTTTCTTGGGGGATTAGGAAGAGGTCACCGTGGATTTAAAAAAACACTCAAAAGGTGTAATCATAACGAGCAAGAAAGGCATACACGAATCTGTCGACCTACGTATACTACGCAGTACTAAACCTTTGCTCTGACATTACATCATACTACAATAACTTGTACCATGCCATATATAGACTATTGCTGCCCTATAATTGTACTATGCTGCATCCAGTTTTATCAACCTACACTATCCTATACTGACCTATACCGACCTGCATTGACTTGCAATATATTAAACGTATATTATTGAGGCAGAGGTCGATGCCGCACAGCATTGTGTGGGTTGTCAAGACATGATACACAACAACATGCATTTTAAAGGCCATTTTCCCTGCTAGAGCGGGGGTTAGCCTTGCGGTCCCCATGACAATCTTCTCCATTTTGCCCTATTTTCTGCATCTCTCCTTGTTAACCCCTTTGCCCGCATTTCTTCTTCCACCATCTTTAGCCAAGTCTTTATCGGTCTTCCCCGTCTTCTACTTCCTTCTACATTCATTTCCATCACTCTTCTCAACCAGTCACTTTCATCCTTCCTCAACACATGACCAAACCATCTCAACCTGTTCCTCTTCACAGCATCAATCACAGGCTCTATTCCCATCATCTTTCGCAATTCATAATTTGTCTTCCTCTCTCTCAACGATACTCCGCACATCCGTCGAACCATTCGCATTTCCACCCTTTACAACCTTCGTTGCTGCTCTACGTTCATTACCCATGTCTCGCTCCCATAAATCATAACACTTCTCACACATGCAGCATACACCTTTCCCTTCAGCTTCAACGACACTCCCCTCATCATCAGCATGCCACTCAATTCCCGAAACTTCTTCCATATATATATCCAAGACATGATACAGCATAGTACAATAAAGGGCAGCATAGTCAATATGTAATGGAGGGAAGGTATGTTGTATGTATGTTGTATGTTTCATCTACTCCTCACAAAGGATTTGACCGAGGAGGCTGAAACTTTCAAGGATTAATGAGGACACCCTGAAGTTGTGCCTGTGCAAGATTCGTTTGATTCCATTAAGTAAAAAAAAATAAAAAAATTCGCCCATCTTTGCGTTTTCTTCCTTTGGGGGGAGGGTGGGTGCAATTGAAATTATCCGAGCTATCTATCCACAATGTATTACTGTGTGTGTGTGTGTGTGTGTGTGTGTGTGTGTGTGTGTGTGTGTGTGTGTGTGTATGTATATATATATATATATATATCCATGGAAAGGGCAGGGTCTTGTATCACCGTGACTGTCAAAGTTTCAGGACCAATATAGACAAATAATTGTTTATTGACTATATATATATATATATATATATATATATATATATATATATATATATATATATATATATATATATATATATATATATACATATACATATATATATATATATATATATATATATATGTACATATATATACATATATACAGTATATATATATATATATATATATATATATATATACATATATATATATATATATACATATATATATATATATGTACATATATATACATATATATATATATATATACATATATATATATATATATATATATATATATATATATATATATATATATATATATATATATACATATATATATATATATATATATATATATATATATATATATATATATATATATATATACATACATATATATATATATATATATATATATATATATATATATATATATATATATATATATATATATATATATATATATATATATATACATATATATATACATATATATATACATATATATATACATATATATATACATATATATATACATATATATATACATATATATATACATATATATATATATATATATATATATATATATATATATATATCTATATATATATATATATATATACAGTGGAACCTTGACTTACGAGTGCACCAACTTACGAGTTTTCCGAGATACGAGCCGTCGCTCGGGCGGTTTATTGCTTTGAGATGCGAGCCGAGATCTGAGTTACGAGCTTACGTCACCCGCCACCAGGTGGGTTCCGGTCACGTGGTTATCTTGCCGTGCAAGCAGCTCTGCCCTATATAGCTGCTGCTTTGTTTTCGCATTTTGGTTATTTTGGAGCTTACGTCACCCGCCACGAGGTGGGTTCCGGTCACGTGGTTATCTTGCCGTGCAAGCAGCTCTGCCGTATATAGCTGATGCTTTGTTTTCGCATTTTGGTTATTTTGGAGCTTACGTCACCCGCCACCAGGTGGGTTCCGTCACGTGGTTATCTTGCCGTGCAAGCAGCTCTGCCGTATATAGCTGCTGCTTTGTTTTCGCATTTTGGTTATTTTGGAAAATTTCTTAGTTTTAACCATGGGTTCTAAGAAATTGAGTGCCAAGGGCAGTACTGAGAAGAAGAAGAGGATGATGTGCTTGGATATAAAACACGCAATCGTCGAAAAACATGAGCGAGGTGTGCGTGTTGTCGACTTGGTGAGGCGGATGTGAAGGCAGCTGAAGATTTTATTATAACTTTTGCCGAACTGATAGAAGCCGAACGATACATCCCCCAGCAAATCTTCAACTGTGACGAGACAGGGCTCTTCTGGAAAAAGATGCCGAGGAGGACGTATATAACGGCAGAGGAGAAGAGCATGCCAGGCCACAACTTGTTCAGAGTGCCGGCGATAGCTCGCCTTCTCTTTGTGGAAAACACGGTGAGATCCTTAACATGCAACAACTAATGGGACGCAAACGGGGCGCCCAGTTTAGCGGTACACACATTGATGAATCACCCTGCCTGTGATTCACCCATGACAGGTTATAGCTGGGTTGGGATTCAAACCCAGGCTGGACAGTTTAGAGTCAAATGTGCGTACCTCCAGTCCAGGCCATCCTGCCAACTTGTATGCTGCATACAGGTGAAATATAAAGCGCGAGATATTTTTATATATACTGTATATTTAAAAAAAATTGGTGTGGTTTTTGGCGGCTGGAACGGATTAATAGCATTTCAATGCATTTTAATGGGGAAATTTAATTTGAGAAACGAGCAAATTGAGTTACGAGCTCGGTCACAGAACGAATTAAACTCGTAAGTCAAGGTTCCACTGTATATATATATATATATATATATATATATATATATATATATATATATATATATATATATATATATATATATATATATATATATATATATATATATATATATATATATCTATATATATATATATATATATATGTATATCTATATATATATATATATATATATATATATATATATATATATATATATATATATATATATATATATATATATTGTTACGGCCCGCGGATAAGGATGTTGGTTTGCCGAGCGGATGGCACCGCGGCCTAACAGTTACCCCGACTAACCCGATTCCCGAACGTTGGCCGGATCGCGCCACAGATATTCAATAGGGAAAAGACAAAAGCGACATGGATGTGAAGAAGAAGAAGAAGACGAAAAAAAGGTTGAAAATACTACTAAATTTATTCCTACTATATACAGGCTCAAAATAACCAAGGAAGAGGGAAAGATAATAAAATAATATACAGAAGAATTAGAGACACAGTGCAAATTCCTTATACAAACTTAATTAAATCCCCAGGGACAAAACAAACAGAACAAACTCACGTACACAAAAGGATGGAAGGACAGGAGGTGGATGGCTGGAGGGAGAGGAAGGTCCAAGGGGTCCTGCAGCACGATCGGTGCGTTTAGCAGCCGCCGTTCCTTCGCGGCCCTGCTCCAAACCGCCGTCCAGGCCCCAAGCGGCTGTTGTGTGCTGCTGTTGTCTGCTGCTGCTGCGGTGGACGTCGCGCGCTTTGCCAGGACTACAACAGGCTTCTTGCTGTTAACTACTGCTCAGTCCAACTTTGGCGAGCAAGGCGACGAATAGCAGGCTTTGTGCTTTCCGGGATGTCCTCTCTTTGGATGTTCTTTCTGGATCTCCTCTTTCTTGGTCCAACCACTCTTTCTCTCTCTTGGTCCAATCACTCCTCACCACCGACAACTCACTTGCTTCTTGCGCGCGCACCTTTATATCGCCTCCGGCGATTAAGCCGCCGGCATTTAGGACACGCCCATCGGTGTGCTCAGCTCGGCCCTGGTTGGTCGCGCGACCCTCTGGCTCCGCCCTTGATGACGACGGGCGGGCACGCCCGTCTTCCCCGACCCGAGCACATGTTCAATGGTGGTTTTGGAGGGGATGTAATTGGCAATCGAGGCTTGGAAATGATGAAAGGGGAAAGTGAAAGGAATCTACTCTATTTCACTTGGTGCAATGGAGTGTCATCTTAATGGAAGACAAGGCCTTACCCTAATACACATAATAAAGATATAACTATCAACCAGGGGGAAATCTATGATTGGCTGACGTGTATGCTTCATGGACTAATTATGGGACGCCCTTTGACCTTTATACATAACTGGAGTAAGGAGGGTCCAGACTTAAGCAATAATTCACAACAATTTACTACAATACAACACAATAAAAAAAACACAATCCTCATATCCGCAACAATATATATATATATATATATATATATATATATATATATATATATATATATATATATATATATATATATATATATATATATATATATATATATATATATATATATATATATATACTCGTATATATATATACAGACTTGGCATTTAATATGGAATTTTTTTTTTGTGGGGGTGAACTTACTTTTCAAGATGTCTTAGAACCAAAAGTTCATTGGAATTATGTTGAAATTATTCTAGATTTTGTTAATGTGACCTTTAAAAGAAACAAAAACCACATTTGACATTTCGAAACAAATAAATTGATCCTTGAAAGTGATGTAAACTGATATCGAACTAAATTCATGGACAGTACTGTGTTAAACTTCTGTACGTTTTCCAGAAGTATCTCTTTATTTTGCACATTAGCCAAAATTTTTTTTAACAAAAACAAAAGTTAAATTACGACTGGGATTACGGACAGTAAAATTACAGTTCAGTACTTCGTGTAACCCCCACGATCATTCAGGAGAGCACGTACACGTTGAGGCATGCTGTTCACGAGATTTGCCAAGGTTTGGACAGGAATCGCTTGCCATGCAGTGACAATAGCCTGCTGCAATTCACGCACAGAGGTCGGCTGCTGGTCCAAGTGGTCGATTTGACGCGTTAATTCTGCCCACAAGCTCTCTGTCGGATTCATATCCGGGGACATGGCAGGCCACTCCATATGTTCTACACCACGGTCAGCAAGAAAGTGTTGGATCATGCGAGCACGATGAGGCCGTGCATTGTCATCTTGGAAGACAAAGTTTCCTCGAAAGGCTGCACGAGCAAATGGAAGCAATGTTTCTTCCAGAATGGCCCTGTACTTGAACTGGTTCAGGTTTCCATTCAGAACAACCAGGTCAGTTTTGCCCCCTGCATGAAAAGCAGCCCAAACGGTCACCCACCACCTCCAGCTTGGACTCTTGGCACTATACAATCTTTGTTGTCGGCTGCATGCACTTGTCTGCGCACTCGGACGCAGCCATCTTGACGATAGACCAGAAATCTAGACTCGTCACTGAAGATCACGTGATTCCAGTGTCCTGGCTGCCATTGACAGTGCTCTCTGACCCACTGCAATCGGCGCTGGCGGTGTTGTCTGGTCAGGCGTGGCTTTCTCAGGGGACGCCTGGCACGATAGCCTGCTTGAACCAGTCGTTGGTTGACTAGCCTTCTGGATACAGGCACATTTGTCAGTTGCTGCCACTCAGCCCTAATCCGATTAGCTGACTTGGTACGGCCTCTGCGGACTAACCGGTGCAGCTGGCGATCATCCCTCCTTGTGGTTCTGCGGGGACGTCCTGGCCTCGGTATTGGAGTAGGGACACCCCTCTGAGCATTTCGTTTCAGGATCTTTGTCACCTGACCTTGAGTGATGCCATACTGCCGAGCAATAGCACGCTGTTTCATGCCGTAATTTCATAAAGCCACCATTCCATGACAAACAGCATTGTCGAGTTGACGGACCATCTCCAGAAGAAGCGGCAATAACTTTTGGAGACGTGCAGCAGTTGTTTTCCACTAATATAGAATGCAACAACCCTTGTATACCCGACTGTGAAGCCAATCGTCAAATGCACCTGTCCGTACATTTTGCCACACCACCTGTGATATAATCCTGTTGTTGACTTCTTGCTGCGACAGACAATCAGTGACATGGTTCTTTTAACAAGTAAATCACCAAAGTGTAAAAGAAACTCATCAGATTGATATACTGAGTTAAGAAAGTGAACCCAAGTCAAGAAAAAAAAAAAATTCCATATTAAATGCCAAGTCTGTATATTGTTGCGGATCTCTCGAAGCCCGTCGACGTACAGTGGAGGGGGGGTTAAACCCCTTTCCCCCCTCGGGTCTTCGTGTCCACGAGGCCGAGTCGCCACTCCCATAGTGAGCGTGGGAAAGGGTATCGGGTCGATTCCACACGTACCTTCGGTACCCACGCTGCCACGAAAACGGGGACTGGACCTCGCACCAGCCACGCTAATCGAATACGCCGAGCGGTTTGCATATCACGTGACTCGTGCCGTTACTTTTATTGAACCCGATTCGAGCGGTTTTATTCGTGCGATGCTAGGCCAATAAATGGAAAGGACGGGAATGGTCAGATAGAAGAAAGAACACAGGTTTATTGACAATGTACAATGATCCGGATAAAGGGAAGGGACACAGAGCAGATGCTTAACAGTCGTAACTTATCTCCCAGACATGGGCCCACTCACTCACGCAGGGAAAAGAAGGAAGGACAGTTCGCGCTCCAGACGCGCCCTGGCGCCGGCCGCTCCGGGACAGCTCGCCGGGCGTGGCCCTCAGATGTTCACGGCATGTATGCTGGGAGCGCAGGTAGGGAGATCGGGCGTCTGTGGCTCCGGAATTTGGATCGTCTCCACAAGCGTGATTAATACAGGCAGCAGCAGAGCGCAGGGCACAGGGAGAGTTTGTGTACAGCGACTATAACAAGCAAGGCACTTTACTCGTGCTGCGACAATGTCTCTTTCTCACTGCTCAATCACCATGAACCAACCACGAACCTTGGGTGACTGACTGACTCTCGCTCTCTCGCTCTCTGACTCGTTCGCTGGGGCACTCCCTCTCCGACTGGCTCTCTCGGGGGGCTCGGGGCAGGGTCTTATATATAGCCCCTCCCCGGTCCTACCCGAATGTTCCAAGCCCCTCCTCTCGCCGCCGTTGTGAGCCACTCCCCTCGAGCTCCGATTGGTGGCTCGCGGCATACCGGCCACTCCCCCTGCAGCTCCTCCCTTCGGCCTTGCCAGACTTGTTCCAGGCCGAGCACATGGCATTCTAGCCCAATCGAGGCCTACACTTACTGGCCTGCTCAACACAAAACTAACACAGGAAAGGAGAATACGCTTACATTTATTAAGAAATAACTGAACCAAAGCGAGGCTACATGTTGTGGTGTGACTACTATACCTACGAGGGGGGTTATCCTTTATTCACAAAACCACAACAACATATATATATATATATATATATATATATATATATATATATATATATATATATATTGTTACGGTTTTCCGCCGCCCTTCCTACCCTTACCAAGGGGAGATTAAGCCCCTTGTTCTTTCTGGGCCGGCGTAACCGAGAATTGAAACGCCCCTTCCGGGCAAACGCAAGGTAGGGTTTCGGGACCAAGTCTCGCACGTACCTAAATACCTGCGCTGCCACGGAAGCGGGGAAGCAAGCCTCGCACGAGCCACGTGTAATTTGAGTACACCGAGCGGATTGCGTACCACATGGTCCGTGCAGTTTTCTAGTATTGGAACCCGATTCGACCACTATTCGTACCACGCTTAGTCAATGATGGAAGGGACGAGATGGTCGAATAAAGGAATAACAGGATTTAATTACTATTATTTACACAATGTATAATTCGGTAGAAAGCAGACACAGAGCAGAACTTAGTCAGTCGTATATTAATCCCAGACACGGGCCCGGTCACACTCACAAAGGGGAATTGCAGGCAGGATGATGTTCACGTGCTGCCTTGGTCGTCCAGGATCGGCGGCCCGGCATGCTCTCCACGGTCCCAGCACGTCACGCGAAGATGGCAAGCAGGTGGTGAAAAGGATCCTCGTAGCGCGTCTCTCGAACAAAAGGGCAGATGATGAGGCAGGAAGGTGGGAGGGAATGTACGCGTCTCTCGGCGGCTTTCCACAGCGCGTTGAGTCACCGGCGCGCTATCACTCGCGTAACCCAATGTAATAGAGGCTCAACCTCAAGCTCAACCGAGCGTCACTTTAATACGAGCGCTTATGCTTGGTTCATGCGCGTCCTTTCTCCGAACTCATAACTCTCATCAACACGTGCCTCTCCAATAGCTCAATGCACAAGCTCACCTCTCCCCGAACTCCACTGCCAACTCACCGAACTCTCGCTGCCCGAACTCAACTGCTCGACTCTCAACTCTTCTGAACTCAACTCAACTCTTGGGGGCTTTGCGCAACGGGTTATATGGACACGCCCTGAGCCCTCTCGAACGTTCCAACCACGCCCTGTGACGCATTGCCGCAGCCACTCCATGTGAGCCCTGATTGGCGGCTTGCTCTTACCGTCAGCTTCTTCGCCGCCCTCATTCGGTCCCGACTCGACCTGCCAGGCCTGTCTCGTGTTAATTCGCACCAAAAAGGAAAAAAGGCAGCACAAGGAGGCATAAGGCAATGGAGGCGGCATAAGGCAATGAAACCATGAAAGGACCTAACTCTCATTATTCTACTCAACACAAAACTAACACAGGAAAAGGACTATGCTCACAAATACTAAGAAATAACTGCACTATCGTGAGGCTACATGTTGTAATGTGACTAACTATGAGGGGGAAATTTAACCTTTATTGTACAAAACTTAAAACCGCAACAATATATATATATATACGTATATATATATATATATAAAAATAAAACTGTGAGAAATAGTAGAAACTCCACAGTACGAGTAGGGCGCCTCAATTGCATCAAAATAAATAATCGGGAGATTAAATCAGACGCGGACGTAGCTTCAGGACGGTTGATCTTTAATTTTCGACAAGCTTTCGACCAACAAAGGTCTTCTTCTTCCTAGTCGTCCCCAAGTTGGGGTTAATATATATATATATAGCTATATATATATATTGCTATATATATATTGCAATACCCCAGCCTACGTCATTAATTGGTTCCATAAGCCGTGACGTAACTCGGTTTTTGACGTAAACCGGGCGTAATGTCTTTAAAATGCCTTAAAATGAAGACAAACACCGTAAAACTAGAGTAAATAACTGGAGGAGGCTGCGGCTTTGCCTTGAATCTTTGCCGCTCCCTGTCAGGAGTCCCTCCGTTGTTTTCTATCGGTCGGGTCTTCTCCTCGAACGGGGTGACCGGCACGGACGTGTCGACCATGAGCGGGCTTGTGTGCCGAGTGGCTCCGCGGCCCGCTTCACCACGGCGTGCTTTACCCAACGTGTCCGAGCAGTTTCACCGGTGGTCATGTCATGTCGTCTGTGACGAACGAACGAGCTCGGGGTTCCGTGAACCCGGCCGCCCCGGGGATCGACGCTCGCCTCCGAGTCGTAGGCGTGCCCCGTCTTTCCTCGAGCGGCAGAAGTTGCGTGCTTCTTTTTTTTGGACGATGCGATATACGCAGAAATGACGACGTACAGGCAGGCATTTGTAAATCCATGCACATGTGCACATGCACACGATCGGATGCCGGATGCCGGCGAGGTGCCTGACGAGGCACCCCGGCCCGAGGCATGACACGGTCGTTCGTTTCACATGGGCCATGGGCCATGGGCCATGGGGCCTGACCTCGTCGCGGACATTGCACACTCTGCACGGTAACGTGACGTGACGTCTGCCACGGACGGTCGTCTGAGCCGGCATCGTCGTCATGTTTCGCCGTTGCCACGTTACGTTGGTTGTTTTACACAGTAAAGGAACCTTTCCACAGTAAAGGAATAATCACAAAAATACCAGCGAAAGGCAAAGCAAGCACGCGACCGCAGCATAGGACAAAATGCATATGGCGTCGCATTTGTTTTGAATGAGAACCAGCAGCTACGCATATGTACAGTATACTGTATGTACATTTTATATATTTTTAATGTGCTTTTTATCATATTTTAAATTGTTTTTTTGCTTCTTTTATTGTTAATTTATGTACTATTTTATTTATTTTAAATATATTTTTAAGAAAAAATTAATTTTTTTCATGTCCTATTATGATGTAGGAGTGACGTAAAGTCACACATAATGACGTTCGCTGAACTGAAATTTACTCTAGAAGAGTGGCGTAAAGTTGGATTTGACGTCGGTCGAAATGGCGTAGAACGGGGTATTGCTGTATATATATATACATACATACAGTCACGTGAAAAAGTAAGTACACCCCATGTAAAGTTTTGACTTTTTCAACATACAGCTATTTGATCTTCATTTCAACAATATTGATAGATAAAGGTGATATAATATAACAAATATCATGAAACATTTACATTTTGTAGTCCATTGTATAATTTAAATAAACATAAATGCAAATTTCGCATGTGGAAAAAGTAAGTACACCCCTACATTTATCACTACTTCAAATACCTAAAATTAGAATCAGGTGCACCAGCTCAGGTGCAAATGATTAGAACGTCGTCAGAGAGGATCTTGGAGGAACCTGCCTTATTTAAACCTGACATTTAGTTTGGTTTGCTAGATCAAAAGAGCTCTCTGAGGCCTTCAGAAAGAAGGTTATAGATGCCTACGAGTCTGGGAAGGGATTTTAAAAGATCTCCAAACAATTTGAAATCAATCATTCGACTGTCCGGAAGATCATCTACAAGTGGAGAAGATTCCAAACAACTGCCAACTTGTTCAGGCCAGGCCGCCCCAGCAAGTTCAGCCCGAGAGCAGACAGCAAGATGCTGAAAGAAGTCTCTAAGAACCCCGGAATGTTATCATGGGACCTATAGGTAGCTCTTGCCACTGTTGATGTCAAAGTGCACGAGTCTACCATTAGAAAGAGGCTGCAAAAATTTGATCTACATGGGAGGTGTGCCAGAAGGAAACCTTTGCTGTCCAGAAAGAACATCAGGGCAAGACTAAAGTTTGCCAATAAACACCGAGGCAAAGACCAGCACTTCTGGAACAATGTGCTCTGGACAGACGAGTGAAAGGTAGAGCTATTTGGCCACAGTACCAGAAGACATGTTTGGCGAAAACAAAAGATAGCATTTGACCACAAGAACCTGATACCAACTGTAAAGCATGGTGGTGGAAATATTATGGTTTGGGGCAGCTTTGCTGCATCAGGGCCTGGGCAGCTCACCATCATAGAATCCACTATGAATTCTTCATTGTACCAGAGGGTGCTTGAGGATAATGTGAGGCCATTTGTCGGAAAGTTGAAGCTCAACCGAAGGTGGACCTTGCAACATGACAATGACCCTAAACACACCAGTAAATCCACCAAGGAATGGCTGAAAAGAAAGAAATGGGGGGTTCTTAAATGGCCAAGTCAAAGCCCGGATCTAAATCCCATCGAGATGTTGTGGGGGGATTTGAAACGAGCTGTGCATGCAAGAAACCCCTCAAACATTGCTCAGCTGAAAGAATTCTGCATGGAGGAGTGGGCAAAAATTTCTCCCAGTCGATGTCAGAGACTGGTAGACAGTTATAAGAAACGCCTACTTGAGGTTGTTTCTGCCAAAGGGGGCAATACCACCTATTAGAGCCAAGGGTGTACTTACTTTTTCCACATGCGAAATTTGCATTTATGTTTATTTAAATTATACAATGGACTACAAAATGTAAATGTTTCATGATATTTGTTATATTATATCACCTTTACCTATCAATATTGTTGATCAGCTCTTTCACGAGCCTCGATTCAGTATAGAAAAAAAAAAAAAAAAAAAAAAAAAATGAAGATCAAATAGCTGTATGTTGAAATATGTTGAAAAAGTCAACACTTTACATGGGGTGTACTTACTTTTTCACGTGACTGTATATACTATACATATATATACATACATATATATATATATACATATAGGTGTGTGTGTGTGTGTGTGTGTGTGTGTGTGTCGTGCATACATATGCGTTGCACGTGTGTGTGTTGCATGCTTTTGTCACTGTCACTCACGTGTGTGTATTTCTGTTTGCATGTTTTTGCTTCATATAAGTAATCCGGTTATTTTTATTTTCAGGGGCGATTGACGCAGCGATCTGTTGCCTATAAAAATTTTTAAAAACCACCGTTAGAGGCCATTTTTCCTCGCAAAGCAGGGGTTGGCCTTTTTCAGGCACCGTGGTTGTTGTTGTTTTTTGGTCCCCTTTTTGAAGCAATGTTTTACGGCCGGATGCCCTTCCTGCCGCCAACCCTGTTTGTCGTCTTTCACGACAAACAGGGAATTACCAGTGAACTGGTACTCAATTAGCCGACCTCGGAAGGATGACAGGCTGAGTCAACCCCCCTGGCGTTAATTCAGCGATCGACCGGGATTCGAACCCAGGATCCTAGGATCCTAAGCTGGCACCCTAGCCGCTAGGCCAACACCAGGTTATGTTGCCTATACACCGCCCAAATAAAGTGATATGTCAGAAGAATGTGTTGCACACTTGGAACAAGATGGCCTGTCGGGCGAGTACTCCGCTATACATGCATCGTGTTAATAATCATTAAGGTAATAACATGACCCCGCCCCTAGGCCACTCCCTCAGGGAGTGAGTGCTCCTCGTATACGTAATGCATGCTGTACCATTGTGCAGCATAAATAAGTATTTTTTATCATGATCATGGAAATCTCAAAGAAAGAAAGCCAATGTGGAGAAGAAAAAGTATTTTTTTCTCTATTAAAATCCAATCGCTCAAGGAAGAGTTAAATAACAGAGAGTTGAAGGTTAATGTACTAAATGGTGAAGGACAAGAGGAGATTAAACGGATGGATAAGTCAAATCAGCAAGCGCAAATCATAAAATCCAGGCAGACATGGAAGACAGCTTCATATACCAGTGACATTCAGTGACAATAATATAGTTAATACAGTAGATATGGAGCATAACATTAAATGCTATTCGTGGATGACCTGTTTCGGATTGGAAGCAAAGAGGGTTGAAGACTGAGACTGTAGCCTAAAAATTGGGTTCCACTCGTATGGCTTTTACAGTGGGTTAAAGTAGGCTAATTAATTTGAATGATCTCATCGAATGAAATTGTCTAATAATAGTAATAGGCGTCCACAGCCATCCTTGACCATGTTGTGGAACGTCGCCCGAGGCCCTTAATTTTTATTTTTTTTCTCCATTCCTCACCTTTTCACCTTTATTTGTTTTTAAATTAGTTTTCTCCGCAACCGCTTGAGTGATTGCCACTAAACCTTCAACATAGGAATGCCTAACCAGGGATAATTTTTTTTAACAAGTTACATGACGATTGGATGGAAAATGTGGCCAGCATTCCAAAAAGTATTTTTTTCTGTAGGCATGGGTTGCAGGCTGTTTCACACGTCAGAAGTAAAAGCCTCGACCTCACTTCGCTAGTCATTGGCTAGATCACCTGAACAAAATAAAATTACTTATTTGGAGAACCGAGCAACGAAAAAGAGAAACTTTCTCCTCTCCTAATTTTTGAAGGTAAACAAAATACTAAACTAGAACGCCACTCAGTAGAGCGCATACTCCCGCCGTGGGTCAAGTTGGAATAATACGTTTTGTTTAACATCCCCTCTCCACAAAACAATAAATGAAAAAGAAAGTAAGCCCTAACTGTCAGATAATTTATTTTGACATATCTCGGAATTAGAGGAGAAAACATCATTTAAGAATAAGAATAAAAGCTTTAATGCAGTAAAACAGACAAAATCTTTCCCAAAAAAATTTCCAAAAAAAGTTCCTGGATCCAGAATAATATCCTGAGCTTCACCAAATACTGATCAATTCTTCCTTATCCCAAGGGCAATCATCCCACCAACTTTCATCCAAATCCGCTCAGAACTTTTCCAGATATCTTGTTCACAAACACACGAACATACGAACACACACACACACACACACGGACGGACACGATCGAATGCGTTACTCCCTGGCGGGAGTAATAACCCTGAAAATCGCAGAGCCAGAACCAGAATTATTTATTTGGTCTGGGAAGCCCATGCGAGGTTTCTTCTTCTTCAGCCTCTCACAAACCTGGGTGAATATGCGATCTTTAAAAAAAAAAAGTTGGAAATTTGCCAAATCTGTTTTATTCATTTGTTAATATACCTCAGCCATTGACAAATCTGGAACTAAGTCTTTATAAGTTCATCAAATACTGACACTGCGATTGACATTCGCTGAGCTAAATGTTGATATCTCTTCTGAGGTAAAAAAACAAAACAAAAAAAAAACAGTTTTAAAGCATTATACGTATCAAAGCATACATTTTATGAAACGGCGAAACCTAATACACACTTTGGTGGTTTTAAAATGACAGAATATGTCTTTATTAGAAAAAAAAATGAACATTGAAGACGACGCTGCTAAGAAAAATACACCGCTGTAACGCATAACCACGAGTTTAAACTACATTTACAACAAATATGAAAACTATTTTCATATCACAATGTTAAATATAGAATATATCGAAGATAATGTTTAAAAAAAGTGAGCCCTATCTTCCAATGGTAAAAAAATCCTTCAAAAAATTCCTGGATTCGGGAATAATATCCTGAGCTTCACCAAAAACTAATCAATTATTCCTTATCCCAAGGGCAATCATCCCACCAACTTTCATCCAAATCCGTTCAGAACTTTTCCAGATATCTTGTTCACAAACACACGAACACACACACACACACACACACACACGGACACGAGTGAATGCATTACTCCCTGGCGGGAGTAACTAGAACGACAGTAGAGCACATACCTCCGCCAAGCTGAACAGTTTATGGTTTGCATCCCACTGATAGGCCAGATCTGGATTCGGACCTGAACCAAAATCTAATCGACTTGTTCTTGTCACCGAACCAACTGGTCCACCAAGTTTATTCATAACTCGTCCATAACTTTTTTTAAATATCATGTTATATATCGCTTTTCACCCGATCTCTCAATGTTAAAGAATCACTTAAAAAATTAAATAATTCTCATATCGGAATCCATATTCAGATCTTCACCAAAATCGAAATTGATTTGGTCTTGTCACACACCCAACCTGTCCACCAAGTTTCGTCCAAATCCGTCTATACCTTTACGAGATAGTGTTCTATATTTCGGTTTTAGCCCTATCTCTCAATGGTGAAGAATCATTTTAAAAATTCTCTGATCCAGATCCGGATTCGAATATTCACCAAAATCGAATCTTTTCATCCTTGTCAAATCCGCTACCTTTCCGCAAAATTTCATCCAAATTCGTACACAACTTTTTGAGATATATTGTTCACAGACAGACAGACAGATAAACAGTCAGGCAGACAGACAGGGGTGAAAACATAACCTCCATCCAATTTTGGTAGCGGCGGTAATTATTATCATTGTTCATAAAAGATAAGAGGGTGCATATGAACGACATATTCACAATCATCTAAGAATGCCAAAATTAAGTTATAACTGAACAAGCATGCCACTCTGTAGAGCGCATAC
>NC_136261.1:334437620-334442620 GCF_964187855.1 Myxine glutinosa
CAGCGGTAATAGAGGGTTTAAAATCGACACAGAAGGAGATGAAAAAGGACGTAGGGGTAATTAAAAAAGAGTGTCAGACGGTACATGAGGACCTGACGAGGAAAATGGACAAGGTGGTAGAGGTAATGGAGGTTAAAGAGCGGGAGGTGCGGGAGCACATAGAAAAAAATAAAGTGGAGTTAGAGGAAGAACTTAAAGGGGCGCACGAAGAGATGAAGGAGATGAAGCAAAAATTAGAAGAAGTGGAAGAAGGGGTGAGCGAAATTAAAAAGCGACGGAGAGAGGATAAGAAAGAGATAAAAGAGGAGGTAAAAGAATTGGTCCAGAGTCTGTGTTCGGATCGTGATGATGTGCTCATTAACCGGATGAGGGATTCGCAGGTGATGGAGGAGAAGCGAAGAGGAAGAGGACCCGGTGTAAGTGGTGACCAATATGGTCGTGCGTATGATGCGCCAGGGGATTTAATAAGCTTGGGGGTCGAGATGGACCCGGGTGTTCGTGAGAGGCCGTTGGTGAAGTGTGCGACAGGTCTGGTGTGCGAAAGAGGAGGTGTGCGAGAAAGTCCGACTCTGGGGTGTGTGAGGAAAAAGTGCGTGCCAAGGAGTGAGGGTGCTGGCGAGAGTGAGTCGGTCGTAGCGTGTGTGCGAGGGAGCACATGGAAGCGCGGGGTGGTGAGTGTTACAGAGGGTGTGACGGGAGAGTGTGCGCAAGAGTGTGCGCGAGAAAGGTGTGTGACGGACAGGTGCATGAGGAAAGAGTGCGCTGTCAGAAGTAAGGAAGAGTGTCCACCTGTGGTGAGTGTTACAGAGGGTGTAACGGGAGAGTGTGCGCGAGAAAGGTGTGTGACGGGCAGGTGCACGAGGAAAGAGTGCGCTGTCAAGAGTAAGGGTGAGTGCGCTGTCAGGAATGGAGGTGAAAGTAGTGAGAGTGACATGGAGCGTGAGTTAGTTGTGACAGGTGAGCGAGGATGTACACCTGGGATGGAAGGATGCACACCTGGAATGGTAGAGCGTGAGTGGGAATGCACGCTGGAGTTGGTGGTGAGGCACGTGGTTGGGTGTGCGAATGAGAGCACACCTGTGATTGTCACAGAGGAGGTGACAGAGGAGGGGGCGCGAAGCGGTGTATTGGTGAGGTGTGCGACCAACGAATGTGTGCCAAAGTGTTCGGTGGTCAGGTGTGTGACCAAGGCTGTGAGTGGAATGGGTGTACCTGGGTGTGTAAGGAAAGGTACGAGGAGCATGGGCACGGCTGGATGTGTGAGCAAGGAACGGGCTGCGGGGTGTAAGCGTCCAGGTGAAGCATCGACGTTAGACGGGATAGAGTTTAGAACGACTTATAGCCGAATCGGGCCCTCGGTGCGTGCCGGGCCTCGCTTTGAACGGCCGCGTCCGTGCTCCACTAGGCGGAGCGGGCAGCCCGATAGGAAGGGTCGTTATGGCGACCACGTTTTGTTGAGACGTGCCGGCAGGTCGAGATCGGGACATTGGATGGCTCCACGCCGAGGTGGTGCGTGGGATCTCGGCCCGGGTAAGCCCCCGTCCCTGCCCCGAATGCCGGACGCATCCAGCCGCTGGCACAAAACAACCAGCATCCATTGCTTGGCTTTACGAAACCGGGCTTTGGACAGGGATTGGCGCACCGAGAGGCAGTAGTGAGTCGACTGGGTGATGAGGTTAGTGTTTTGGACCCAAAATCAGAGAAAAACAAAATTTGATGATTGGCAAGGGATTGGCAGTAGTGATTGGCAGATGATGGGCAGTGATTGGCAAATTTTTAATTTGTTGCAATTTGATGTGCGAAATTGGTAGTGAGAGACCCCCGATGTGGTGGGATGGCAAATCCACCATCCCTCACAGGTGGGGGGCAAAGGAGCTATAGTTTATGGGGTGTATGGCAGTGAAAACTAGCCCGGGTGGGTTAGGATATGGTGTGTAGGGATCTAGAAGATGACATTAGGTGACGTTAAGATTAGTTAGTGACTGATACCTGTAGTGGGGACGCAGGTAGATTAGTATGGATGATAATGACGAGGGAGCGCAATAGTTTAAAGGGACGACTGGGAAGCGCAAGTTTCAGAAGGGAGTAGTTAGATGAGATGATGCCGCGTGTGTGTGAGGATGGAACAGGTGTGATTGCACAGGTGTGCAACTGGACAGGTGTGTGGAGCCGTGTATGAGTAGTGAGTGTGTGGATCAGCGCGAATGCGCTTGGGGAGAGAAGGGTGCAGGTGGCACCAGGTGTGAGAGCACAGGTGTGCAAGTACAGGTGTGTGGAGAGAGTTGGAGTAAGTGGTACGGAGTGGTGTGCATGGTGCGAAGGTGTGGATGGGGGAAGAGTGGACCCCCATCACGGATACCCGGGGCGGGTAGTGTAAGTGTTAGGTAGAGGGTGCAGGTAAATTGTGGTTGGATATTGGCATTTGTGGTGGGGTTGCAGAATGGTGTTGTGGATGGGTGCATTAGTGTTGTGGAAATGGCTGGGCGTGTAGCCTGTTAGTGTGTGTAGTTGGTTGGGCACTCCACCACTGTGAGGATGTCGGCCAGGTGAGGCCGCAGGTGGGCTCTGGGAGCCGGTAGAGTTGTGGATGGGGCCTGAGGATCCCGGGTGTGGATCGGGCAGCCCAGTGCCAGAGAGGGCACGGAGTGGGGAGAGAGCCAGAGGGCCTTCCCCTGGTAGTTAGGTTAGGGTAAGGAGCAGGTAAGCTCGGAGGCAACTGCAGTGGTGGAGGTGTGCAGGTGGGTAGACCCACTGGGAGAGGTACACGTCGCAGCCCAGAAATTGTACGAGGGCACCGGGAGATGAATCGGGGGAGTGAGACCCCAAATTGAAGAGCACCACAGTTTGGCCAATGGGAATTGGTTTTTAGAACCCATAGCGTAAGAGGGCCAATGGTTTGGCCGGAGAAAGACCCCGGGTAGTGTAAAGTTGTTAAAGTCATTTAGGAAATAGTTAGGATTGATGAACCTGTCGCACCATACGCAGCCACTTACCTGTGGTGATGATGATGACTCCACACCTGTGTTTTCTTTGTTTTGTTGCAGGAAATGAGAATTGCTGTGTGGATTGGTGAGACGCATCACGACGTGGATGAGACATTGGGGTGATTCCATCTCTCCCTCCTTAGGAGGGACTGATGATGAATTGGTGATGGCAAATTTTGATGTTGAGTTGAAAATGGCAAATTTTGATGAGAGTTGAAAATGGCAAATTTGATTGGTTAGGAGGGAGAGAAGACGAATTTGGTATATGGGAGGAACGGGGAAGACAGTAGGGATGTTTGTTGATTTGTAAAGTAGATGTTTATGGGTAGTGTTGTGTTTTGTTGATACAGTAAGGGGTAAGGGAGGGGCCATGTAGGTTACCTGGTGGGGGGGGCGTACGGTAGGAACGTACCTGTCTCACCTGGTTCCCATGTGCCCCCAGTGTGCATCACCTTGCATTGCGTGCACTTTTGCGCCCTTACCACCTTACTCACTTGTTTCTTCTTTTGTCTCCCACCTCCGAGGATCTGGCTTTGGGGTAGAGAGAGAGGAGAGAGAGGTGCTGGCTACGCAGTTGTGGGCCTGCACTTTCGCTGCTTGTTGCCTGGATCGATACACCATATGGACCGCAATGTTGGTGGCCACCCACAATGGACCGTAGTTCTTTTGCGGCCAAGCACCACCCGGGGATGGACCTATGGGTCAACGGGGCACCTATGCCATACAGGTGAACCACTAATAATTAACACCAAGTGCACCACAAGAAGAGCAAGAGACACCTGCAGGGTTAGGGGTTGTCGAATTTATTTTTATTTCATTGAACAATGGTGACTGCACCGATTGGTGGTGGGGTGGTGCTGTTGATGCTCGGAAAGGGTGCTCTGCACGTTATTAAAGGCCGTCGGCCACAGAGCACTCGTGGGTTGGTGTATCGATGTTGGCAAGCGCGCTCTCTCTATGCATAACATCTGCATGTGTTCCTCCAAAGACAGGTCCTGGATCGTAGTGTAAATAGCAGCGTAGTCTTGTAAATAATGCTCCCTACCGGCTGTATGTTTAGTTTGAGAATTCTTTCCGGATTCGGTTATCCTGTGGGTGTGTTTCTGAGAGGAGAAGGGTGCAACGTCGCAGGGGGACATATTTACTCATTTGTGAATATCTATAAAACTGTCGCACTCAGGGTAGAGTTAATAGTAGAGGGAACTACATTGCGTGCCACACTAAAGTAGGTAAAAATTTATCGGGTCGGGACGCCCCGAGGGTAGAGAAGGGTGCAATGTTGCGAATATGGAATTTGACCTCCATATCCGCTTGTAAATATTCCCCTATCTTCTCCGATACTCCCCAACTCTCCCCTTACCCCATTCCCTAGTCCCATTGTCTGTAAACAACACCCATTAGAGCCGATCTTCCCCTTCATTCCCCCATTAAATGTCGTGCCCAGGTCCCCCGCACCACACGTAGACAATTATAGGACATCTTGCTAGTTATTCTTAATCTATGTCAGTTAAGGACTTGTTTCCATTAATTATGACTCTTCGTTGCACCAGAATGTGATGATATGGCACCAGTAGGAGATTAGGACCTTCCCATACCTCCCCGCATCTCTTCCCATCATCTCAAGCTCCAACAACAACCACAACAACAGCGGCTTTGCGTCCTCACTCCGGCTCGGTTGGCCGCCATTGAACATGTGCTCGACGGGGTTACCCAGAAGGGGGCTCCCTGTCGGCCCCTCGTCAAGGGCGGAGCCGGTAACCCCCGCACCCAATGAGAAGCCATGGGCCGATGCCATATGGGGCGGAGCTAACGAGCGAGGGCGTGACTCCCCGCCGGATATACGCGGCCCCGCGCCGGACGTGACGTCAGATGCGCCCCGAGCTTGGAAGGAAAAGACGCCACCCTCCCGAGCGCTGAGCGACCTCCCCAGCTTGAGACCAAAGTCGCGACCCACAAGCGCTGTGATACCTTCACGCATCTCTGGACACCACCGTACGTGATCCTGCCCTGAGCACA
>NC_136261.1:334447620-334492620 GCF_964187855.1 Myxine glutinosa
GAAGGATCCCAGTTTTCCCCCGCTGTATATAATTGTCCGGTCACGTTCAACGACACACGGAGCTGGTTGCCGGGTTTTGCCTCGAACCCGGAGCGTGGACCGAGCACGAGGTTGGAGCCGGACCTCGACGCCTACTATCGGCCTGGACCCTTCTCTTCCTTCCCACCATCCCTGCCATTCCATCCTTTCATGTAAGTGTGTTTGTTCTGTCCTGGGCGTGTTAATTAAGACTGTGTAAGCTTGCCCTGTGTCCTTTTATTTCCTCTCTTGTATATTCTTGCCCTTTCGTTTCCTCTTTAATCATTACTGTATAAATAAACCATATTTGTTCTTTCTTTACCCCTTGGTTTCTTCTCATCCGATCGCTTTCGTCCTGTCCCCAATTGATATACGTGGCACGATTTGGCCAACGCTCAGGATCGGGTTAGTGTTTGCTAACGTCTCGGATTTCGGACTGCTAACCGCTCGGCAAACTCCATCTTATCCAGGTCCGAGCAGAGAATTATATCCCTACTTTGCGGAGGGATTGGCAAAGGTATTTGGGAGCCCGTTGACCAATCACCCTGGCCAATCTCACCCCGCAGAGGAGCGTGTAATTTCCAGGAACGGAGGATCGGCCAGTGTAAAAGACAAGGGGGTTAACCCCCCCCCCCCTGGTAAGGGGAGCGCCGACCTCCGGATCCGCAACAATATATAGAAGATAATGTAAAAAAAAAAATGAGCCCTGTCTTCCAATGGTAAACAATCCTTCAAAAAATTCCTGGATCCGGAATAATATCCTGAGCTTCACCAAAAATTAATCAATTCTTCCTTATCCCAAGGGCAATCATCCCACCAACTTTCATCCAAATCCATTCAGAACTTTTCCAGATATCTTGTTCACAAACACACGAACATGCACACACACACACACGGACACGATCGAATGCATTACTCCCTGGCGGGAGTAACAAGGCATGAGGAGACAGGGTACACAGGATGCAATTTGGGACATTTCCTCTAGCAGTTATTCTTGCCCAATGATTAATGAGTGCCAATGCATGTCGTTAATGGATGGAATCAACATGCCGTTGATTGAGGTATGCTATCCACCGTGGGAAGCAAGGAGAAACTGATGCTTTGGGCGTTAACCCTTCCTCAAAGCAAAAAGAGAGGGTTAACGCCCGAAACATCAGCTTCTTCCTCCCCATGGCAGTTAGCAAACCTAAATCAATGACCTGGTGATTTTATCCATTGTTCTGCCTATCCACCGACACAGATAGACACTAACTTTCACGAGCAAGACGACTTTTTCATTCTATGCTGTTAATTATATGAAGTGCCAATGTACATTAATTAATAATATCAAGTGCCAACGCAATGGCACATAAAAAAAGTTATTATGCAAGTGCCGTTGTGTTGGCACTTAATATAATTGGCCAATAATACACTGCTAAAGTGGATGTCTCAAAGCACCTCAATTACCCTTCCACCTAGTTATGCTTTTTTTGACATTAGTTTTCACAATGACCTTGGGTTTCACCATCTGCCAATTGCAGTCACGTGATGCCTTCCCATTGGGAGGGGATTCTTAACACTTGGCACCCGATGCCTGCACAGTCTTCCATGAAATGGTCATAAGGTCAGACCTCAGCTGTTGCCTGCTGGGGAGCTATACTGTTTGGTGGAGACTTCAGATTTGAAATGCTGGTAGAATATCACCAACAAAATCCCAATATTAGCGGAGAGACAGTTCTTTGGCAAGATCTGTGACTTCCATGGATGTAGTAGATGTAGAAGTTTGTAGTGGAACCTCTAATGGCACTGTACGTACCTCCATGTTCACAAGTGCAATTAACATTGATGCAATCCAAATTAAACCATTCAACAGGCCTGTGTATAGTCTATTTCCATGATGGTGCATGCTCAGCAAACTGTGCTAAAATCTGCAATTAATTTGGGGGAAATTAAACCGACTATTTGTTCAAAACCTGTGCAAGGTTTTGCTGTTCCCTCTGGGTTATGTAGCCATATTTTAGCTCTGGTGGCCATCAGTTCAATTCAAAGCATTTCTGCACAACAATCATCCAGTAAACTGGTAGCAACAGCTTGCATACTCCAACAAATATAAACAAAGGCACAATGTACAAGAACAAGCGTTACGCCTAGGTCCCCCATCGGTGAAGTGATGTGAGTTGACAAAGTGGAAGACGCAAGGCGGCCATCTTGGATTTTAAAGTGGCGACCCAATTTTCAATAGCGTTCTCCCTTATCGGTAGATACACCCACACACCAGATTAGAAGTTGGAACTTCGCTTATTTTTCAAGATATTCCACTCACAAGGTTCAGACATATATATGGTGGTGGCCATCTTGGATTTTGACGTGGCGATCCAATTTTCAATAGCGTTCTTCCTTATGCCTAGATACACCCACACACCAGATTAGAACTTGGTACTTCGCTTATTTTTCACGATATTCCGCTCACAACGTTCAGACATATATATGGTGTTGGCCATCTTGGATTTTGACGTGGCGATCCAATTTTCAATAGCGTTCTTCCTTATGCCTGGATACACCCACACACCAGATTAAAGTTGGTACTTCGCTTATTTTTCAAGATATATCGCTCACAAAGTTCAGACGTATGTATATATGGTGTTGGCCATCTTGGATTTTGACGTGGCGACCCAATTTTAAATAGCGTTCTTCCTTATGCCTGGATACACCCACACACCTAATTAGAAGTTGGTACTTCGCTTATTTTTCAAGATATTCCGCTCACAACGTTCAGACATATATATGGTGTTGGGCATCTTGGATTTTGACGTGGCGATCCAATTTTCAATAGCGTTCTTCCTTATGCCGAGATACACCCACACACCAAATTAGAAGTTGGTACTTCGCTTATTTTTCAAGATATTCCGCTCACAACGTTCAGACATATATATGGTGTTGGCCATCTTGGATTTTGACGTGGCGATCCAATTTTCAATAGCGTTCGTCCTTATGCCTAGATACACCCACACACCAGATTAGAAGTCGGTACTTCCCTTATTTTTCAAGATATTCCGCTCACAAGGTTCAGACATACATAGCGGTGGCCATCTTGGATTTTGACGTGGCGACCCAATTTTCAATAGCGTTCTTCCTTATAATAATAATAATAATAATTCATTTATTTTGTATAGCGCTTTTCATGAAGCCCAAAGGCGCTTTGACAGAGTGCAAAACATAATGCATAACAAAACATGAAAACAACAATTGCAAAAAGACAAGAATCAATCGGGAAATATTTAAAGCAAAAGGAGGGAGAAGGAGAAGTGATAGTCAGGGGTTAAATGCTGTGGGTTGAATGTTGAATGCAGTGCTGAACAGGTGGGTCTTGAGTGATGTTTTGAATGTGGTGAGTGAGGAGGAGTCTCTGATGGTGTGAGGTAGTGAGTTCCAGAGGGTGGGAGCAGCGATGGAGAAGGCCCTGTCCCCCCAGGATCTGAATTTGGTCCGGATGGGGGGGGGGGGGGGGGTCAGGAGGTTGGTACCAGCAGAGCGGAGGTTGCGGGTGGGAGTGTGTCTGGAGAGGAGGTCAGCCAGGTAGGATGGGGCCAGGTTATGGAGGGCTTTGTAGGTCAAGAGGAGGATTTTGTACTGGATTCTCTGGGAGATGGGGAGCCAGTGAAGCTTGTAAAGGACGGGGGTGATGTGGTCACGGGTCCGGGAATGGGTGAGTAGACGGGCAGCGGAGTTCTGAATGTATTGGAGTTTATTGGTGATTGTTGAGGGTGAACCATAGAGGAGGCTATTGCAGTAGTCCAGACGGGAGGTGATGAAGGCGTGGATGAGGGTTTCTGCAGCCGTGGAGGAGAGGGATGAGCGGAGACGGGCGATGTTTTTCAGGTGAAAGAAGGCTGTCTTTGTGATCTGTTTAGTGTATTTGTCGAACGAGAGGGTTTGGTCAAAGATGACGCCAAGATTCCGGATGAGAGGGGAGGTGGATACTGGGATACCGTCGATGTTGAGGGCAAAGTTATGGGTGGATTTTGTGAGCGTTTTTGGGCCAATGATGATTATTTCAGATTTATCACAGTTAAGTTTGAGGAAGTTGATTTGAAGCCAGGATTTTATTTCAGAGATGCAGTTTGTCAGGATAGAGTGGGTGTCGGTGGAGACGGACTTGGTGGAGATGAAAAGCTGGATGTCATCGGCGAAGCAGTGGAATTGGAGACCATGACGGTGGATTAAGTGACCGAGGGGGGACAGGTAAAGGATGAAGAGGAGGGGGCCAAGAACTGAACCTTGGGGGACACCTTGGGGGAGGGGAGCAGTGGGGGATTTGCAGTTATTGATGGAGATGAACTGGCGTCTGTCAGAGAGGTATGATTTAATCCAAGAGAGGGCAGTGCCGGTAACGTTAAAGGTGGATTCAAGTCGGGTGAGGAGGATGGTGTGATCGATGGTGTCAAAGGCAGCGCTGAGGTCGAGGAGGACGAGAATGTTGAGGTTGCCAGCGTCAGAGGAGAGGAGAAGGTCGTTGGTGATTTTGAGGAGAGCAGTTTCAGTACTGTGGTTGGAGCGGAATCCGGATTGGAATGTTTCATACAGGTTATTGGCAGAGAGGTGATGTTTGAGTTGAGTGGCTACAGCGCGTTCCAAAACTTTCGACAGAAAGGGTAGGTTGGAGATGGGTCTGAAGTTGTTTAGGGTGTCAGGGTTTAGACCAGGTTTTTTTAGAATGGGGGTAACAGCAGCAATTTTGAGGGATGGTGGGACGATGCCTGTAGACAGGGAGGAGTTTATTGTTGCAATGATAAGTGGAGAGAGAGCAGGGAAGGAGTCCTTGACAAAGCTGGAGGGGATGGGGTCAAGAGTGCAGGTGGCAGTTTTCATTCCTATGAGGAGTTCAGAGAGGTCAGTAGGGGAGACCGGGGAGAATTGAGACAGGGGAAGGCAGGATAAGGGGGGGGGGGGGGGGGGCAGGTGGTTGGAGGGGGAGCGGGTGCGGCGGTGGTCAAGCTGTTGTAGATGTTGTCAATTTTGCGTTGGAAGAAAGAAAGGAAGGAGATGCAGTTGTCTACTGTGAGTGACTGGGTGGTGGTGTCCAGGGGGCGGAGGAGTTTGTTTATTGTCGAGAAGAGTGCTTTTCGGTTTCCGGAGCCAGAGTGGATAATTTGAGAGTAGTAGGCGGAGCGGGCGTGGGAGAGGGCATCTTTGTAGTGTTGTAGGTGGTCCTTGTAGGCTTGGGAGTGAACTTTGAGACCTGTTTTATTGCGGAGTCTTTCAAGTTGGCGAGCACGAGTTTTCATCAGGCGGAGTTCAGGGGTAAACCAGGGAGCAGAATGGGTGAAAGAAACTGTTTTGGTTTTTACAGGCGCAAGCTGGTCAAGGCAGGAGGAGAGAGTGTGGTTGTAGTAGTCAGTGAGGTCGGAAGGTGTGTGGAGGTCAATGAAGGGAGAAGTGGACATTTTTTCAGAGAGGGTGGATGAGAATGAGGTAGGTGAAAGAGCGTTTAGCTTACGGAAGTTGATAGTGCGATAATGTCTTGGTGTTGGGGTGGGGATGTTGATGGTCATAGTGATGGCTAAGTGGTCAGAGAGGGTGAGGTCGGAGCCAGAGAGATGGTGCAAAATTAATCCAGTGGAGCAGACAAGGTCCAAAATGTGACCACGGATATGCGTAGGAAAGTTGACATGTTGAGTGAGGTTAAAGCAAGTGAGTAAATCAGTGAAGTCAGTGGTTATTGTGGAGTCAGTGGAGTCCATGTGGATATTGAAATCACCAAGGAGGAGGATTGAGGGGGAGAGGGAACATAGCTGGGTCAGAAAGTAGGAGAAGTCAGACAGGAATAATGGGTGTGGTTTGGGAGGGCGGTAGACGACAGCCATGACTGACTGCGTGCGACCAGAGAGTTTAAAAGCCAGGTGTTCAAAGGATGAGGATGAGGCGATGGGGATGAGGCTGGTCCTGATGTCTTGACGGTGGATAACGGAAATTCCACCACCTCGGCCCTCCGAGCGTGGTTTATTGACGTAGGTATATCCATTGGGTGTGGTGAGGTTGAGCGTGTAGTAGTCCAGTGGTTGTTGCCAGGTTTCGGTGAGACAGAGAAAGTCCAGTTTGTTATCCAGGATGTAGTCGTTGAGGATGAGGCATTTGTTGTTGAGGGACCGGGTGTTGAACAGGGTGAGCTTGATGTTGTTTTGAACAGCGGGGATGAATTCAGGTGATTTAGCCAGGGTTCGCAGGCAGGAGGTGCGATTTTGTGCGTTGCCGTGATTAGGTGTGCTGGGACGATGAGTGGGAGTGCGCTGAGCCGACCAGAGGACGGGGATGGAGTGACCCGATTGTACATATACAAACTTACGACCGGAGCCACGGTGAATGTACCTGGGTCGTCGAAGGAGTCCATTTGATTTGATGGCAGAGATGCATGATGGGGTGGAGCAGGTATTGAGCAGAAGGAGCCTTGCGGCGGTGTACTGCAGAGCCATGCCAGGCAGGAGCGGAGAGGTGAGCACGAGGCCAAGGTTGAGGAGGTGAAACAATGGTCCCAACCCACGGGAGCAGGCCCAAGGAAACGAAGGAGACGAAGGAGCCAGGTAGGTGAAGCCAGGAGCAGAGTCGGGACCAAGCAGAGGGCAGACAGGAGCAAAGAGACGATCACGAGGCCAAGGGTGATCACAGCAAAGCGGGAAATGCAGCGGCAATCAACCGCCGCCGCTACAAATCAAGATCACGGTGGGAAAACCGCCGCCACACCGCTGCGAAGGACACAACCCACGAGAGCGTGCCCGAGGAAACAGCGAGCAGGCGAAGGAGCCGGGTAGGCGAAGCAGGGAGCAGAGCCAGGACTATGCGGAGGGCAGACTCAATGGCCAAAAAATCCGCACGACCACCAAAAAAAAGCAAGCCACAGACAGTGGCCCAGTCGAAGAAGCGGCGAGCATGTGACGCCTGCGTCCTCTTCAGACCGGACCGGAAGCGGAAATGCCTGGATGCACACACACACCAGATTAGAAGGTGGTACTTCGCTTATTTTTCAAGATATTCCGCTCACAAGGTTCAGACATACATAGCGGCGGCCATCTTGGATTTTGACGTGGCGACCCAATTTTCAATAGCGTTCTTCCTTATGCCTGGATACACCCACACACCAGATTAAAGTTGGTACTTCGCTTATTTTTCAAGATATTCTGCTCACAAGGTTCAGACATACATGGTGTCAGACATACATGGTGGCGGCCATATTGAATTTTGACGTGGGTTGCACCCACAGACCAAATTAGATTTCGGTCCTTCGCTTACGCACGCACGCACGTACACACGCACGTCCACACACACGGACAGAGGGGAAAACCATAGTCCCCCTTTCGCTCCGCGCTGCGACGGGGGACAACAATCCTTGTCTATAAGAAAAATGTATTCTGACCTGACATGGAAGTATACATTCATTAAAAAAAAATAAAAAATAAAAAAAATTATATATATATATATATAGTTCACTGACTGCTTATCTTGCGTACACAAGTTACCTAATTCTCTATTCTGCCTGGTAAATACCGACTGCTGAGCAATCACATTTCTATTCAAGGACTCTTGCCAAGATGGAGCTGCCCCTGGATATCAGCCTATTTCCCATGTTTCAATACGTAATGACTTTCTAGGTTTGCCTTCTTTATTACTGCCAAAGCTTCGTGAGACAAAAAAATAAAGTCTTTCCATTCACTTCCACAAATAAATATTCCCGAGTCCATTTTTCTTGGAATTAGCAATCTTCCATATCCACGCGACTTCATTTACTTCCACTCACCATTTTATAAAACTGTGCCCAGACTGTCATCATAAGGCTGTACCATGTGATTTACACTCGTGCAGATCACATGTAAACAGGCACAACACACAGCCTGCATGTCTGATCAGAGAACAGAAAACTGAAAGTGAGCATCAGCAGGGTCCTGCAGGACTGTTCGGGGCCTTTTTTCTGACACTGACGCCACCCTAACAATTCCCCCTCCTAGTATATGTGAGCAGTGCAGTTAAGATATGTACATAAGTTGGGTCACCTGATGAAATGGGTTTGAATGGTTGGGTCACCTGATGAAATGGGAAACCCTGAATGGGTTTCTCTCATCTCCTCTTCCTGTTCAGGCTGGAGTTCCCCAAAGCAGTGTTCTGGGCCCTGTGCTTTTTCTGGTCTTCATCAATGATCTCTCTGACTCTCTTGAAAATCCTCTCTATCTCTTTGCTGATGACTCCACTATCTGCCGCTCCATTCCTCATCCATCAGATTGGTAGTCTGCAGCCTCCTCACTCTCTGCAGACCTGGACAAAATCACAGACTGGGCAAACAAGTGGAACATGTCTTTCAATCCTGACAAATCTCACACTCTTACGATGTCTCTCCGAAAAGACCGACTGGACAACCCTCCCATCCACTTTCTGAATAATCCTCTCCAAGAAGTTCTGTCACTCAAGCTTTTGGGTCTCACTATCTGCCATGATCTTTCCTGGGAAAACCACATTTCAAATCTGGCCTCCAAAGCCAGTCGCCGACTGGGCATCCTCCATCGTGCGAAGTCCTTCCTTGGCACACCTGAGCTCCTCACCACATACAAGGCTTTCATCTGCAGCTCAATGGAATACTGCTCTCCCCTCTGGGCTGGTGCTCCTGCCTCACACCTAGCTCGTCTTCATGCTGTTGAAACCAAAGCATTCAGAATCATTGGAATCTCCCGCGATGAAGCCAACTCCAAGGGCCTCTCACTCACTCACCGCAGGCAGGTTGGTGGTCTTTCCGTCTTCTACCGACTCCTCTCTGGCCTTGCCCCCCCCCAGCTCTCTCTGGGCTCTGTCCCCCAAATATTCCTACAGGTCGCACAAGATTTGCCTGCAACCCTCTTATGGTTAAACTGCCAAAATCAAGACTCTCTGCTCACCTTCACTCCTTCATTCCTCTTTTCTCCTGCCTCTGGAACAAACTCCCTCACTCTCCTCAATCCCACTCCACCCTCCAGGTATTTAAAACAGCTGTTCACCACCATCTCTTATCTTCCCCCATCCAAAACCTTGATCTATTCTACCCCCGCTAATGTCACCCCAATTCCACTTTTTTGAATACCAACTTCGGTCCTGGAAGTCCTTGGTGTCCTTGTGTTTTATACTTCTCCCTCCCCCCACCCCCTTCCCCCAAGCCCTCTCCCTTCCACACATCTCCCTGCTCTCAAATGTTGTGTTCGTGTGCTTCCCCTTCTCTCCCCATCTTCTTCTGCTCCCTCTTTTTTATATATTTTGTTTGTCTGGTTGATTTGTTTGTGAAGTAAATGTTAGCTCTTTCACGAGCCTCGATTCAGTATACAAAAAAATAAAAATAAAAATAAAAAAAAAAATCGGATTTTTTCGAGTTTAATAAAGCATCAAGAAGATTGTTGTTAGCAAAGATGAAATCATAAATGGCCGATACTGCGCAGTACATGGTACAGCCTTATGAAAGCAAAATAAAGCAAAACATCAAGTTTTGTTCATGTTATTATCCTGCGCTCTTCTCCCAGCTAAAGTAGTGACATGCTACCGCCCGAGCCAATGTGAGATGAGAGACAGACATACGTTACACAACGTACTACACGAGGTTGCTGAAGGCACCATTATTTAATGTTTTTACATTAATTTGATTAAGAATTTAAAGTTTTTTTTTTGTGAGGTTGACCATACCCATGTGAAGCGAATGTGGTACATCGGATCTTGGAGGAATTGACTCAGGGGTTTGGCCCAAATCACGTACGGACTGTTTTCAAGTTGTAGGCCTAATGTGGCAGCAGGCCAGATAGTATATACAATTAATTATTGACCCACATGTATTATACCCCTGTAGTAGACGATGAATTTTGTCAACTGGAAGTGAATACGCGTCTGTTTTAAAATGCCATGGGAGATGAGGTAAGGATGACGTTTTGAGCATTAGTCATTGATCAGAGCAAAAGCTCTCCAGTAAAGTGCTAACACTCGGAAGGTCAGCTGCATCACAATTCCAACGTAGTGGGGTAGTAACAGATATCAACTTTTAGTTGATAAAATCGATTGTTTATTTTGTCTAACAACACAGACTAGTATTGCATCATAAACTATAGACTTGTTAAGATGAGATGAATTTGACATAGTCACAACATAATTTATAATCACTTTTTGCAATAATTGTATAATTTTTAATCATAATTTTATCAAAATTTGTCTCAATGACCATTTTCTTCTTCGCAAGTCTTATAATGAACATATACACTACATGCCCAAAAGTATGTGGACACCCGAACATCACACCCGTAAGTGCTCGTCGAACATCTCATTCCAAAATCATGGGCATTAATATGGAGTTGGTCCCCCGGCCCCACCCCCCCTTTGCTGCTATAACAGCTTCCACTCTTCTGGGAAGGCTTTCCACTAGATATTGGAACATTGCTGCGGCGATTTGCTTACATTCAGCCACAAGAGCATTAATGAGGTCGGGCACTGATGTTGGGCGATTAGGCCTGGCTCGCAGTCGGCATTCCAGTTCATCCCAAAGGTGTTCGATGGGGTTGAGGTGAGGGCTCTATGCAGGCCAGTCAAGTTCTTCCACACCGATCTCGACAAACCATTTCTGCATGGACTTCGCTTTGTGCAGGGGGGCATTGTTATGCTGAAACAGGAATGGGCCTTCCCAAAACTGTGGCCACAAAGTTGGAAGCACACAATCATCCAGAATGTCATTGTATGCTGTAGCGTTAAGATTTCCCTTCACTGGAACTAAGCGGCCTAGTCTGAACCATGAAAAACAGCCCCAGACCATTATTCCTCCTCTACCACCAAACTTTACAGTTGGCACTATGCATTCGGGCAGGTAGCGTTCCCCTGGCATCCGTCAAACCCAGATGTGTCTGTCGGACTGCCAGATGGTGAAGCGTGATTCATCACTCCAGAGAACGTGTTTCCACTGCTCCAGAGTCCAATGGTGGCGAGCTTTACACCACTCCAGCCGACACTTGGCATTTCGCATGGTGATCTTAGGCTTGTGTGCGGCTGCTCGGCCATGGAAACCCATTTCATGAAGCTCCCAATGAACAGTTGTTGTGCTGACGTTGCTTCCAGACGCAGTTTGGGACTCGGTCGTGAGTGTTGCAACCGAGGGCAGACGATTTTTACGCGCTACGTGCTTCAGCACTTGGCGATCCCATTCTGTGAATTTGTGTGGCCTACCACTTCGCGTCTGAGCTGTTCTTGCTCCTAGATGTTTCCACTTCACAATAACAGCACTTACAGTCGACCGGGGCAGCTCTAGCAGGGAGAAATTTGATGAACTGACTTGTTGGAAAGGTGGCATCCTATGACGGTGCCACGTTGAAAGTCACTGAGCTCTTCAGTATGGCCCATACTACTGCCAATGTTTGTCAATGGAGATTGCATGGCTGTGTGCTTGATTATATATACCTGTCAGCAATGGGTGTGGCTGAAACAGCCAAATCCACTGATTAGAAGGGTTGTCCGCATACTTTTGCAATGCAGTGTATTTCGTACCAGTCTCATCGTTCTATCAAAACTTTATTATGCAATGATATCCCAACTCCTCAAAACCTCCTCACTCCCAAAATAAACACAATGCAATAAATGAACCTCTCGTGTGTTAAGGATACCTCACCTGTATATCAACATTGCAGCACTTTACAAGACACTAGCAATAAAACAATCACTTCGCTGATGGTAGTTGAACAATACAACACAGACACACCGACACACACACACACACACACACACACACACACACACACACACACACACACACACACACACACACACACACACACACACACACACTCCAGAAACCTTGGGCACATTTTGAAGAACGATACCTGCAACAAACAACTAAGTATATTATTGTTCTTTGGTGCAAAAGAAAACATGATTACTCATTAAAAAGTCTAATCTGTCTGCCATACATGAAACAGATCAGTTCAAATGTTAAAACTGCACTCTGCCACAGTGCCACACTGTGACACGCATTTCTGCATGTTTTAGTCGTTAAGGCAGCAGTATCATTACGGATGAATTGTTTCAAGTCTCTAAGGGTCGTAGGATTCCTCGCATACACTTTGTTTTTGAGGAAACCCCAAAGGATGACATCACAGGGTGTTGTTGAATCACAAGACCACGGCAGCCATTCAACCGGACCACGACGGCCAATCCATTTGTCTGTAAAGTTCAAATTGAAGGCCTGGCGTACACTGGCAGCATAATGAGCAGGCGCACCATCATGCATGAACCACATTTGGTCATCATTGAGTGGAAATACATGATGCTCCAACATTAGATGGTAATTTGCAGCATTCACATTTTCTTCGAAAAAATATTGGTTCAACAATGCCTACAGAAGAAACGCCTGCCCAGACGGACACACTAGCTTGATACTGGACGTTGTGCTCAACAGTAAATCGTGGGTTGTCTACTGCCCATATCACGCTGTTATGATGATTCCCAGAACCCGATAAAGTAAACTTGGATTCATCTGACCACAAGATCCTGTTCTGCAAATCATTGTCCATATCCATTAACCCAAGCAATGTCTCACATGCCTTAAAGCGCCTGTCAAAATCATCCTCAGATAGTTGGTGAATTAATCTGGGTATGTATGGTTTCACATTAAGGTATTTTAGTATTCTTCGAATCGATGATCGGCTTATGTTGGTGGCGTTTGATAAACGACGAGTTGATAATGGTGTGTTACTATCGAGTTGTTATTGAATGACCGCTCTACTTTCCTCAGTTCGAACAGTACGAGGCCTACCTGGTGACTGTTTTGGAAGAATGCTGCCAGTTTCATCAAACTGCTTGTTTATTCTGCCAATTGCGTCGGCCCCACATTATTTGACAAGTAGTCTGTGAACTTCAGCCGAATTTCCAGATACAGAATACAAGCGTACAGCGCGAATTTTCTGTCTCACGATAGCCTATATTAGGGCATCTAATTCACAATGAACTGAACTAATGCAAAGACAAACGCGTGCAGCACAGCAAGCGAAGCTCACCCCGATCCATATCACGTGATGCACCACTCCCTTTTGCGTTTCACGTGATGCCTGTGCGTGTTGAAGCGGTCACATCCATTTACGAGTAATATTGTTTTGTTTTGCACCAAAGAACAACAATAAACTTAGTTGTTTGTTGCAGGTATCGTTCTTCAAAATGTGCCCAGGGTTTCTGGACCACCCTGTATATTGTTACGGATTTGTCACTTCCTCCTTTGTTGTTATTATATACTTGTAGGATTTTTAGTTTCAGGTAATATTGTTGTTAAGATTTCTGTGTGAAATGGAGATGACTTTAGTAAAAGGTAAAAATAAATGTTTGTGGAGGAAAAAGAAAAACGCGGCAAAGAAACCAGAAGAGGAGAGAGAGGAGGAAAATCGGCAGGGGAGAGAGATGGCCGTGAGTCGCATCGAGGCTGCGAGCAGACTTCCTTGATATTGGTCGCGAATGAATTGAGGCTTCCCGTGAAAGGGGATGCTCACGACATTGTCCCATATTGCGATTGCAAGTAAACATGCGTCAGGTTTTGGTACTGAGCGTGAACTATTGTTGGCGAGAAAGCAAGCGCCTCCATTACAGGCCGATTGGCCATTTTTCCTCGAAGAGGCAGTCCACCTGGTGCATCGTGTTTTGTCATTGGGATTCCCATATCGACATCATCGTGTGGATCGCCGTTGGTTTCCATATCGGCTTAATTCCCATATCAACCTCATCGTGTTGATCGCCGTTCGTTTCCATATCGGCTTAATCGTTGGTGGATGTGGGGCGTGGATTGCACTCACGTTATGGGGGATCGTTACCCCGCGCCGCCATCTGCCCAACATCTCACCTCGTAACTCCTTGTCAGCAGCCGCGCCGATACCTACCTGTTGTTCTTGCCGTTCTGCATGACCTCGACCTTCGCCCAGCGTGGGGATTCGTGCACGGACTTTGAGATTGTAACACTCCTCTCACGTTTGGCGTATCGTGAGTTTATTGCTTTGAGAGCATTGGGGAATAATGGTACCATCATACAGTCACGTGAAAAAGCAAGTACACCCCATGTAAAGTTTTGACTTTTTCCAACATATTTCAACATACAGCTATTTGATCTTCATTTCAACAATATTGATAGATAAAGGTGATATAATATAACAAATATCATGAAACATTTACATTTTGTAGTCCAGTGTATAATTTCAATAAACATAAATGCAAATTTTGCATGTGGAAAAAGTAAATACACCCCAAAATTTATCACTACTTCAAATACCTAAAATTAGAATCATGTGCACCAGCTCAGGTGCAAATGATTAGAACATCGTTGAAGAGGATCTTGGAGGAACCTGTCTTATTTAAACCTCAGACATTTAATTTGGTTTGCTCTTTGTTGTTGAAGTGTGCGGCGTCAACATGCTTAGATCAAAAGAGCTCTCTGAGGCCTTCAGAAAGAAGGTGAAAGATGCTTACGAGTCTGGGAAGGGATTAAAAAAGATCTCCAATCAATTTGAAATCAATCATTCGACCGTACAGAAGATCATCTACAAGTGGAGAAGATTCCAAACAACTGCCAACTTGTTCAGGCCAGGCCGCCCCAGCAAGTTCAGCCCGAGAGCAGACCGCAAGATGCTGAAAGAAGTCTCTAAGAACCCCAGAATGTCACCACGGGACCTACAGGTAGCTCTTGCCACTGTTGATGTCAAAGTGCACGAGTCTACCATAAGAAAGAGGCTGCACAATTTGATCTACATGGGAGGTGTGCCAGGAGGAAACCTTTGCTGTCCAGAAAGAACATCAGGGCATAACTAAAGTTTGCCAATGAACACCTGGGCAAAGACCAGCACTTCTGGAACAATGTGCTCTGACAGATGAGTCAAAGGTAGAGCTGTTTGGCCACAGTACCAGAAGACATGTTTGGCGAAAACCAAAGACAGCATTTGACCACAAGAACCTGATACCAATTGTAAAGCATGGTGGTGGAAATATTATGGTTTAGGGCAGCTTTGCTGCATCAGGGCCTGGGCAGCTCACCATCATATAATCCACTATGAATTCCTCATTGTACCAGAGGGTGCTTGAGGATAATGTGAGGCCATCTGTCAGGATGTTGAAGCTCAACCGAAGGTGGACCTTGCAACATGACAATGACCCTAAACATCTATCTATAATTCCATTAATCTCTGTGTGTATGTGTGTATGTGTGTATGTGTGTATGTTTGTCTGTGACCGCTGTTTCTCGACAACTACCGGTCCGATATACTTGAAACTTGCCAGGTATATTGCTGGGGACCCGAGGATGTGCCTTTTCAAGGTTTGAAATTAATCGGACAAGTAGTTACCGAGCTATGGCGATTTCTTTACCAAACACCGCAAGCCGTTCGCTTTGGACCAAACCATTTCATGTAAATAGAGGGGGGGGGGGGGGTTCTGTGGTCGTTGCGAATGGACCAAACCATTCATGTAAATAGAGGGGGGGGTTCTGTGGTCGTTACTGCCACGTGGTTTCAAAGTTTTTTTTTGTTGTTGTTGTTTGCACGCATGTTTTTTTGCACCCACGTACGGGCACGCCCTAGGATGTTTACACACACACACCCCTACACAAATTTTTTTTTTTTTTTTTTTTTGGCAAGGAACGGGCACCCACGTACGGGCACGTCCTAGCTTATATATAGTACGGGCATGCCCTAGTACCAGTAAATCCACCAAGGAATGGCTGAAAAGAAAGAAATGGAGGGTTCTGGAATGGCCAAGTCAAAGCCCGGATCTAAATCCCATCGAGATGTTGTGGAGGGATTTGAAACTAGCTGTGCATGCAAGAAACCCCTCAAACATCGCACAGCTGAAAGAATTCTGCATGGAGGAGTGGGCAGAAATTTCTCCCAGTGGATGTCAGAGACTGGTAGACAGTTATAAGAAACGCCCACTTGAGGTTGTTTCTGCCAAAGGGGGCAATGCCACCTATTAGAGCCAAGGGTGTACTTACTTTTTCCACATGCAAAATTTGCATTTATGTTTATTTAAATTATACAATGGACTACAAAATGTAAATGTTTCATGATATTTGTTATATTATATCACCTTTATCTATCAATATTATTGAAATGAAGATCAAATAGCTGTATGTTGAAATATGTTGAAAAAGTCAAAACTTTACATGGGGTGTACTTACTTTTTCAAGTGACTGTATGTCTCGTTCATGAGATGCAAGTGATATTTTCATGGTACTTTCTTTAAGAGTGTTATTATTGTGTATATGAGAATCCTTCATACAATTACATATTTTGTTCCTGCACAATTGCATTGGTGTGGTTTTACCATGGATTATAAGAACACTCAAAATAACAAATCTTTCTGCCGTGTTCCCACTCGAGACTCTGAGGGAGCACCGTAACCGGAGTTTGGAGAGGTAACACATAACATATATATATATATATCTATATATATATATATATATATATATATATACACACACAATTAGTACAGTGATACAATTTATTGACAGTCAATATTTGCAATTTTTTTATTTTATTCCAGAAACATTTTGTTTACTGCTAACAACTCGGTATTAATTTTTAGTAATGCTAACAACCCAGCTTATTCGCTAATTTTTTTTTATTATTAATTCGTTTTATGTTCCCAAGGATCAGACGTTACGTCATTTTTATTATTTATTAGTTTTACGTTCAAGGATCAGACGTTACGTCATTTTTTATTATTCATTCGTTTTATGTTCCCTGAGGATCAGACGTTACATCATTTTTTTTATTATTAATTCGTTTTATGCTCCCAAGGATCAGACGTTACGTCATTTTTTATTATTAATTAGTTTTATTTTGCCAAGGGTCAGACGTCACATCATTTTTTATTATTAATTCGTTTTATGTTCACAAGGATCAGACATTACATCATTTTTTATTATTCATTCGTTTTATGTTCCCAAGGATCAGATGTTACATCATTTTTTATTATTAATTAGTTTTATGCTCCCAAGGATCAGGCGTTACGTCATTTTTTATTATTAATTAGTTTTATTTTGCCAAGGATCAGACGTTACGTCATTTTTTATCATTAATTCGTTTTATGCTCCCAAGGATCAGATGTGAGTACATGTTCCATCATTTTTTATTATTCATTCGTTTTATGTTCCCAAGTATCAGATGTTACATCATTTTTTATTATCAATTCGTTTTATGCTCCCAAGGATCAGACGTTACATCATTTTTTATTATTAATTAGTTTTATTTTGCCAAGGATCAGACGTTACGTCATTTTTTATTATTAATTAGTTTTATGCTCCCAAGGATCAGATGTGAGTACATGTTCCATCATTTTTTATTATTCATTCGTTTTATGTTCCCAAGTATCAGATGTTACATCGTTTTTTATTATTAATTAGTTTTATGCTTCCAAGGATCAGAAGTGATGTCATTTTTTTATTAGTAATTAGTTTTATGTTCCCAAGGAAGTCGTTCTTTTATGTTGCAATATGCAATTCTCATTGAGTCTTGAATAATACACCACTGTAAAGCCCTAGCCTAGCAATAGACGCAATGCTGTAATGATATCACAAATGTAACACTTTTTGGAGACCTCCACACTTTACCATATCACAACCCTCTTACACCGCCATCTTACTAAATCAGTCATCTTGACGCCCAGCATCTGCCATTCAGCCCATCGCCTATGGGCATCAGAACGTCAGAAAGAGTCAGATATATGGGTTATGATGTTAAACTTCTGTCAGTGAAGCAACGGGATGGGTTGATAGCTGGCCACAAACATAGCACGCCGATCTGAGAGATTTACTCTGTCCAGAGTTGCCACTATTGCTGGAGTGATCACCTTGATGGGAGCCTTTTTTGCCTGTTTGGCAGAAGATGGACTTTGAAGTTTGAATTCATTGTCCCCTGAATCGGAGCTTTCAATCTCAGACTCATCATCATCATCAACCACAGCCGATGTTGACGGAACAGATTGCATTGCTGTTAGAGTCTCAGCAGCATGTTTCTTCTTTCTTTTATCTTCATTCTCAAGCCTGATATGCTTTCAGTTCTCCTTCACTGCCAGAGTGTTGTCCACAGATCTCATACGTGAACTTGAGGGATCCTCACGCTGCATGATAAGGAATGCTTTGTCTTCTTCATTCGTCATTTTCTCAAGCGCATCATTTGGTGAGATATTGAAGAGGGATTGAAGATCATCTTTGAACATCTGCTCCTTTACTCTATAGTTTTCGAATGTCTTGGTTCTATTTTTCTTTACCAGTGTGTAGGCATCATACAACTTCAAAAGTTGGCACTCACAGGAATTTATTCTCTGCACTGGAATTCGTGCTTTCTCCCAGTATGCACACACAGCTTCTACACTAAGTTTGGCACTTTCACGAACTGTATGGTGTTCTTGTATGTGATGGTACACCAGTTTCTGCAATGTGTGTCCTTTGGTTGGTCGTCCCCCACATATTATTTCCTTTTCAGACTTGCCCAGCAACCAAACTGTGGAAGAGCTGCGAGTTTCTGCCATCTGAAAAAAAACAGGATAAACTAGAACGCCACTCAGAAGAGCGCATACTCCCGCCGTGGGTTTAGTTGGAATAATACGTTTTGTTTAACATCCCCTCTCCCCAAAACAATAAATGAAAAAGAAAGTAAGCCCTAACTGTCAGAGAATGTATTTTGATATATCTCGGAATTAGATGAGAAAACATCATTTAAGAATAAGAATAAAAGCTTTAATGCAGTAAAACAAAAAATCTTTCCCAAAAATATTTCCCAAAAAAAATTCTGGATCCGGAATAATATCCTGAGCTTCACCAAAAACTTCCTTATCCCAAGGGCAATCATCCCACCAACTTTCATCCAAATCCGTTCAGAACTTTTCCAGATATCTTGTTCACAAACACACGAACACACGAACACACACACACACGGACGGACACGATCGAATGCGTTACTCCCTGGCGGGTGTAATAAACCTGAAAATCGCAGAGCCAGAACCAGAATTATTTAATTTTGTCTGGGAAGCCCATGCGAGGTTTCTTCTTCTTCAGCTTATCACAACCCTGGGTGAATATACGATCTTTTAAAAAAAAGTTGGAATTTTGCCAAATCTGTTTTATTCGTTTGTTAATATACCTCAGCCATTGACAAATCTGGAACTAAGTCTTTATAAGTTCATCAAATACTGACACCGCGAATGACATTCGCTGAGCTAAATGGTGATATCTCCTGAGGTAACAAAAAAAATAAAAAATTTTTAAAGCATTATACGTATCAAACGATACATTTTATGAAACGGCGAAACCTAATACACACTTTGGTGGTTTTAAAATGACAGAATATGTCTTTATTAGAAAAAAAAAAATGAACATTGAAGACGACGCTGCTAAAAAAAATACACCGCTCTAACGCATAACCACGAGTTTAAACTACATTTACAACAAATATGAAAACTATTTTCATATCACAATGTTAAATATAGAATATATAGAAGATAATGTTTAAAAAAATGAGCCCTATCTTTCAATGGTAAAAAAATCCTTCAAAAAATTCCTGGATTGGGAATAATATCCTGAGCTTCACCAAAAACTAATCAATTCTTCCTTATCCCAAGGGCAATCATCCCACCAACTTTCATCCAAATCCGTTCAGAACTTTTCCAGATATCTTGTTCACAAACACACAAACACACACGGACACGAGTGAATGCATTACTCCCTGGAGGGAGTTACAATTTAAAATGTTATTTTTTGAGCAACCTCTAAATAAGTTCCAATTGACCTCATATTTGGTTCATATGATCGTTTTAAACATAGGAACAAGGGCAGCCATGTGGAGCATGGATTTTTAATAGTATTAAATATTACATATATCTGTGGACCACCCTACTCCACATGCACTGTCCAGACCTAAAAGCTCTTACATGAGGTATAATTCAGCATTATACGTGCTGTGGTTACAACGTTTACCCTGTTCAGACACAACCGCGCAACTTGCATTTATATAAGTAACAAATATGCACTCAGATGAACAACACAAGTCACGTTGAACCTTATCCATCAACTTCATAAAGTGCAGGTTAATATTATTACATCAACATGGAGCATGCCGGGAGCATGACACATTGACACATCGTCGCACACATAAGATTGTTAACTGTGCTTCATCAAGTTATAGTAAGAGTTAAGAGCAAACCAAGTCAACATTACGTACCGAGGCAACACTACGGTATAGGAGAACATAAGTAGCCAAGATAAATGCACACCTTAGGATCACAAGCCATGAAACAGTGCAAATACACTGCCAACATCTTTACCATACATAAAGTACATGGACCACCACATGAACCGTAGAATCGACCATTCGATAAACTCACCACACTTGATGACGTTTATACATGCCACTATCTAAGGTGCCATACTTATAGTCACAAATATACAGTGCAAAATCTTGTAACACCATGCTGGATACGTAATCACACAATTATATAAACATGGTACAGGAGCAACAAAAACAAACCATTTATGAATGATAATTATGGCACCAGAGAACAAGCAACATGATATCCGTATTTTGAGAGCACATGGCACAAGGTTGCAGTGATTTCTCAGCCGTACTGTAATATACACCAAAGCCTTCAGCCTTATGTTCACTCAAAGCTGTTAATATCAATCCCGGGCTTGCTATTACCACATTTGACTAAGCATAGTTATTTAATTTTGAGTAGGCCTATTGATTTGGGAATTGTTTATTTTTTTTGGTTCTGCTTTGATTGATAATATTTCGTTTCTGATTATTTTGCTGTTCATTGTACCAAATTGATAACTAATTAGTCATTATGACACCAATTGTCACTGTCATTGCTGTTCATTGTAACCTAATCCTTCTACTGGGACTCTAACTGTCTCCCATCCTGTCTGACAACTACCCGACATTTCAAGTAAATTGGTGTAATCCACAGAAAAATACATTTAATATTGTTGGGATGTGAAAATTTTGCAACCAATTTTGTCCAAGCAAGCACATAGTCTGTCCAAACAATTCGGTTAGTCATTGGACTAAATCAGCAAATGACCTTGTTTTCGTTTTGACCAACCCCAAACAAACACTACTTAGTCACCAAATATATAGTCCATTTTTACAGCGTAGCCCGTAGGGCAATGCCGTCTGGAACAGTGTTTGTCTGTCCGTTCGGTGTATGTATGTATGTATGTATGTATGTATGTATGTATGTATGTATGTCCCTTCCGCCAGCATTTTGTGGGTTTATTCCCTTTAAAATTCGTTTTGTCTGCAACGGTTGGTCCGATGTTTTCACCACAGAAGCGGCTCCTCATGTATAATTATTTAATGATAATTATGATGTCATAGGTCATGTGGTATGGGTGCCATCTTGGAAAAAACGCAAAAACGTTGCACATCTAAATCTCCGAAACCATCCCATGGATAAAAAATTGAAAAGGTAGCTTGTTGTAAAGTACTCCCCATGGGGAAAAACATATATTAATGATAATGTCATCGGTGCCTTCATTATGACGTCATAAATCGACAAGTAAAACGCTTGATCCGATCAGCATTAAATTTATTCAGCGTGATCTAGGGATAAATTGGTCGAGAAAAAAGAAGAAGTTGATGACGTCATCGATCACGTGGTTCAGCAGCCATATTTTTACGGTGCAGCGCGTAGGTCAATGCCGTCTGGAAAAATGTTTGTCTGTTAGTCCTGTGTATGTATGTCCCACAAACGTCCACCAATCAGAGCTGAGGATCTGGTCACATGACAGGGGGAAAACAGATCCTCCACTGAGCAGATCCAAGCCTGGTTACGCCGATGTTAGACTATCGGTCTTGTTGAAAATTACTTAACATACCTCCTTCCCCATGTCCCCCAGCCATTTTCCTGCCTTCACCCCCAATGTTACAACAGCAAGCCAGAGCAAGAAACTACTATTTGGCATTGAGTCAGAAATAGGTTAGGTTGAGATAAAAGGCAGTGGATGCAGGAAACAAGAATACAATGGTTTAAAAAATCAAATGTTTTTTGTGTTGTCATCACATCACTTACATAGAAGCATAAAGGACAAGAGTCATTCCAAAAGTTTTCACCTCACTTGTTTCGCATTTTCAAAAAGTTTTCAGTTTTCACCGTCAGCAACAGCAGCAGCTGGGCCTGAGCCAAATATTTGCATCCCAAAAGTTTTCACCATCACTTTTCTTTGAAAACTTGTATGATTTTGACTGGACTCTTGTGAAGCACCAGTCGGCAAGTATTGCGCTTTTACAACCGTTCTTTCCATAAGTGTTTAATACAAAAAAAATACACTATTTAGGAAGCATGGGATCCTCTGTCCACCAGCTTAGTAGTGGTTTAAACATGCCGGCATATAAGCTGTTCTGTCTAATTTGAGAAAGAAGAGAGAGACAGAGTCATGTGCAGCAGCAGCAGCTGGGCCTGGGTTTGAGCCATGTGCAGCAGACTTGGGGCTGTACTGGTCTTACAAAGAAACATGACTCTACCGTTAAATCAGACTCAGTGGTATAATAGTTAATTAGAGCGTCCGCTCTGAGTCCAGGAGGTCGACGGTTCGAACTGCAGCCGAGTTATACCAAGGACTTCAAAAATGGTACGTACGTGCTGGCTGCTTCCTTGCTTAACGCTCAGCATTTTAAAAAGATAGAGCACCGCCAAACAACTATAATTTGGTAATAATAGCGCAGGCTTTGATGGGCTGAATGACCTCCTCATATGTCGAGGTTCCTTGTAAGGAAAGTCATATTATATTATTATTATTATCAAATTACTATCTGCACCAACAAGGTGTTTGCCCATAATGTTAGCTGCGAATACAGGCCCAGGGCCATCGATTGATCACACCCAATGCTCCTAGATAGCATCGATCCAAGGGAAGAGCGATCACTGCAATGGGACGCCAAACACAATATAGAGTCATCAATTCCCTCACCTTGGCATTTCCATAAGTAATTGCAGGACCAAACATGAGAGAAACCACCTGCTTAGTGGATGGGAACAGCAACTGAAAAGATGAAGTGGTTGATAGTGGTTGAGGAAGTAACAGAGAACAGATGCCAAACTATGTGTGCCAGCGGTGATGGAAAAGTGGCCACATTTTGGTGGAAAATTTGAGGCTAAACTATAAACAGGACAACACAGTAAAAAAATAAGGTCATATGGTCTGGGTTTTAATCCCGACCCAGCTATAAACCATCACCCTGGTGTTTGACAGGCAGTGTGTTTCATCAATGTGTGTGCTGTCCATCGGATTGACATTAAACTGGTCGTCCTGCAAGCATTAGTTGGTGGACGTTAAAGATCCCACGGTGTCCTTCAAGAAGAGTATGTGAGCTATTACTACCGGCTCCCTTAACAAATTACAAACTCCTGCCCTGACGTCCTGTGTCGGAGTGGCTTCACGTCCGGGATTGTAACCCTAGCCAAGAAACTGCTTCGAGAGCACGGACTCTTGGCATGGAGCAAGCGACATGAATGAATGCAGATGTCAGGGACACGTTTTAGCAAGAGGATAGTTTTGCAAGCAGATACCAGCTGAACATTCATTTTATTTAAAATTTGGTACGCAAACAATTTTTTCCAAAACCAGGACATTTCGGTCGATCAAGATCCCTCGTACCCATCGACGGTTACGAAGTTTCACTTGGGACGTCATCGGCAATTCTTGCACTGTTAAGTAATAGCTCCGGCAAATGGATTGCTCTGTTGTTTGTAGTGTCTATGACATAACGAAACATTGGCGTTCCATAACAACAACAAATATTTATATAATTGTGGTGCCAGTGCTTCATTCATGAACCACTAGCATTGTGGAACTGACGCAGCTTAAATGAGACAATCCATCCAACAAATAACACAGCCATAGGAAATAACCAACAAACAGTCAGTGAACAAGCTGAGAATCTGTCTCCACGTATTGATTTCAGACAATTGATTGGTACTAGCATATCCTGGTGGTTAATGACATACAATTTCAAAAAAAGTAAAAATTTGGACCATTTTCATGCTCAAAGCTGTTAGATCAGTGTTTCTCAAGCGGATTTACCCATCCAGGTATTTGAGTGACGTGACCCCCTGTTATCCCCTACAAGTGTTGAAAAAAAAGAAAAGACAGGAATGGGGATTCTGAAAAAACCCCACTTTACTGGGAAAGTACTGGGTTTATTCAATTTGGGGTTTTTTAACCCAGGTGGGGAAAACTGGGCTGAGCCAATTAGTGCTAACCTTGGCTACAGGAGTAACAAGAAAGGACAATCAGAGATTGCAGACCCTCGCCAGGTCGTGTTTGTAGTGTTTTTAAGGCTTTTGTGTTAAAACAAATATGGCGGCCGAACCACGTGACCGTTGACGTCATCAATATTCTCCTTTCTCCACCAATTTATCCCTAGATGATGCTGAAGAAATTTCATCTTGATCCGATGAAGTTTTGTACTTGTCGAATTATGACGTCATAATGGAGGCACCTATGACATCATCATTAACATATTTTATTCCCCATGGAAAGTTCTTTACAATGAGCCATGTCTCAATTTTTTCTATGCAGCGCTTTTGGAGATTATGTATGTTTGTTTATTCCATACACTTATTCTGATATTTAATATGTATATGAACGTAATTTTATATGATTATTATTATTTATATATATATATTTTCAGTCTTCGGACTGCCTTGTCCAGTGTTTAATGATTTCAATAAACCGAAATGAATGAATGAATTAATATAGAGGTGCAAGGTTTTTCGGTTTTTCCAACACGTGACCACCCATACCACGTGACCTATGACATCATAATTATAATTTAAAATTCTACAGGAGGAGGTACACACCTATGGTGAAAATTTCCTGTCAATCAGACCAAAGGTTGCAGAGAAAAATCATATTTATTCTGTGCGGACAGACAGACAAATAAACACAGACAGACAAACAGACTCAAATGCAACACCCTCTCCTCTGGCGAGGGTAACAAAAAGACTGGAATCTGGGCCATTTTTTTTTTAAACCCTTTTTTGTGCACATGTCGATTTGGGGACTAGTCTTAATCGGACTTGCGCAACCACTGAGCACAGACAGCTGGCAACCCCCCTCCCCCCGCCCCAGAAACCAACTCACGGCCCCCCTGGGGGTCACAACCCACCGTTTGAGAAACACTGTGTTAGATGACGCAACCCATCTGGACGTTCTTTTCCCATTCATCTCAGTTGATTGTGTGCATGCAAGTTGGATGACGTCAGACTCACAAACCTTTGTTTAAAAACCAGTGACAGAATAATTTGCCATATATAGAGTGAGTGGTGTGAGGATTGAAAACGACAACTCTCGCTCAGATCACGGTTAACAGTTCACAAGATATTTCAAAAGGTCAATCAATGAAACCCTGTGGGAAATGGAGTAAAGAGCGGATTCCAGGAACAGGGAAATAAGCACAAAAAAGCAATCATAATAAAGGAGCAAACTTCGACCAAATGTCATTGTTCAAATACTGTATCTACTTATACCAATTGATCTCCCCATCAGTCTCTGTCTCTGCATCTGTCTGTCTCACTCTCCCCATCAGTCTCTGTCTCTGCGTCTGTCTGTCTCACTCTCCCCGTCAGTCTCTGTCTCTGCGTCTGTCTGTCTCACTCTCCCCGTCAGTCTCTGTCTCTACTGCGTCTGTCTGTCTCACTCTCCCCGTCAGTCTCTGTCTCTGCGTCTGTCTGTCTCACTCTCCCCGTCAGTCTCTGTCTCTGCGTCTGTCTGTCTCACTCTCCCCATCAGTCTCTGTCTCTGCTTCTGTCTGTCTCACTCTCCCCGTCAGTCTCTGTCTCTGCGTCTGTCTGTCTCACTCTCCCCGTCAGTCTCTGTCTCTGCATCTGTCTGTCTCACTCTCCCCGTCAGTCTCTGTCTCTGCATCTGTCTGTCTCACTCTCCCCGTCAGTCTCTGTCTCTGCGTCTGTCTGTCTCACTCTCCCCGTCAGTCTCTGTCTCTGTGTCTGTCTGTCTCACTCTCCCTGTCAGTCTGTCTATGCGTCTGTCTGTCTCACTCTCCCCGTCAGTCTCTGTCTCTGCGTCTGTCTGTCTCACTCTCCCCATCAGTCTCTGTCTCTGCGTCTGTCTGTCTCACTCTCCCCGTCAGTCTCTGTCTCTGCGTCTGTCTGTCTCACTCTCCCCATCAGTCTCTGTCTCTGCATCTGTCTGTCTCACTCTCTCCATCAGTCTCCCCCATCACTCACCCCGTCAGTCTCCCCATCACTCACCCCATCACTCACCCCGTCAGTCTCCCCATCAGTCTCCCCATCACTCACCCCGTCAGTCTCCCCGTCAGTCTCCCCATCACTTACCCTGTCAGTCTCCCCATCACTCACCCCATCAGTCTCCCCATCACTCACCCCATCACTCTCCCCATCAGTCTCCCCATCACTCACCCTGTCAGTCTCCCCATCACTCACGTCAGTCTCCCCATCACTCACCCCGTCAGTCTACCCATCACTTACCCCGTCAGTCTCCCCATCACTCACCCCATCAGTCTCCCGGTCAGTCTCCCCATCACTCACCCCATCACTCTCTCCGTCAGTCTCCCCATCACTCACCCCGTCAGTCTCCCCATCACTCACCCCGTCAGTCTCCCCATCACTCACCCCGTCACTCCCCATCACTCACCCCGTCAGTCTCCCCATCACTCACCCCATCAGTCTCCCCATCACTCACCCCGTCAGTCTCCCCATCACTCACCCCGTCAGTCTCCCCATCACTCACCCCAACACTCACCCCGTCAGTCTCCCCGTCACTCACGCCGTCAGTCTCCCCATCACTCACCCCATCACACTCCGTCAGTCACCCCATCACTCACCCAGTCAGTCTCCCCATCACTCTCCCCGTCAGTCTCCCCATCACTCACCCCGTCAGTCTCCCCATCACTCACCCCATCAGTCACCCCATCACTCACCCCGTCAGTCTTCCCATCACTCACCCCATCACACCCCGTCAGTCACCCCGTCAGTCTCCCCATCACTCACCCCGTCAGTCTCCCCATCACTCACCCCGTCAGTCTCCCGGTCAGTCTCCCCATCACTCACCCCGTCAGTCTCCCCATCACTCACCCCGTCAGTCTCCCCGTCACTCACCCCGTCAGTCTCCCCATCACTCACCCCATCACACCCCATCACTCACCCCGTCAGTCTCCCCGTCACTCACGCCGTCAGTCTCCCCATCACACCCCGTCAGTCTCCCCATCACTCACCCCGTCAGTCTCCCCATCACTCACCCCGTCAGTCTCCCCATCACTCACCCCGTCAGTCTCCCCATCACTCACCCCGTCAGTCTCCCCATCACTCACTCCGTCATTCTCCCCATCACTCACCCCGTCAGTCTCCCCATCACTCACCCCATCACTCACCCCGTCATTCTCCCCATCACTCACCCCATCACTCACCCCGTCAGTCTCCCCATCACTCACCCTGTCAGTCTCCCCATCACTCACCCCGTCAGTCTCCCCATCACTCAGCCCGTTAGTTTCTCCGCCAGTCTCTGTCTCTCCCTATCTCTTTCTGTGTCTGTCTCTGTCTAATCTGTTTCAAGTGTGCCTCTCTCTCTCTTTTTCTGCCTGACATCATCCACCTCTATCACATGACCAATGCAATGGCAATGACACAGTGAAAGCAGCACCTTACCTCACCCAATGGAACCATGATTCACATCAGCAGCACACATTTTACATTTCTAAGCAAACGGATATGAAGGTCAAGGTGTCCAGTTGGATTATTCGAGGGAGTCACCCCGTGGAGCACACACGATGGATCATCACGGCCTTTCACCGACGCATCATGCACCGGTCCATGTCTCACCACACAGCTCATCGGGCTCCAGGCCGGACTCCGTGTCCAAACCGCACACCGCGAAGTAATCCACCAAGCGGCATGGAGCCGTCATGCCTGCCGACATCTCTCCTCTCCCTCCGTCTCTCTGCCTTTTCCCCTGTGTACACTTTCTTTCGCCTATCTCCTTCCTACATCATTCTAATCCATGCCTTTGTTTAATCATTAATTCTTGACGCGAACACGGAGCGCCCCCCAGCGAGAAGACGTGGGCACGTCATTGTGGTTGTTGTTGTTTCATGATCCAACCGAGCGCCCTCAGGCCCCAAGCGAAAAAACCCCGGCACGCGTATAGTTGTTGTTGTTGTTTCATGACTTCCACCTTACAGTGCAACGTCCAAATCCGCACAGCAAATAAAATAAGTAAACGAGAGGATCATTAATCTACAAGGGTCAAATATTATTATTCCGTCGAACGAAATAAAACGTCCGGAGAAAACCGAGTCCCTCCAAAGTGATTTATACGGTTATGGCAGAAGTGATGTTACGTTTACATTCATGCCAAATTTAGAGAAGAAGAAGATCATGATGCGAATGAAGGAGTCACGTGGTGCCATGGAGCGAAGCGGGGGATCGAGGGAAACCTCCCGAAAGCGAATGCGACAGAAACCTTGTCACAATATGTAAATCTATCAGAACTTCGATAAGAAACTCACAGGATAATCCAGAATCTAGATGCTGGAGATAGGCTGTCTATTCTGGGTTCGAATCCCTACACAGCTATAAACTGCCATTCTGGTGCTTCACAGGCAGTGTGATTCATCAAGGTGTGCGTGCCATCCCTCGGATGGATGTTAAGCTCCCACGGTGTCCGTGAATAGTACTGGTAGGAGTAGGTCAGTAGTTGTTGTTTGTTGACTTGAGTGGAGTGTGAACAACATAATTATTAACTCGGTACATTCATTTACTGCCCTGTAATCAAACTAAAATACACAATTTGGCATTTGTCTCTTTATCTGGGGTCAAGGCATTACATCGTTACAAATCCGAGCTCAACCAAACTTGCCAAGGGAAACCATAGGTAGGGGTCATAGGTCAGAATTTGGATCCATAGGGATTGCAGCAATGTAGTATTGGAGCAAAGGGGGACTTATTTTTTTTTTTTTTTTTTTTTTTTTTTTTGTATACAATATCGAGGCTCGTGAAAGAGCGAACATTAATCACACAGAAAGACAAACCGACACATAAAACATATAACATAGGGAGCGGTAGACAAGATGGGGAGAGAGGGGGAAGGACACAAACACAACATTTGAGAGCAGGGACCGAGAGACATGGAGACATCGAGAGATCTGAGAGAGGGCGAGGGCTTTGGGGGGGGGGGGGGGGCGTGGGAAGGGGGCAGTGGGAGAGGTATAAAACATATGGATACTGCCAGGACTTCCAGGAAAGAAGTTGGAATTTCAAACAAGGTGGATCTGGGGCGAATTAGCGGGGGTAGAAAAGATCAAGGTTTTGGATGGGGGAAGATAAGAGATGGTGGTGAACAGCTGTTTTAAAGACCTGGAGGGAGGAGTGGGATTGAAGGGAGTGAGGGAGTTTGTTCCAGAGGCGGGAGAAAAGAGGAATGAAAGAGTGAAGGTGAGCGGAGAGCCGAGATTTCGGCAGTTTAACCATCAGAGGGATTTCGGCAATACTTGTAGTATTGTAGCAAAGTAGTATTGTAACAAAGGGGGATTTGTATCAATGTAGTATTGGAGCAAAGGGGGATTGCAGCAAAGGGGGATTTACAGCAATGTAGTATTGGAGCAAAGGGGAATTGCAGCAAAGGGGGATTTGCAGCAATGTAGTATTGGAGCAAAGGGGGATTGCAGCAAAGGGGGATTTGTAGCAATGTAGTATTGGAGCAAAGGGGGATTGTAGCAAAGGGGGATTTGCAGCAATGTAGTATTGGAGCAAAGGGGGATTGTAGCAAAGGGGGATTTGTAGCAAAGGGGAATTGCAGCAAAGGGGGATTTGCAGCAATGTAGTATTGGAGCAAAGGGGGATTGCAGCAAAGGGGGATTTGTAGCAATGTAGTATTGGAGCAAAGGGGGATTGTAGCAAAGGGGGATTTGCAGCAATGTAGTATTGGAGCAAAGGGGGATTGCAGCAAAGGGGGATTTGCAGCAATGTAGTATTGGAGCAAAGGGGGATTGCAGCAAAGGGGGATTTGCAGCAATTTAGTATTGGAGCAAGGGGGGATTGTAGCAAAGGGGGATTTGTAGCAATGTAGTATTGGAGCAAAGGGGGATTGTAGCAAAGGGGGATTTGTAGCAAAGGAGGATTTGTAGCAAAGGGGGATTGGTAGCAATGTCGTATTGGAGCAAAGGGGGATTGTAGCAATGGGGGATTTGTAGCAATGTAGTATTGGAGCAAAGGGGGATTGTAGCAAAGGGGGATTTGTAGCAAAGGGGGATTTGTAGCAAAGGGGGATTTGTAGCAATGTAGTATTTGAGCAAAGGGGGATTGTAGCAATGGGGGATTTGTAGCAATGTAGTATTGGAGCAAAGGGGGATTGTAGCAAAGGGGGATTTGCAGCAATTTAGTATTGGAGCAAAGGGGGATTGTAGCAAGGGGGGATTTGTAGCAATGTAGTATTGGAGCAAAGGGGGATTTGTAGCAAAGGGGGATTTGTAGCAAAGGGGGATTTGTAGCAAAGTGGGATTTGTAGCAATGTAGTATTGGAGCAAAGGGGGATTGTAGCAATGGGGGATTTGTAGCAACTAGGGCATGCCCGTACTATATCTATATCTAAAATTATATCCCCCCCCCTCTATTTACATGAAATGGTTTGGTCCAAAGCGAACGGCTTGCGAGTGGTGACAATCCCCCCCCTCTATTTACATGCAATGGTTTGGTCCAAAGCGAACGGCTTCCGGAGTTTGGTAAAGAAATCGCCATCGCGTGCACAAACGCGCAGGAAAGCGAATGAATCGCAAATTCGTTTTTATTAGTTGTAAAACATAGTTTAACGCCAACATAGTTTGCAAACGTGAAATAAATGAATACGCTCTCAAATGTGCCATCCGAGGCAGAGTGTGCCCGCCACGTTCGGCACACGCGATCGTTCGCTGCTCTCTGATTGGTTGAATCGTTTTTTGGACATAGCTCGGTAAGTAATTGTCCGATTAATATGAAACCTTGAAAAGGCACATCCTCGGGTCCCCAGCAATATACCTGGCAAGTTAAAAGTATATCGGACCCGTGGTTGTCGAGAAACAGCGGTCACAGACAAACAAACGTACAGACAGACAGAGATTACTGGAATTATAGATAGATGTAGTATTGGAGCAAAGGGGGATTGTAGCAAAGGGGGGTTTGCAGCAATTTAGTATTGGAGCAAAGGGGGATTTGTAGCAAAGGGGGATTTGTAGCAATGTAGTATTGGAGCCAAGGGGGATTTGTAGCAAAGGGGGATTTGTAGCAAAGGGGGATTTGTAGCAATGTAGTATTGGAGCAAAGGGGGATTTGTAGCAAAGGGGGATTTGTAGCAAAGGGGGATTTGTAGCAATGTAGTATTCGAGCAAAGGGGGATTTGTAGCAAAGGGGGATTTGTAGCAAAGGGGGATTTGTAGCAAAGTGGGATTTGTAGCAAAGTAATATTGTAGCAAATGGGGGATTGTAGCAAATGGGGGATTTGTAGCAATGTAGTATTGGAGGAAAGTAGTGTTGTAGTGTTCGGGAATAGTTATATGACTCAGGAGGATACAAAATAACTATACAAGGCTTTTACAAATCAACGCTTTATTAGCTAATAATTCACTGGTTTCAATACAATAAAGAACTACAATACTATAACGAATTTAGTAATTCAAGTCGTTGGTTCTTCTTCGTTCGCCGGTGCTCTCCTGTTTTCTGTTTCCCGTTGCGTGGTTGTTCGTTCCGTTGGGCAGGGGTTCTCGTGGCAAGTGCTCTCGACTCAAAGTTTGTCCTCGTTTTTATCGGCACACTCGAGTTAATCCTCCGTGCGCTAAATCTTAATCCCTTCTCCGCAAATGCTGCTCAGTCATCCCGCTCGCCTTACTGGCACCAACTCGCTCCCCTCCTGCTGCGAGTTCCATTTGCCTCGCAATAGGAGGGTGCTCTAGCCCGGGGCCGTAATAAAGGTGCACAAAGGATTCCCAGCTTCGACAGAGCGAGATACATTCCTGACATTCTTACGAAATCGTCTATCTGCTTCGTTACCAGTTCCAACGATCAATGAGTTACATTTCCACAATTCCCTCATCTTTTTGTTTTTGTTTATATTAACCATTAATCTAAACATCAATATAAGTAAACAATCAATCACTGCAAGTAAACATCAATACAAGTATTCAAACCATAACTTTGGTAATCCAATTCCCTTAGGCATACCCCGTCATCCTCCAAGAATCACAAAACATTTCGTTGGTCATTGACTCCTTCCATATTGTTCAATCTATTGCATTTGCATCACAAGTATCTTTTCAAAACAACACTTCACCCTCACCAAGATACAACAATTTCACTTCATCATTTTCACGTTTTTAAGGCATCTGCAACATCTGGCAAAAACGTTTGCCTCCAAACAAATGTTGATTCTTTGTTTGAAAGGAAGGGCTGATCACTTGTGTTTGAATTCAGGAAGGACACATTTTCTCCTAATGTCTTCATAGCACCTGCACTACTTCGTGTAGGGTCTTGCTGTTGTAATAACTGCACGGAGTCATAGACTGACCCTGCTCTCCATGTAGCATTCTTGCCACTCTTGCTGTAAACCATAGTAATTCCTGAACAAGGCCTTCGCCCAGTTGTAGTCGACTTGCCTCTTCCCTCATTATGAGTGGGCAGCAAGTATTGGTGTGACGTTGATTGGCCAGCAAGATGTGGAACAGGGATGCCGGATGCATCCACAATGATGTTGGGACCATGGTGTTCAGGTCATCCATGGTCCATACCAGGAGTGGCCCGCAGAATCGTGCACAGCTGTCGTGAAAAGGCACAGCCATTGGTTTGCAGCTCCATGCTGGCTCCCCGGAAGTTGGTGAAGTAATAACATATGTCCCCGCATTTCGCAGAGGTTGCAGGTAAAATGTCGTTGTCCTGCAACTTCTGATGTGATGAATGTTCGAAGCCTTCAAACAAGAGTAAGTGATTGCCTTTCCTTCATATGTTGCAGTGTGATCCAGGCAAATGGTCACATACATTTCATTGGTGAAGGTAAGCATCCATCTCCAAGTTATACAGGAGAATGTCTTCATCATTCTTTGAGAAAGAGGGTGTATGCCACGATTAACTTCATTTTTAGCCACAAATTTTCTTTCTCGAACTTCTTCCCAATTCCGTTAGCACCCCCTTCAAATGTGATCTCATCTTATCCTTATGCTCAGTCACATCTGAATCTGCTTTCCACACACACTGAATCAGATAGGGTACATCTTACCATGAAATCAGCAGAATCATGTATATCTTCCGACAGTTTCACATTCAACAATTTGTTGTTTTTGCTTAAAACATTCAAAAGTTATATTCATTTATATGCGTCACACAAATAATATTCAATCAGGTATGTATTTTCCTACTAAACTAAGAATAGCATCCACAATTGCTTTCAGGTTAATATAGTTCAAAAATTAACTCGTGCAGGTATTTCAGCACTACTCAAAGAAAATAAATTGTATATGATTACAATCACAAACAGGAATATCTAATTCCCAACAAAAATTTTCCCAAACCAACAAATTAAGCATAATGTATTATTACCATAATCCCTCCCCACTTTTCCTTTCCCTTCTTTTTTTTTTTTTTTTTTTTTTTTTTTGCTTTTTTTTTACTAACAGTGTGTCACTCGTGGTGATATGAGTTCACTGATCTTGTAATTGACACAACTCATAACATTGTCGTTATGTCATTATCTTAATTCTACTGTATTCATTTGCAACATCACTTGATTTAATCTTTTAATCTCAGTATTTATGTCACCATAAAAGTCTTCCTCTTGTGGTTCCACATTTCTTTCCTCTGGTGTTACTTCATGCATTATCATAGTGTTGTTGGTTACCTTATTCAAACACACCGTCACTAAGGCTTTCAACCAAGCCACCACTAAAACAATTGCCAATATAACTACTAAACCCACAAACAAGTCTGCTACTCCTTGTATATATTCATACCTATGACATAATTATATGTCGATGACATTCAACATTATATACCAAACTAACAAGCTTCCTAAAAGGTAAATAAAGAAAATCCCTTAATATGTAACATAAATTAGATTATTTGTCTTACCCTGATCCCCCTATCTCCCGGGGTTGAACTAAATCCCCTGATCATGAGTGTAGTTGTGATACATTTTTCACTCATGTTGTATTAATATCAGTAGGTAATTGTATGTCATGTAGGCAAATAAATGTCACTATCCCAAGTAGGAATATCACATGTTGAAAATGTAATGCTTATCAATGCAAGGGGTGTTAAAATGTAATTCAAATGACTGTAAATCACGACTATCATTTATCTGCCACTGAATGTTCTGCTGGGCTGCTAAGTACAGCCTCATTTTCTGTGGGACCTTCCTCCCTTGCCCCCTGTGCTCGTTTGCAATGAGAGGCATGAATCCACCTTTCTACTTTGGGTCCATTTTTTGTTTTGTTTTTTCATTCTTATCAATCTCCTATGGTTTATCAGTTCGTTCCAAAATACCGCAACCAAAGGTTTTAACCAAAGGTTTCTACCAAACTATTTCCAATGTGAACTCAAAATGCCAGTGTAACAATGATTCGAAGAGTTAACTTCAAGGGGTCAATAATTATTTTTTTTTATAACCAGATCTAATTTTCCCATCCAATAGTTTGGCTTGCCGAGTGTCATATTTTAGCACTTTAATAAAACTTCGAAAAATGTCTCTCATCTCAATAAATTCCCTTTTTCTTCCGAAATACTCATCTGTAAATTACATATTCAATTACAGTTTCTCCCAATTTGTTCGGTCCAAATGGCCGCAAAAGTGGCTGCCAGCATGCAGTACCGTTTTTTATCTACCAAGTAAGTGCTCGTCCACACAAGACCTCTACCAAAATGTTGTTTGTAAAAACAAATCTGGGATTTCTGATTACATGGATGCACTCTCAGGACATTTTCAGGCTGCTGTTAACAATCCACTATGATAAATTAATTCCTTTACCCACAATCAAATAATTAGTACAAATTGAGGATATTGTTACGGACACGACTTTGATGTTATGGTGGGCCGAGCGGAATGGCCGCCGTGTCCGCACAAGTTACCCGATTATACTCGAACCTTGGCCGAGTCGCGCTATGCTAAATCAATTGAGGAAAGGACACAACGGCTGGGTTTAAAATGACACGACACCAGGGGTCCAGTTCTCAAGACCTCCGGAGGAGGTTATAATATTGCGGAAGGTTAGATTACAGGGATGAGAGAGACAGCATAGAAAGATAGGCACTTAATTACGGTCTTATAGTAGCCCCGACAGACGTCAGATAAACAGGACAAAACTGACTCACACGGGGATTGATGGCAAGGAAAGCGGGTAGTCGATGGCTCAAGGTGCACTCTTGGCTCAGGGACAGAATCGACCCGGTCCGGTCCAGAGATGCGGGGAGGTCGCTCAGCGCTCGGAGGTCGCGACTTGTCTTTCCAAGCTGGGGGCGCATCTGACGTCACGTCCGGTAGGCTGCGTATATCCGGCGGGGAGTGACACGCCCTCGGCTAGTTAGCTCCGCCCTAGATGGAATCGGTCCGCCCTTCTTATTGGGTGCGGGGGGGGTTACCGGCTCCGCCCTTGACGAGGAACTGACAGCCAGCCCCTTCGTGGTAACCCCGTGGAGCGCATGGGCAATGGCGGCTAACCAAGCCGGAGTGAGGACGCACACTCCCCGCGCCGCGCCGCCCCCAATCTCCTCTGTTGTTGTAGTTGTTGTTGTAGTTGTTGTTTCATGGGGAAGATGGGAGGAGGTATGGGGAGGTCCTAAACTCACTACTGGTGCCATACAATCACATTCTGGTGCAACGAAGAGTCAGAATTAATGGAAACGAGTCCTTAACTGACATAGACTAAGAATAACTAGCAAGATGTCCGAAAGTTGTCTACGTGAGATGCGGTGGACCTGGGCACGACATTTAATGGGGGGAAAGGGGAAGGTCGGTTCTACAGAGTGTTATTTACAGGCAATGGGACTAGCGAATGGGGGATTGGGGATAGTTGGGGGGTATTGGGGAAATAGGGGAATATTTACAAGCGGATATGGAGGCCAAATCCCATATCCGCAACATTGCACCCTTCTCTACCCTCGGGGCGTCCCGACCCGATAAATTTTTACCTATTTTAGTGTGGCACTCAGATGTAGTTCCCTCTACTATTAACTCTACCCTGAGTGCGACAGTTTTACAGATATTCACAAATGAGTAAATATGTCCCCCTGCGACGTTGCACCCTTCTCCTCACAGAAACACACCCACAGGATAACCGAATCGCGGAAAGAATTCGCAAACTAAACATACAGCCGGTAGGGAGCATTATTTACACAAGACTACGCTGATATTTACACTACGATCCAGGACCTGTTTTTGGAGGAACACATGCAGATGTTATGCATAGAGAGAGCATGCATGCCAGCATCGATACACCAACCCACGAGTGCTCTGTGGCCTTACGGCCTTTAATAACGTGCAGAGCACCCCTTCCCAGCACCAAAAGCACCACCCCATCACACAGTCAGCACCATCCGGTGCAGTCACCATTGTTCATTAAAATAAAAACAACAACCCCTAACCCTGCAGGTGTCTCTTGCTCTTCGTGTGGTGCACTTGGCCTTCTGGCTTCTTTCAAAATAAAGAAAGGCGCCTACCGCGTCCATTTCTTTATTGTGGCCGTCAGGGGGCCAACTATTAGTGGTTCACCTGTATGGCATAGGTGCCACGTTGACCCATAGGTCCATCCACGGGTGGTGCTTGGCCGCAAAAGAACTGCGGTCCATTGTGGGTGGCCACCAACATTGCGGTCCATATGGTGTATCGATCCAGGCAGCAAGCAGCGAAAGTGCAGGCCCACAACTGCGGATCCAGCACCTCTCTCTCCTCTCTCTCTGCCCCAAAACCAGATCCTCGGAGGTGGGAGACAAAAGAAGATGACAAGTGAGTAAGGTGGTAAGGGCGCAAAAGTGCACGCAATATAAGATGATGCACACTGGGAGCAGATGGGAACCAGGTGAGACAGGTACGTTCCTATTTTCCGCCCCCCCCCCACCAGGTAACCTACATGGCCCCTCCCTTACCCCTTACTGTATCCACACAACACAACACTACCCATAAACATCTACTTTACAAATCAACAAACGTCCCTACTGTCTTCTCCGTTCCTCCCATAAACCAAATTCGTCTTCTCTCCCTCCTAACCAATCAAATTTGCCATTTTCAACTCTCATCAAAATTTGCCATCTCCAACTGAACATCAAAATTTGCCATTACCAATTCATCATCAGTCCCTCCTAAGGAGGGAGAGATGGAATCACCCCAATGTCTCATCCACGTCGTGATGCGTCTCACAAATCCAAACAGCAATTCTCACTTCCTGCAACACAAAACAAAGAAAACACAGGTGTGGAGTCATCATCATCACCTCAGGTAAGTGGCTGCGTATGGTGCGACAGGTTCATCAATCCTAACTATTTCCTAAATGACTTTAACAACTTTACATTACCCGGGGTCTTTCTCCTGCCAAACCATTGGCCCTCTTACACTATGGGTTCTAAAAACCAATGCCCATTGACCAAACTGTGGTGCTTTTCAATTTGGGGTCTCACTCCCCCGATTCATCTCCCGGTGCCCTCGCACAATTTCTGGGCTGTGGCGTGTACCTCTCCCAGCGGGTCTACCCACCTGCACACCTCCACCACTGCAGTTGCCTCCGAGCTTACCTGCTCCTTACCCTAACCTAACTACCTGGGGAAGGCCCTCTGGCGCTCTCCCCACTCGGTGCCCTCTCTGGCACTGGGCTACCCGGGTCCGTCCTCCGGATCCTCGGGCCCCATCCACAACTCTACCGGCTCCCAGAGCCCACCTGCGGCCTCACCTGGCCGACATCCTCACAGTGGTGGAGTGCCCAACCAACTACACACACTAACAGGCTACACGCCCAGCCATTTCCACAACACTAATGCACCCATCCACAATACCATTCTGCAACCGCACCACAAATGCCAATATCCAACCACAATTTACCTATACCCTCTACCTAACACTTACACTACCCGCCCCGGGTACTCGTGAAAGGGGTCCACTCTTCCCCCATCCACACTTTCGCACCATGCACACCACTCCGTACCACTTACTCCAACTCTCTCCACACACCTGTACTTACACACCTGTGCTCTCACACCTGGTGCCACCTGCACCCTTCTCTCCCCAAGCGCATCCGCGCTGATCCACAACACTCACTACTCACACACTGCTCCACACACCTGTCCAGTTGCACACCTGTGCAATCACACCTGTTCCATTCTCACACACACGGCATCATCTCAGCTAACTACTCCCTTCTGAAACTTGCGCTTCCCAGTCGTCCCTTTAAACTATTGCGCTCCCACGTCATTATCATCCACACTAATCTACCTGCGTCCCCACTACAGGTATCAGTCACTAACTAAACTTAACGTTACCTACTGTCATCTTCGCTAGATCCCTACAATATAACCTAACCCACCCGGGCTAGTTTTCACTGCCATACACCCCATAATCTATTGCTCCTTTGCCCCACCTGGGAAGGGCGGCAGGGATGCCAGCCTTACCCACCGGGCCCATCGCTCACTACCAAATTTTGCACATCAAATTTCAACAAATTAAAAATTTGCCAATCACTACCCATCATCTGCCAATCACTACTGCCAATCCCTCGCCAATCATCAAATTTTGTTTTTCTCTAATTTTGGGGCCAAAACACTAACCTCATCACACAGTCTACTCACTAATGCCTCTCGGTGCGCCAATTCACTTCTAAAGCTCGGCTTTGTACAGCCAAGCCATGAATGCGGGTTGTTCTGTGCCAGCGGCTGGATGCGTCCGGCACTCGGTGCAGGGACGGGGGCTTACCCGGGCCGAGATCCCACGCACCATCTCGGCGTGGAGCCATCCAATGTCCCGATCTCGACCTGCCGGACTGCCTCAACAAAAAGTGGTCGCCATGACGACCCTTTCTATCGGGCTGCCCGCTCCGCCTAGTGGAGCACGGACGCGGCCGTTCAAAGCGAGGCCCAGCACGCACCGAGGGCCCGATTCGGCTAAAAGTCGCTCTAACCTCTAAACCGGTTACCGTCGATGCTTCACCTGGACGCTTACACCCCGCAGCCCGTTCCTTGCTCACACATCCAGCCGTTTCCATGCTCCTCGTACCTTTCCTTGCACACCCAGGTACACCCATTCCACTCACAGCCTTGGTCACACACCTGACCACCGAACACTTTGGCACACATTCGTTGGTCGCACACCTCACCAACACACCTCTTCGCGCCCCCTCCTCTGTCACCTCCTCTGTGACAATCACAGGTGTGCTCTCATTCGCACACCCAACCACGTGCCTCACCACCAACTCCAGCGTGCATTCCCACTCACGCTCTACCATTCCAGGTGTGCATCCTCCCATCCCAGGTGTACATCCTCGCTCACCTGTCACAACCAACTCACTCTCCTTGTCACTCTCACTACTCTCACCTCCATTCTTGACAGCGCACTCACCCTTGCTCTTGACAGCGCACTCTTTCCTCATGCACCTGTCCGTCACACACCTTTCTCGCGCACACTCTCCCGTTACACCCTCTGTAACACTCACCACAGGTGTGCATTCTTCCTTGCCTTTGACAGCGCACTCTTTCCCCATGCACCCGTCTGTCACACACCTTTCTTGCGCACACTCTTGCGCACACTCTCCCGTCACACCCTCTGTAACACTTACCACACCGCGCTTCCATGTGCTCCCTCGCACACACGCTACGACTGACTCACTCTCGCCAGCACCCTCACTCCTTGGCACGCACTTTTTCCTCACACACCCCAGAGTCGGACTTTCTCGCACACCTCCTTTTTCGCACACCAGACCTGTCACACACTTCACCCACGGCCTCTCACGAACACCCGGGTCCATCTCGACCCCCAAGCTTCTTAAATCCCCTGGCGCATCATACGCACGACCATATTGGTCACCACTTACACCAGGTCCTCTTCCTCTTCGCTTCTCCTCCATCACCTGCGAATCCCTCATCCGGTTAATGAGCACATCATCACGATCCAAACACAGACTTTGGACCAATTCTTTTATCTCCTCTTTTATCTCTTTCCTATCCCCTCTCCGTCGCTTCTTAATTTCGCTCACCCCTTCTTCCACTTCTTCTAATTTCTGCTTCACCTCTTTTATTCCCCGGTACGTCTCCTCAAGCTCGTCCTCCAAGGCTACCTTGACCGTTTCCATGTGCGTCCTCACCTGCCGGTACCTTCGTCTCCATTACCTCTATCACCTCGTCCAACCTCGTTGTCAGTCCCTCACGTACCATCTGACATTGCCTCTTTGTCGCTATCAAGTCGTTTTTTATGTCGTTTTGTGTCGCTTTTAACCCTCCTAATACCGCAGTGTTCCTTTGAACCTGCTCCACTAACTCCGTCTGTCCCACCGTCAGCTGCTCCACCTCCTGCGTCAGGTCCTCTATGCCCCCTTGTAACTTTACAGTCCCCTTTCTCACCTCCTTCTCCATGTGCTCCTTGCAGTGCCTCACCTCCTCGCGCACTCCTCCGACCTCCTCACTCACACCTCTTCTGATTTCCTCTCCCATCACTTGCATCTCCTGCCCAGATGCCACCCTCATCTGCTCCATTTCCTCCCTGTGAGCATCCAGTTTGGTCTCTACCCCCATTCTGACCCCCTCTATCCGCTGCTCCATTTGTTTAACTTCCCTTTCCGCTTGGTCCCTCATGTCCCTTAATTTGCCTTCCATACTGTTTTCTAACCCCTCTAACCCCTTTTGCATCCCTTCCATTTGATTCTCTTGAGCGGCCATTCTGTTTTCTACCCCCATTAACCCATTTCTCACCTCTTTTATCCCGTTGTCTAACCCCTCAAAATTATTGTCTAACTTCACAAATTTCTTGTCTAACTCCTCAAAATTATTGTCTAACTTCCCAAATTTCTTGTCTAACTCCTCAAAATTATTGTCTAACTTCCCAAATTTCTTGTCTAACCCCTCACCAGTACCCCTGGCTTCGTCCCTCATTACCCCCATTTGGCCCTCTAATCGCTCACCCTGAGCATCCATCCGGTTCCCCAACCGCTCACTATCAGCCCTCATTCCCACAATTTGGTCTCCCATTCGTTCCATAAGGGCCCTCATTTGCAACATAAAAAGGTTCGAATCCACCAGGGGCGCTGCCACGGTCACGGGCGCGGTCGCCGCGACCAGCGAGGCGCCATTTTGCGCGCCCGCAACGTCGGGCGCAACGACGCTATTTTGTGCGTCTGCTACCCTCACTGCTTCGCTCTCCTCATGTCCCTCAATTTGGTCCTGGATCGACCCTGCCTCACTCTCCTCTACCGGACCCCAGCCGACTTGGTCTGCCATAGCGCGACTTTCAAAATTCGGGTTTTTATATTTTGTAAAACACAATCAAATTTCGCCGTTATAATTTCGAGCGCGTAAAACGCGCTCCGGATCGAATTCTACTTTCCAACACCAATTGTTACCCTAATGGTACAATTGGTGTTCCAAAATTTGGGCCTAATAAATTTAGTCCCAGGTCCGAATTCCACTCCTCGACACCAATTGTTACCCTAATGGTACAATTGGTGTTCCAAAATTTGGGCCTAATAAATTTAGTCCCAGGTCCGAATCCGACACTCCTGACACCAATTGTTACGGACACGACTTTGATGTTATGGTGGGCCGAGCGGAATGGCCGCGGTGTCCGCACAAGTTACCCAATTATACTCAAACCTTGGCCGAGTCGCGCTACGCTAAATCAATTGAGGGAAGGACACAACGGCTGGGTTTAAAATGACACGACACCAGGGGTCCAGTTCTCAAGACCTCCGGAGGAGGTTATAATATTGTGGAAGGTTAGATTACAGGGATGAGAGAGACAGCATAGAAAGATAGGCACTTAATTACGGTCTTATAGTAGCCCCGACAGACGACAGATAAACAGGACAAAACTGACTCACACGGGGATTGATGGCAAGGAAAGCGGGTAGTCGATGGCTCAAGGTGCACTCTTGGCTCAGGGACAGAATCGACCCGGTCCGGTCCAGAGATGCGGGGAGGTCGCTCAGCGCTCGGAGGTCGCGACTTGTCTTTCCAAGCTGGGGGCGCATCTGACGTCACGTCCGGTAGGCTGCGTATATCCGGCGGGGAGTGACACGCCCTCGGCTTGTTAGCTCTGCCCCAGATGGAATCGGTCCGCCCTTCTTATTGGGTGCGGGGGGGTTACCGGCTCCGCCCTTGACGAGGAGCTGACAGCCAGCCCCTTCGTGGTAACCCCGTGGAGCGCATGGGCAATGGCGGCTAACCAAGCCGGAGTGAGGACGCACACTCCCCGCGCCGCGCCGCCCCCAATCTCCTCTGTTGTTGTAGTTGTTGTTGTAGTTGTTGTTTCATGGGGAAGATGGGAGGAGGTATGGGGAGGTCCTAAACTCACTACTGGTGCCATACAATCACATTCTGGTGCAACGAAGAGTCAGAATTAATGGAAACGAGTCCTTAACTGACATAGACTAAGAATAACTAGCAAGATGTCCGAAAGTTGTCTACGTGAGATGCGGTGGACCTGGGCACGACATTTAATGGGGGAAAAGGGGAAGGTCGGTTCTACAGAGTGTTATTTACAGGCAATGGGACTAGGGAATGGGGGATTGGGGATAGTTGGGGGGTATTGGGGAAATAGGGGAATATTTACAAGCGGATATGGAGGCCAAATCCCATATCCGCAACAATATTATCCCTATCACATTCATTTATAGATTCATTATGTTGGATCGAATTTTTTTTCTTCCCAATAATTTCCCACTGCTGTAAGGAAGAACAATAGCTCTCATAAGTCTTAGTAATATCGTACTGGAGCGGTTCCCGCTGAATGTACACAATCGCCTTGCACCTGCCAGGACGCGGCCAGGGCGCGATCGCCATGCCGAGCTCGTCCGGACGGGCCCAGACGCGCCTCTCCTGGGCATGCCCGGACTCGCTGTTCCCGGGCACGCCCGAACCTCCCGGGCACGCCCGGTCTCGTCTTTCCCGGGCATGCCCGCTCTCGTCTTTCCAGGGTTTGCCCAGAGCGCCCGGGCACGCCCAGCCTCGACTTGCCAGGCCGCGTCCAGGATGCCTGGGCATGTCCAGACTCGCCTTTCCAGGGCTCGCCCAGAGCGTCCGGGCATGCCCGCTCTCGCCTTTCCAGGGCTCGTCCAGAGCGCTCGGGCACGCCCAGCCTCGACTTGCAAGGCCGCGTCCAGGACGCCCGGGCATGTCCAGACTCGCCTTTCCAGGACTCGCCCTTGACACCCGGGCATGCCTGGTCTCGGTTTTCCCGGGCAAACGCCCGGGCATAAATGTGTATATATATTGCTGCCCGATAAACGGGCTTTTGAGAATACCTGAGCTGTTTGGTTTCAATAAAGCAACTCGGACGAATTCCGTCTTTGGTCGCGTCAATTCTTTCGACTCATGTTGGAGCGCAGCTCCTTCAGTACTTAATTTACCCAGCATCGAATAATTTATTTACGATCCTTTCTCATCTGTTAACCAGTGACTTTGTTTGAAGTCCAGAACTCAAAACTCACAATAGTTCAAACCAGTAAAATTTTCTTTACTATTTTCCCATATCATCTATGCCTAATACACATCCATACATACAGCACAATTTATATTCTGATAAACTTCAAGTTTATATTTATATAAAATCCGTGAGCAGAGTACTCTGGGAAGTCAGTGTAAGACCTCTCCAAAATTTGGCTAATTTTGTACTCCCACATTTTTAATGAAGCTCATATCCATAAATAGCTTTGATTCTCATATAAATTCTATCAAAATGGAATCCCAAGATTACTCCCAATTTTACTATCAATGAATGGCTGCTCATAACCCAACACATCAAATCTTTATTCTCCATCTCCCTTGGCAAAAGTGATAATTTTCATAATCAAATTATATTTCTATTTTTTATTTTATTTTACAAATTCTCTCGATATGCGATCCCATCCACATGGAACTATCTATTTTCCAGACAAGGCACACTGTCGGTGTCAACAATCTTGTAAGATTGATACACAAAACAACAACAACAAACACATACATTGATACACAAAACACACACACACGCATGCATTATGCATATTTGTTTGCGTTGGAACCATTATTTACAGATCAGGATGGGTGTCAGTTTTTTATTTCAATTTTCATAAAATTTGTCCTTCAATTTTATAAATGCTAATACACAAATGGACCAAAAAGTTTATTCTTAGAAAACCCCTATGATGTCACATTGAAATTACCCTTTCAGTTCCCACAATAATTTGTCCAAATTTGACTACCCACCCATTTGCATGTCAGTCGACCACTGACCTATCAATCATGCGGAACAATAGTCCGAAATTCCCACCTGATCATCATGTGACTTGTCACTTGGTTTCAAAAAATTTGCAACGCAATTGTTCCAAACTTTGTAAATTTAAAATTGCTGTGCCCAAAATAGAAGATCCAATTTTGGCATTTGATCAATTAATTATTAATTTGTTAACAAGCAAAAGAAAAAATGAAACATTCTTGCTCCGAAAACTTTTCAGACACAAGAATCATCGACAGTTATTCATGTTTGTCCAGTAATCTAATCTGTTGAGGCCAATCATCATTTGGTATTTGCAGCAATGAAGGCCTAATCATTGTCTGGGGTACCGGTATGCACTGGTACCCTTGATCTTGGTTTGCCCCATGACCTTGTCCTCCTGTTGACATACGGACATCTTCTTCTCCAATGTCCCATCTTTCCACACTTGAAACACCGGTTTCTGTCGTTGCCTGGTCTGTGCACCTGTGCACTTGTATTGCTGGGCTGCATCTCTACATCCCTGAGTTGCCACTGCAATCTCTCGTTATCTCCTGAAACACGAAAAAATTCTCTGT
>NC_136261.1:334500120-334505120 GCF_964187855.1 Myxine glutinosa
GATCGAGGCTCGTGAAAGAGCGAACATTAATCACACAGAAAGACAAACAGACACATAAAACATATAACATCGGGAGCGGTAGACAAGATGGGGAGAGAGGGGGAAGGACACAAACACAACATTTGAGAGCAGGGACCGAGAGACATGGAGACATCGAGAGATCTGAGAGAGGGCGAGGGCTTTGGGGGGGGGGGGGTGGGGGGCATGGGAAGGGGGCGGTGGGAGAGGTATAAAACATATGGACACTGCCAGGACTTCCAGGAAAGAAGTTGGAATTTCAAACAAGGTGGATCTGGGGTGAATTAGCGGGGTAGAAAAGATCAAGGTTTTGGATGGGGGAAGATAAGAGATGGTGGTGAACAGCTGTTTTAAAGACCTGGAGGGAGGAGTGGGATTGAAGGGAGTGAGGGAGTTTGTGCCAGAGGCGGGAGAAAAGAGGAATGAAAGAGTGAAGGTGAGCAGAGAGCCGAGATTTCGGCAGTTTAACCATCAGAGGGTTGCTGGCAGATCTTGTGCGACCTGTAGGAATATTTGGGGGACAGAGCACAGAGAGAGCTGGGGGTGCAAGGCCGGAGAGGAGTCGGTAGAAGACAGAAAGACCACCTACCTGCCTGCGGTGAGTGGGTGAAAGGCCCTCAGAGATAGCTTCATCGTGGGAGATTCCAATAATTCTGAAAGCTTTGGTTTCAACAGCGTGAAGCCGAGCTAGGTGTGAGGCAGGAGCACCGGCCCATAGGGGAGAACAGTATTCCATTGAGCTGCGGATGAAAGCCTTGTATGTGGTGAGGAGCTCAGGTGTGCCGAGGAAGGACTTCGCACGACGGAGGATGCCCAGTCGGCAACTGGCTTTGGAGGCCAGCTTGGAAATGTGGTTTTCCCAAGGAAGATCATGGCAGATAGTGAGACCCAAAATCTTGAGCGACAGAACTTCTTGGAGAGGATTGTTGAGAAAGTAGATGGGAGGGTTGTCCAGTCGATCTTTTCGGAGAGACATAGTAAGAGTGTGAGATTTGTCAGGATTGAAAGACATGTTCCACTTGTTTGACCAGTCTGTGATTTTGTCCAGGTCTTCAGAGAGTGAGGAGGCAGCAGACTGCCGATCTGAGGGAAGAGGAATGGAGCGGCAGAGAGTGGAGTCATCAGCAAAGAGATAGAGAGGATTTTCGAGAGAGTCAGAGAGATCATTGATGAAGACCAGAAAAAGCACGGGGCCCAGAACACTGCCTTGGGGAACTCCAGCCTGAACAGGAGGAGGAGATGAGAGAAACCCATTCACGGCCACACGTTGACGACGACTAGAGAGGAAGTCCGCCAGCCATGCGTGGAGATTTCCATGGATACCAAAGGAGGAGAGTTTGGTGAGCAGAGCGGGGTGCCAGACCGTGTCGAAGGCACGTGATATGTCGAGGGAGACAGCTCTAATTTCCTGTTTGGCATTGAGGACTTCCATCCATTGTTGAGACAGCAGAAGCAGCATGTCCAGAGTAGAGTGACCTGGTCTGAAACCAAATTGATGATCAGAGATCAAGCCATTGGAGAAGAGGAAAGATTTCATATCCGAAGCAATGATGGATTCCATGACTTTGCTGATAATTGGGAGAAGGCTGATTGGTCTGTAGTTGCTAGGATCTGTTTTTGCACCTTTTTTGTGCAAAGCGGTGATGTTGGCTGATTTCCAAGCAGATGGCAGTTGACCTTGAGCAAAAGAGAGGGTGAAGAGAACAGAGAGAGGGTGAGATAGAGCAGCAGAGCAGGATTTTAGGACCCGTGGGCTGATGCCGTCGGGTCCAGTTGCAGAATCAGAGTCGAGGGTTGACAGAAACTTTTCCACCTTGTCAGGAGGAAAGGACACGGAGTCCAGGAGCAGCAGGGTACGACTGGGTATGGTGTGTACAGAGAGGGATGGGTTTGGGACACAAGATTTAGAGGCAAACACAGAGTTGAGGCATTCAGCTTTTTCACGTGCGGAGTCAGCTGTGTAGCCGTTTGAGGTAAGGGAGGGGATGGAGGGGGAACAAACACCAGAAACGGATTTGACCAGACGCCACCAGGATTTGGAAGAGGGAGACAGATAAGAGAGTTCGGTCTTGAGAACGGAGAGATATTGTTTCCTGGCTCTCCTGAGGGTGGACACACACTTGTTTCGGGCTTTGTGAAAGGAAATGAGATTTCCTTCCGTTGGATTTGCTTTCCAGGAGACGAAGGCAAGTTGTTTCTGGGCAACAGCCTCACCACAAGATTCCGTGTACCATGGACGGGAGGAAGGGTATGACAACTGAAGACGAGATGGGATAAATCTGTGCATGAGAGAGAGCAATTTACTTTGGAAGAATTCCCAGGATGAGTTGATGTCAGAGGTGGTAGAGATGGGAGACCAGTCCAGATGATTGATGGCTGCTTGAAGACCGTGCCAGTTGGCCTGAGTGAAATGCCAGACTCGTCGACGCTGAGCAGGCTCCCTGAGGATGGTCAGAGAGATGTCCACTTTAACAAGGACATGATCAGATGATCCGATCGGAGCAGAAGAAGAGCAGCAGACATTTTCAGGGAAGTTAGTCATAACCAAGTCCAGAAGAGAAGATGTTCCGTTGACTGAGATCCGGGTCGGGAAATTGACAGATTGTGTCAGTCCCAGTGAGTCGCAGAAGTCCTTTGCTGAAGAGCCATGGCTGGTGAGAGAGGTACCCACACCCAGCCAACTGGCATGGTGACAATTGAAATCACCACATATGAGGAAGAGAGAGTTGGGATGAGTAGATAGAAGTTGGTCCATATCATCAGACAGCGAGATGTAGATGGAGTCATCACTGTTTGGTGGACGGTACAACACACATATGAACAAGAGGTGGGAGCGAAGGGGAAGCCGTAGCCAGAGGTATTCCTGGGGGTGAGGTGGAGAGAGTGCAGTGCAGGGCGAGTGAGGAAGAGAGTTTTTGATAAAGATAGCAACCCCGCCTCCAGGACGAGGCTCAGGTCTATCATACCGGAGGAGGGAGTCGCCCGGGAGAGATACTATGGAATCAGAGACATCATAAAGGAGGAAAGTTTCTGTTAAGCAGATCACGTCTGGTTTGACAGAAGCAACCTGTATGGAGAGATCAGTTAAGTTTGAACGAAGGCCCCGGATGTTTGAGGTCCATACCGTTAATGAAGAGGAAGGGGGAGCATCAGATACAGAACAGGGGGGAGGAGGGGTAGGGTAAGATGTGGAAGAGGTGGAAGAGATAGGGAGAGCTGTTGAGGGTGTGTCAGAGATTTCAGAATAGCTCGGAGAAAGGGAAGGATGGGGCGGACAAAAGGTTTGATGGTGATTGGGTGAGCCACAATGAGGTGTTATTTGAGGAGGGGGAAGAGCGAGGCAGAAGGTTGGGTGAGATGGAGGTGAGAGTTTGAAGGGGGAAGAAGCGGGGAGGACGCTTTGAGGAGGGGGAGTGAGAGGGGGGAAATTGAGAAGCAATGAGGGTGGGGAGATTTGAAGGGGAGGGGTGAGGGGGGAGTTTGGGAGGGAAGGGACAAGGGGAGGGATTTGAAAGGGATGGGATATGGGGGAGATTTGGAGGGGAGGGGTGAGGCAGGAGTCTAGGAGGGGAGGGGCGAGGGGGCGTCTTGGCGGGGAGGGGTGAGGGGGTAGTTTAGGAGGGAGGGGGCAAGGGGGGAGATTTGAAAGGGATGGGTGATGGGGAAGATTTGGAGGGGAGGGGTGATGGGGAAGATTTGGAGGGGAGGGGTTATGGGGAAGATTTGGAGGGGAGGGGTGAGATTGGATTTTTGAAAGTGTACGATTTATGGGAAACGAACATTTATTGCAAAATGAGTTTCTTGTGACCTTCGAGTTAAAAATACGTTTAAGGACGCTGGATGGAGGATGGAGTGCAGGAGAGTTTAGGGAATGTAGAAAAAAGGCACTATAGGAGATGGATATTTTTTTTGGGATGAATTGATTTGGTGAGCAAGTCGAAAGCAGCCATTTAAAGAAGAAGAAGAAAAAGGTGTTATAAAATATGACGGAATACATAACTTGAGGGGAAAGTGTAAACATTGAAGGTTAATGAGTGAAAACTATCTGGGGAAATGGGGGAGAAACACGTGGTCGAAGAACGAACGAACGAATAAGAATGAATAAACGAATGAGAACAGAGAAGGAAATGTTTTTTTTTTTGTTTTTTTTTTAGTTGAGATTTACACAAGGAAGTAGGCTATGGGTGAAAAGCCTGGGAATACAGAGAACGAAAGTTATTGGATCACAAACGACGGACCACTGAGAGAAAAAGCTCTTTCTGTTTATCTCTCTCTGTCTGTCTCTCTCTGTCTATTTCTCTCTGTTTATCTCTATCTTTCTGTCTCTCTCTCTGTCTGTCTCTGTCTATCTCTCTGTGTTTATCTCTCTCTGTCTATTTCTCTCTGTTTATCTCTCTCTTTCTGTCTCTCTCTCTGTCTGTCTCTGTCTATCTCTCTGTGTCTGTCTCTCTCTGTCTGTCTCTCTCTGTCTATCTCTCTGTCTATTTCTCTCTGTTTATCTCTCTCTTTCTGTCTCTCTCTGTCTGTCTCTGTCTATCTCTTTCTGTTTATCTCTCTCTGTCTGTCTCTCTCTGTCTATTTCTCTCTGTTTATCTCTCTCTGTCTGTCTCTCTCTGTCTATTTCTCTCTGTTTATCTCTCTCTTTCTGTCTCTCTCTCTGTCTGTCTCTGTCTATCTCTCTGTGTCTGTCTCTCTCTGTCTGTCTCTCTCTGTCTATCTCTCTCTGTTTATTTCTCTCTGTTTATCTCTCTCTTTCTGTCTCTCTCTCTGTCTGTCTCTGTCTATCTCTTTCTGTTTATCTCTCTGTCTGTCTCTCTCTGTCTATTTCTCTCTGTTTATCTCTCTCTGTCTATCTCTCTCTGTCTGTCTCTCTCTGTCTATCTCTCTCTGTCTGTCTCTCTCTGTTTATCTCTCTCTGTCTGTCTCTCTGTCTGTCTGTCTCTCTCTCTGTCTGTCTCTCTCTGTCTGTCTCTGTCTATCTC